>NC_060913.1:11062901-11370798 GCF_021234035.1 Daphnia pulicaria
GGAATCAAGCATGACCGTTAGGGGCAGCACTGACAGGAAGGAAATGGGGTTAGGCAACCCACAAATCAAATGGGCGTAGTCAACGAGGACCATTATCGAATTTTTACTTGGAAAACAATATTTTGAAATATTTAATGGTGTTATGAAACTTTTTTTAAACTTTCATTTCCACATACGATTCGTTAATGAATCACGAATGAAAAGTCGGACATAAATGTAAATAAATAGAAGCTATTTTCGTTCAGAGATGGCGACTTCGCATTTTTTGTTTTCTTTTTCATTCACTAGCCGCAGGGTATTTTTCTTGGTTTTTCTTTGGTACGTGAAAAAACAACTCTCAAAAACATTCATTAAATGGCGAGATCTTTTACCTGAAACCGATGGATAATAGTGGCGGTGGGATTTGAACAATCGATTAATCCGTATTAATTCACTAAAGTGTCCTGGAAGAAGTGGAAAAGAAAAGAAATTATATTTTTGTTTGGGGCTCCATCTCAAGTAGATATGCCTCTTCTCAAGGTTGTTGTCTCGTCAACACGAAATTCAACAGAAACCGTGGCTGCACTCGAGAGAGATTTAGACGGGCATTCGCCTTCGTCTTCTACTCACGATGTTAACCAAGAACTGCCTGACCACAGCCAACTGGCCAATGAGCCTTCTCAGGTAGTACTTGCTTTCATTATCAATCTGGTTTGAGAATTGCTCCAATTTTTTAATTTGTTGGTCATGTTGTTTCTAGGAAGAAAGTCCGAATTCCCCTTTGCTGTCTGCAGCTAGCACACTATCCAAGAAAGGATCAATCACATCTCAAGATATTTGCAGGTTTTGGAATGAATACTATGTCACTTTTGCCTCAACATACTCAAGTGTTCTTTCATTATTCTCTCAACAGGATTTGTCATTGTGAGGCCGAGTTTGAGGCCCCTCTAGTTGCTCCTTGCTGCTGCGCTGGCTCATTAAAATATGTGCACCAAGGATGCTTGCAGCGATGGGTTCAGAGTTCCGACATGAAGAACTGTGAACTGTGCAAGTACCCTTTCATCATGCAGACCAAAATCAAACCATTCAAAGAAGTACTAGCCACCATTTACGCTTGTGGTTTTGCTCCATTTATTCAACTCTCTGTTACCTTGAAACGCAGTGGGAAAAGCTTGACATGTCTTCAATGGAGCGTCGCAAACTGGCTTGTTCGGTGACGTTTCACGCTGTCGCATTTACCTGCGTTATATGGTCGCTTTACGTCCTGATTGATCGGTCGGCTGAAGAGTATAATTCGGGTCAATTGCAGTGGCCTTTTTGGACTAAGCTGGTTGTCGTTGCGATTGGATTTACCGGTACGTATTTTTTATTTCCTGCGTTATCCTCTTTCCTTTCTGACAGGTCTGTGATAATTGCTCTTGTTCTCTTTTGTTTTTTCCCCATCCAGGCGGAGTTGTATTTATGTATGTACAGTGTACCATGTACTTGACGCTGTGTCGCAGATGGCGGGCCTATAATCGAGTGATTTTAGTTCAAAATGCCCCCAACAAGGGTGGCAATTCATCGACGACTGTGACGCTGCCTAGCGACTCGGTCGCCACCAAACCCAACGGCGCCAAGAGGAAAGGAGAGAAAAAAGGTTCTGCTCCTGTCCAGTCGGTCGTGACGATCGCCTCGGCTTTCACCGGCGGCAATCTGCGGTCCAAAGTAGGTGGAGGTGGTAGCACTACGGCCATCGACCCCGCTGGCATCGACACCAGTCATGACCACCAGTTGGTCGACACCATCGTCAACGAGTCGCTTCAAGCCGAGGAGATGGCGGCCCTGCTCGATCTGAAGACCCAGCCGTCGACGTCCAAACAGCCGCCAACGCCCGACAGCAACACCCACACAATTCCATCCATTCAGAATGTATGACAATTTTCGTGTTCTCCCCCCCCCCCCCCTTTCCTTCGATCCAGTTGCTTCTCAGTTTAGATCATTAAGAGCTTTATGGAGAAATTAAGAAGAAAGAGAGAGAGAGAGAAATCAGAGGGAATTTCTCATTTTCTACAAGGTTCTTTTGTATCATTTCCGGTGTTCGTTTTGTTTTGTTTTTTTCTCGTCCGGTTCGGTTTTTCTATTTTTCAGTTAATTCCTTTTCTAACCCGCTTACCACGGAGAAATATTTAATTTAGCTATTTTAGTCTAGTCTTCACGTATTCGACTAAACGAATACTCAAAGAAAATGTCGGATAAATTCTACAAGACAAAGAATTATCTAAAAAAAAAATGTACAACTTTGCAAAAGCGATGGAACATTCAAATTAACAAATTGGCAAGTGTTGTTTCAATTACATCAAATGTCGTCCGAGCAGCATCTCGAAAAGTCCGAATCGCTTCGTAAACTTTTGTTTTCTCTCTCTCTCTCGTTAACGGCGATCATTGTGGGAAAAAGAAAAGTAAAAAAGGGAAACAAACAAAAATTAGCAAAAAGAAAAAGAAAAACTACAAAATTTCACTTTGCAGCAGTTTGCGGATCTGTGATAGGCGGCTTAATTATTACACAAATATTATTATATCTCCTATACGATTTTCTTCCCGGATACATGTGTAGAAGAACCAACAACATTTATACACCCCCCGTTTACATTTATTTCTGTCTCCCCAACTGATTTTCTTCGTTAATGGTTTTCCCTTTTTCTTTGTTTTCTCCAGTAATAAAAACTTAGTCCCGTTTGTTGGCTCTTGAGCCGATGCCGTATACCCTCTCGCCGTTGTTGTTACTTGTTTTTC
Source organism: Daphnia pulicaria (assembly GCF_021234035.1). NCBI lineage: Eukaryota > Metazoa > Arthropoda > Branchiopoda > Diplostraca > Daphniidae > Daphnia > Daphnia pulicaria. Next base: position 11,065,656 of record NC_060913.1, read on the forward strand.
CGTTACTAGTATGTTTTCTTTCTTTTGCTTTCGGTTTATTGTTGTGTCAATTGATCGTTGTTTTCCGTCTGGCGCCAAAAATTCAATCATCCTAAACGCAGAGAATTGATTGGTCGGGAACCCCAGAAGGAATAAACTTGCCGTTGGTGCGACGACGTGTGTTGTGTGTGGATGTGTATTATGGAAATGGCCGTGAATGTTGAATGCCGCAGAGCAAATTCTGTCAACCACTTCTCTTCAACCGTGAAAAAAGGAGGGGGGGAAGGGATGGCACACCTTGTTCTCGTCTCCCTGTTATGGCTCCGTTCATCTCTCTCTCTCTCTTTTCCCTTTATTTTCTATTTGCTCTAATACACGTCGTTTTTTTCCCTTTGGCTCGTCAGTGACTTTTCGCCGACACGACAAAACATTCCCCCCCCCCCCCCCCAAAAAAAAAAAAGATGATGCAAACAATTCAAAGACGCACATGGATTCTAGTAAAATAAAATTGACAAGAAAAGGTGAGTTACGCACGCGAGTCTCAGCCGGAACTCTGATAGCAGAAGGAATCAAAACAAAAAAGGGAATTGCGTATTATTAAATAAGTAGGCGATTACTATGCGGGCCGCATTCGTCAGTATTATATGCAGACGACAAGCGAATAGCCGGAGAACGCGCGTGGGTAATAATAATAATAATAATAATAATATTTTTGAGAAAAGAAACAAAAGGAGACGGTAGAGTCGGCCATCAAAACCGAAAGAAACTCGATTTACTTTTGGGTTGGTTTTATTTTATTTTTTATTTTTTTCCTCCTTGTGTGACGGTGATGGGCCCCTGGCAGCAGCAGAGATGGCGGTCGATGAGATGTGCTGTGTCTGGGAGATGCCAACGATGAAATCATATCGCAGCTACGTTGCCTGAATCACGGAGAGAACCAAAAAGCAGCAGAGAGAGAGAGAGACGTGCGGGTGTGTAATCTTTATGTACTCGACTTTGATCACCCAGTTGATTTCTTTTTCTTCTTTCCTGTTTGCATGCTGATGGTTTATTCGCTTCTATACACCAACCTGCAAGGCTCGGCGGCGCTTCTCTTATGATTCTCTTTTTTATCTTATTGCACGGGCAAAAGAAGAAATGGCGATCAATTTATGTAGATATACGCTCGAGAGAGTTGATGCAGGCAGACAATACAGTACCTGATGATGGAGTGGGCGATAAATGGGCGAAAGAATGTTGCAGCGCCGCCAGCAGCAGCAGCAGTCGCGACTTCGTGATTTCGTGAACGACTAGAACGTGAGCGCCTGTGCGTCTCCATCGCTGGCAGGGCCCGCTGCTGCTATACTCGACCCTTTTCTTCATCACGTCTGACAGCTGAGAACTCGTAAATCGCTCAGCTCTCCCCCCTACCAAAAGAAAGTCTATATCTCCGCTATTTGAAAACAAATGACCCTAAAGCTATATAGACGGCCGCCTTGTCGTGATTCCCGAAAGGATTGGCCAGCCAGCCAGCCAGTCCGCTATATATATACATACATAGTTGTGTTGGTCGGCCTTAGCTGCTCTCTCTGTGTGTGTGTGTGTGTTGTATGTTATTGTAATAAAAAAAAGGAAAAACGAGATCTATGGCTAATGCCATCACGTCCAGCTAACGTCATAAAGTTTGGTAAATGGTCTCATTCCCTGTCCTCGTTACACTACTATACACTACACAGCAGCAGACGATATCAAACGTCTCACGTTTGTTTTTTGGTTGGGGGGTTGAAGGTTTTTCCTTTTTTATTCTTTGAGTCGTGTGCGACCATCACCGCGACGCTCTCGACCGAACGCGCTAAAACTCGATGGAAGGAGATTTTCTTTTTCTCTTTGCAACGCGCCGGCCCCCCCCCCCCCCCCTCTCACCGTGTGCACACACACGAACTGCACTCACACACACGGGGAGATTCGTGAAGGACGTGCGTGAGCGGTGGCCATCAGTCGAGCTCCAACGAAGGTTATATAGCTGGGGATATGTACAAGTCCAAGGACTCGTCGTGCACTTTTCTTTCTTCACGATAGGAAATCGGCGAAATGGTTTGAAGTAGACGAGATAGCCACCTGCTCTCCCGATCAACTGATATGTGTACCGACCTTGTTCAAATAGATCTTAGCAAAGAAAAAACTAAAAATGGAAGACAAGAATTTCTGGATGCCTTTGGCTGAGTCACTGGCTGCATTCTTTCCATTTTTAAATTGATACGCACCCGCCGTCTATTTATTATACTTAAACTTTCAAATTTTATTTTCTCTTCTATTTTTTTGTTTTACTTTGTCAAGCGACTATAGAAAACGCTGACATCAGTCATCGTTCACCGGTTCTTCTCTCGACAGCCAGAGCGCGGAAGCCAAGAAGAAGAAAAACTAAAAATAAATAAAAAAACTAGACGCCATTTACGTTGAATTGGATGTGACATCAACAACAAGGAAATCCCTCACGAAAATAAAATAAAATAAAAAAAAAGTCGGGAATAATCTCACGGCATAGCAAATATACTAGAGACATTATTACAGCAGCAGCGTGGGCGAATAAGATGGCAGCCGTGTGGTTGTGTGTCACTAGTCTTTGCGCGCAGTCACTTTGATGGACGAGGAGGAGCACACCGAGCGGAAAAATATACCGGAAGCCCCTTTATTTATTTCTCAAAGGTATTATATTATATATCCCGCTCCTTATCAAATGCATAGCAGCACGTCATTCACGCACACACAGAGTCGTGTTGGCTCCTTTTTTTCCGTAATATGAATGTAATGCACAGCGCGTGGGAGCGTATTTGATCTTGAACCAGGCGACTACTATATAAACTACACATGCATTTGACGTTGGCGCGAATGTCTAAAGTTGGAGGAAAATGTTTGTGTATACACTCAAACGTACAAAGTGTGCAAGTTGTGTCATCCGCAGGTATTACAACAGCCAGCGCGTATTACTATATATACACTCGCTGCAGCAATACAACTTCAGGATGGATATAAGGCTAGGTCTTTTGGAGGAAATGAGAGTATAACATAACGAGAATGGAACGAAAGAAAAAAAGGGTGCGAGCAGAATAGTAGCTACAAAGAATACAAATAAGAAATAACACTCCGAGACGAGATGGGCGCGTCTTCTGTGAGTTCAAATAAATATCAAAAGGGACCGACATAGCACAGCAAACGGACGTCTTATATATTATAACAAGGAGAGAAAGGCGACGGATGGTAGTCAGCAGCGGAAGAAGAAATGGGCGATGTGGATGTCCCACGAGGATTTCTGATTAGGCAAGAGCCACAGGAGAAAAGGAAGACGAATGAGGAAAAAACAAAGAGGATCAGGCCGGAATGATGCTGTGCCAGCAGCAGCAAGTAGTAGCTATATACACACCGCGGCCGCTATAGATGTAGACTTTGTGATGGGCTCCGTTGATGCTGGGCCTGCGCTTATTAACTATACACGCTGGACGACGTGTATATATCTCTACGTCTCTTTGGCGGAAAGCCCCTGGGCGACGATGTTATATCCCCGCCCTGTTGCAATGATCTATACACACACCAGACTCACCGAGTCTAGATACTCTTATATATACACACATCATCAATGAAGCTTTGGCGCTAATCGAGTTAATCACCAATATAAACGACAGCAATTTGTTAAGTGTCCGCATTTTCCCTGGCCAATAATTATAATAGAAATGAATAATCAGAAGCTCTTCCTTATTATCTTACAAAAGTCCTCATTAATCGCATTTAAACTTGAAGAGGCCGGACGGCTGCTGCTGCTGGATGAACCGCACAGCACCCTTTTCGGTCAAAGTTACCGACAATTAACTTCACATCGGCTCAGCGGGAAAGAAGAGTGTGGTCAGCAGCGCTAATGATTTGTCGGACCTAATACACCCCGACCATTGTTATCAATTCTTTTTTTTTCTGATTTATAGATTAGTACATCTAACAGCTCTATATATAGTCAATCTTCTTTATACTCTATATTTAGCAGGCCTTTTCTCTCCTCGCGTGAACTGAGAGAGAGAGAGATCAGACTTTTCTGGCGGGGAGCAGCGCCGGATACAATAGTATTTCATTAGACGCGATTTATTACAATGGTTTTGCGCTGCTTGCTGGCTATATAGTTTTCTTCCTTGTTCGTGTATTACTACATCTCACTTGTTACTTTCTATTCTTTTTTGGACGTCTCGATCGACTCTATAATGATGACGCACGGCATCCGATGGAAAAGGCAGAAGCCTATTATATATTATGTAACAGCATATTACTATTTCGTGTGTATACTACTCGTTAATGCTCCGCAAATGGCCACCTTCAGCCTTTTTTTGGGCCATTCGCTCGTTTATAAATACAACAGCATTTTCTAGCAGTAGGCGCACACGAACGTAATAGACGACCGGTGGCCCATGTATATAGCCTACATGTAAATGTATGGCCTATAAGCATCGGCACTTTATTTCAAACATTCAAACTTTTGCGGCGAATTCAATTTCCCAATGGACTATGTATAAGAGATGATGAAGGGATAATGTAGGCTGATTCGCTCCCCCGTTGTTGAAAAATACAAGTAACGACTTTTGGGTACATAAATATAGTCGATGGTATAACGAGAAATGAATACAAAAGTTTTGGAATGAGGGGCTTCGGGGGCATTGAAATCGAATGAAGAATCGATCGATAAATGTCAGTTAGACGCGGTGAACGCCGTTTTTTTGTACGTATCCGCGCGTAACGTACGTAACAACAAAAAGTTGTTGGAAAAATTCAAACTTTTATCAATTTGATGGGGCGGTGTTATATACAATGTCTGAAATGTATACTTACATTTTTCGTTGTTATTCTGATGGCCAAATTTTTTAAAGATAACCAGAGTTAATCCATCCGTATTTTTTTTTGGGGGGGTTGTACTAAATATACGGCTGCTGTTATTAAATTCATGTTGATGGTGCTGGCTGGGCAATCATAATAAATATTAATGCGCCCAGCACTTTTGATATCGACCGTGACACGGAATAAGAAGTGGGCCGGGCGCGTCTCCATATCAAAATAGCATCACAACACAAACACATCATCGTTCACTGACACGACCAGATGCATTTGTTCGGTTGATTTCGGTTTCGGCCGTTATCGGTATATAAATATAGGAGAGCAGCAGCTGTTTTATACGGCCACGTTTTCTTTTTTTTTTTAATATTCCATCATACTATACTCTTGTATTTTTAATCTTGATCATTTATTCCACGCTTGGAGCGTGATCGTGTCCGTATACAACGTATTCAAAATTGCTCTTTCCGCCATACATGACGCGCCTGCTGCTGCCCTGCTGGCCAGCATTTGCGTAGAAGAAGAATATAAGATATGAATGGATCATAATCGGTCCGACTGTATATATAGACGTAATGGATCAACTTGGACATTAGGCGAATGGCTGCAGCAGACACACGCATGCACTCTCATTCGCATAGTATCTGTCTATATCAATCTCTCCGTGTATATAGTCTTTGCCCGGTGAGCGTGAGTTATCCAAATCAACCGCCCATGGTAGTCCAACTGGAAAGCCTTTATCTATATATAATATATGACTCTTGTATATGCATAAATGCGCGGAATATAAATACTTACATACTGTATAAGTTTGTTCATTTTATTTTCTTCCGGCATATCGTCTGTTCGCGGTTCAATTCCTTCCGCGCGGTGTCACCTTCGACCTCTCCCCTTCCACCCCTTTATACATATAGCACAGCACAAGCCAGATATCTTCCAAATGGAATGATTGTCGTGTGTATATAGAACGAACGACATGTCGTGAATCCAATATCCCCCAACGAACACGCACTCGCTGCTGTTTTCTCTCTTTCCCCCCTTTTTTTTTCGTCTGTATTCACTTTTGCTGGGCAGCCGGCCGGCCGAAGCAGACATCCAGCAACGGAATCGGATATTAGATAAAAAGAAAAGAAAGGAGAGCGAAAGAGACTATATAGTAGCTGTTATTGTGTCGGTCAATATCGACGTCGAACAGAGACGAATCAATCGGCTGCCAGTTTCTATATACGTTTAACGCCAAGGGATTTCTTTATAGATATAGTTTATAACCTTGATATATATTATAACTGGTCTATATACATTAGCCAAGAAGAGTCTCTATATAACGTAATAAAGAACAATAGGTCTTTTTGATATAATAATATAGTGAAAAAGGACCCATATCGGTTGTGGCCAAAGTGTTTCCGCAGCAGGAGAATATAATAATAGCTAATATCTGTAGAGTGGTTTTTGGGTTGATGAATCCATTTCATTTCAAGTAGCTGCTGCTGCTTTATCTTTTCTTCTTTGTCTTTATATTATTTTTTGTGACATTTTTGCAATCGTGTCAAGTCGAGCGTCTCTCGGTCAACTCGCTTAGCTGGCAAAGTTTAGTCATTTAGATGATGAAATTCCCTGCGTCTCTTGATGCGACACACGCTAACCTCGTTTTCTCTCTCTCCAAGAAAAAAAGGAAAAACTTTTTCTTTTCTTTCTTTACTTGGTCCCCCAAGAATTTCCTGGAAGGCACAGCAAGCGCACAATTCAGCGGCGAGGTTGAGAATGAAATGCGCGCGTGTTCACGCTCTCGGAGTCTCGGCTCTTTTGAAAAAGTCGCCGGCCTTTCGTATATATGTAATAGACTGGCCGACGTAGAGAGAACTGTTTCGAGATCAAAGAGTCACAAAGAGGACCCATGACAATTTATCGGGAGTCGACGCGGTATATTTAGTTGAAGGGATAGACGTCCAAGACATTATAATAGTCGAGGACCAGGAAAATTTCACCCAACAACTCTCTGCTCCATCCATCCGCGTCCATGTCGAAAACCAGGCCCGGCTTCGAGCTATATAGATATCGACCAGCAGGTATATTATACCTCTATAGGTACTAAGATCTTTTTATATTGCCCTCCCTTTTCCAACTGTGCACAGCTCTCTACACCGTTGGCTGTACTTGGAAAAAGATAGCACAACCGACTCACACATTGGAAAATTTCTTTTCTGTGTGCTGCCTTTCTTTGTTTAGACGTCATTTAATATATTCCAGCGTGTACAGAATGACAGGATGCATATAGTTCTTATATATGTTCGCTTCGTTCTTTATTACACTCCCCCAAAAAAAGGTGAAAAAAAAAAACACAAAAATCCAATCATTTTGCATCCATTTCAAGCGCATCGAGGCGAAATGTGACCATTTTCTTCCGGGGCTTGTCTCTCCATCTCTCCATCGTGTGTTATATTTACTTTTGCCCTTTTTGCTTTCTCATATACAGTTGCCTCCTTTTATTTATCCTTTCCGCGAGCTTTTAACATCCTCCTCCCCCGGCTCTGATATTCCGTCCTTTTTCCATGTATATGTGTTATTGTTGTTGTTGTTGTTGTCTATATAATGCAGCTGAAGGAGATGAGAGTTAGAGATTGAGGAACATATTGTTTGCTACTATTACACTCGCCCTCATATCTATGTAATAAGACAGTATATTATCTTTTTTCTTTATATACTAGTGGAGAGGAGCAGTGCTGGCCTGGACTGCTGCTGGCCTATATTGATTTCACCTTTCTTATTATTATTATTCTTAGTCATCATCATCGATCTCTTTTTCTTTTCCATATTGCTTGGATGTATATACACATGTATCTCTGTATCATCCCATTCTTTCTATTCCGATAGCTCTCTCTCCTTCTTTTACATTCTTATTCTCTTGTTTTTCTGTTTGTTATTTTGTCCTTTTTTTCTGCTCGTCCCTGTTCCTCTGTTTTCTGTTATTGCCTTTTGTGTCGACACATTGTCTCCCCTTTGTGAGTTTTAAAGATTTCCGATAGAGAGAGAGATAGACATATCAGTATTACGATATAGTACGTCTGGTAACACACAAAAGAAACAAGACCCATCATTATTCGACTATTACACCGAGCCATTGAAATTTAGAGAAATTCAAATCGACACAATGCTTCCCGCAAACAAACGCGCGACAGCTGCATCTATTCCAAATGCATACTTTGACTATTACTGCTGGAAATCGAGGCGCACTGATGGCAAATGTCGTTATAGAATAGACTATAGAGATTCCTTTACTTTTTCTAGACTTTCTCACCACTTGTGCTGCTGTCTTTTGAAAAAGAATAAAAAAGAATAAAACACACACAGTTTATAACGCGGGAGAAACAAAAAATAGACGTCATTATATTTCTATATTTCCTACTTGAAAAATACAAAATGGCGGAACAGAGTTATATTAGAAGTGGGTGGGGGGCAAAAGAAGAAAGAAAATCAAACAGCTGCACGCACGTAATTTAAACTCATTTTCCAGCAACTATACTTTGTGTAGACTTGTAGTATTGCCGAGTGCCATATCACCACAGCATGTAATCACGACGACGTTCGTGAGAACTGTGAACCTTTTTTCTCTCTTCTGACTTTTTTTGGGTGTTTCTCTTTTTTGACTCAACTAGTGTTTGATGTTATAACTGTATATGCGAGGGCGTTGTTTCCTAGACAAACTTTGAGCTCTCTCGTTTAAATATGAAAAAAACGCCCACTCGCGCGCGCAATTTGCATGATGCAATGCGCCAAAAAGTTATGGGACGAAAAACGAGAGACGACGATGGGATGACGAGAGGTGTCCAAGTTATCAGGAACTAAATCGTGAAATCTCCAGCGTCTAATGAGTCTAAATGTCTAATGAGGGGAATAAGACGTACACTAGAAGATGAGGGGAAGAGAAAGTTGCTGCTGCCGAATATCTAATTCCCACTTATACAACACGTCCATCAAGAGCAGTACAGACTACAGCACTGCGATATATACAGAGTTCGTGTAGATAAGGTTAATTATACGTGCACTATATTTCCACTTCGGAGGATCGCCAAGTTTCTATAGCAATTTCCAGTCTCTCATTGAAGAACTTTCCTACGACAAGCACAGCACGACCTGAGCACGACCAACGATTGATCTTAGAATTTTCTCGCTCTCACTCAGTTCTCACTGGAGAATATTGGACTTTGGCTGCTGCTGCAAATTGGCGTTTAGATTTTTTAAATACAAATCATATTGGCTACTTTTGGGTTTGATTCGGTCGAATAACCGCGGGAATTTCAAATCGACGTATATAGATTGCGGATACTGCGCAAACTGCGACACTAGAAAATATTAAAAGAAACATCTTTAAAGGCTTATAATATCGTCGCGATGGAATCCTGTCGATCCTCCTTATATCATTTCCCCCCTATATAAATACAACCGCAACTCAATAAGAAGAGAAAACCTTTTTTAGGCCTAAATATACAGCAGCAGCACTGTATAAAATATAGAGAGAGGACGAGAGGAGAAACATGGCGGACGTGCGAGTGAAATTGAAAAATTCAAGTGGCGGAAGATGTCTGGTACAGTCCTCGGCGCGGTGCGATCCTACCGCACATTTTCTACGTGGCTAGACGCTCGTTGTTGAACTCTAGAAAATCCCACCCAACTCCCGCCAGGGAGCTAAAGGGATAGAGAAAAGGGAGAACTCTGCTGGTCCCCCACCCGAAACGGGAGAGTAAAAAAAAAGAGACGGAAAAAGTGAAGGGGGTCGCCCATCACGCACTCTCGTCGGTGGGGAGGGAGGGTGGGAGGGATGGAGCGGCAGAGGGTGGCGAGGTGGAGAGAGCCGACGAGTAGTAACGTGCACGCCACTAGTCGTGTTGGCTGGATATAATATCCGAATTGGTCTCAGTCTCGAACCGGCTCCCGTCCGCAGAGCAACGTTATTCACGCTCCCGGTCCCGAGCGTCCAGCAGCACCGCGCTGTCTTCTTTAGTTTCTCTCGGTGACGGACCACAATAACCGCACCAGGTCACATTTATTATTCAATCTGAAAACAGCGTCAGTCGAGCTCTGCTGTCCGGCTCCTGCTTTTACATTCACCTCTGCAATGTCAGAGTGAATTGCGGGAAATTGTCAATTGAAGAAAGTCGGAATTTTAATTGCAAATGCGCGGAATCAACTGCGTCAATCGCAAAGTGAATCGAAAAGTGTTTTCAATTGAAACTGAAATCAGTGTGTCTGTTGTGTTATTATTCTGTTTGAAATCAATTCCACAATAAGGAGGCGGTTGGGGAATTTAAACAAATAATAATAAAATAAAAATCACGGACGGTTTTCTCTTTGTTGTGCGGCGTCAAAGTTTATTTTTATCCGCTGGGCCGACGCTTTTTCACAACCACAACAACAACAACAACAACAACAAGGCCTCTCTCTCTGGTTTTTCTTTCTGGCTTGGGCATTCCGTGTGGTTTCTGCGTTTCGGCGGATCATGTCCGCCCGCCTGGCCGCATCATCCGCCCCATGGATAACCCCAACCGGGCAGCAGCCCCAATCCAGCAAATAACATTTCTTCTCCAACTCGACTGCTGGTGTTATTACTACGACACCAACGACGTCTGCTGGCGTGCTGTATACCGGCCCGTGCCGAGCGACCGGGATGGACGAGCCGGGCCATCACGCCAGTGATCCGTCCCTATCCCCCTGAATGGCGCCGCCACTCAAGCAAAGACAACACCAGCGCAGTCCGCTGCCGGCCACAAATTCTGACGTGCTCGACACACACAAGCGCGGGAGAAAATAAAACAAAAAAAAAAACATAAACATTTGGAGGTGTTGCTGGTCGGAGAGGATCGCTATCTTGTCAATACTATTGGAGCGGGAGAAGGCCGGCGCCTTTCTTAATTCAAATTATTGGCTAATTAATAGCAGACGGCAGCTGCTGGGACGGACGGCGGGATGCCGACCTCGGCCGATTACGAGATTTCCATCGACGATCATCAGAGTCCCGCCAATGCCAATCTCAGGGCTCAAAAGGTAATAATGCATTTGGATATGCAAATGATTTTCTTAGACAAGTAAACTAATTAAATGGGTACGTGCAGTAGACGTTGGCGCGATCACTTTTTACCCTGGCACCAAATTTGTTTTATTTTTCCGGCTCACCCGAGCTTACATTCTGCTGTACGCTCCGAGAATTATATCCGTCTTATGGATTTAGAAAAAGACGTAACAGTCAAAATAAGAGTTTTGATAATTATCTAGACGCGCGTGTATGTCTATATACTTTGGAGTCCGCGTCACGGGGTACCAATGGCTTTTCTGCCTTTCTGATCGTCGCCCGCCCATTGACACACACAAACTCTCTCTCTCTCTAAGCCTTTTTCATTCATCTTATATATACGTATGTATAGGCCGTGCATAGACATGCGTGCACGGCTTCCTGAACTTTTGAGAACGTCAAAACATTTTTAAAAGGAAAATTCTTTAAAAAGCCCCCGCGATTTTATTTCCCATTCGAATTTCCCGCCGTTGTGATCCTCTTTATAGACGGGGGTACAGTATACATCGTCTTTGTTAATAATCATTCATTTTTCCGCCTCGCATTTGAGTTGTATGGAAGAGGTGGGTGGATGATATAAGTTGAAATCAAATATTTCTCTATAGCCTTTTCCTTTTTGTCTAAATTGCACGCGCATCTCGTCCATTGATTTTTTCGTTCTGTTTCTTCTTCCAGTTTTAAGGGGAGAAAAAAACACGAGCCAAAGATGAAGTGTAGCAAATGGAGATACGCGGGTATACCGAGACCTGGGCGGAATGAATCGATGAATAGAGTAGAATAATATACATATGATCGATATCCTCTTTTATTTTGGACAATAAGGGCGTCCTTTGACCACTGATGATTTGTTGTAGGCCATCCCCGCGGTGGGCTCCCAGGTGAAAAAGTACTTAGAATGTACTTAAGTAATAATATGAGAAAACTCAAGTAATACTGAAGGATTTTGGGACAAGTACTATAGGCTACCAGTGATATAGCAGTGTGTCTTTAGTAATATTGACATTGAAACAAAAAAAAAATACGCCCACTTGGTGATACTTCTACTTTACTGGGTCCACTACAATAAAATGATAGTTTACTTAAATAAACTATCATTTTATTACAGTGCAAGGCAGTACTTTTTTACCTGGGCTACTATGCTGCTGCATGTTCAACTGGCAACTTTTGAAAGTTGTGACGGTCTAATCATCGATGTATCCCACCTCTTACCTACTATGTAAAGGTGATCGATATAGCCGAGGCGAATGACCCGTTTTTATTGGTGTGTCGCTTGTTATATTTGTGATGGATATAGACGTTCGTGAAAAATCAATGGCGCGTTATTGTCGTGTGGACACGATTCCCCCCCCCCCCCCCGTAGTATAGTCGCATAAATAAATCGACACGAAAAAGGCAAATCTATATAACATAGTGTAGTCTACAGTCGTTGCGCTTTTGTTATGTATCCTGCTTGTTGCTTCCGCTTCTCCGGCCGGAAATAATATGAATCTATACGGTTATTGTTACATCACAGTGCTGTTTTGTTTTTCTCTATACCAAAATAACCAAAACAATAACTGAGCATTCTAATGCGCATAGATATGTGTAGTAGACTATAGTAGTAGACTATACTATAGTAGAGGGGATAGATATAACGGCTGTGCGAACATTAAAAAGGCGGCGAAATGAAGAGCGCCAACTCGGCTGGAACAGAAAAAAGAATATAAGAAAGCGCCACAGATGAACCGCCGCGCCTTGGCCATCAGGATCTCTCCTGCTGGAGAATGTTTCTAACGAGTCCCAGTGGTGGCTGAAACTCTCTACTACTACTACTACTACTAGGCTACCATATATTATATGAGCTCCTGCGAGGTTCATGTGTGTAATATAGAACAGCACAGCAGTGCTGTGGTCTATGCCGTCTCCTCTCCGTGGTCGTGTTAGTAGTATCGTATAGGAAAAACACAAAATAAATCTATCTATCTTTTTTCTTTTGCCTTTTCTTCCTATTACATTTTGTCTTTCTTTTTATCTTGATTCCTTCTTTTTGGGGGGTTTTGTTTTTCTCCTTTCTTCTGATTAGAGATCCGTAAGCAGGGCACGTCTATATAGTGTGTGGTGTGTAGGGCGACCGTAGCAGTCTTTATAGATCTACTGTGTGTGTGTGTGTGTGTGCTGTTATTACGATTATTACTTGTACAAATAAGAGTAACATCAGCTGTTTTTTCTTGCTAGACTCTAACGAAGACGCTGCTGCTGCTGCTGCTGCTGTGTAGTGGATGTGGGCTATTCCTTGTTAGCCCGCCTCAAACACGGTTATGATTTTTTAGTAGTGGGGGGAGGGGTTGGTTTTTATATCTCCAGCAGAACATTTATAATTAAGTATTAGCCGGCCTTGTCTATTGGCTCCTGCTGGAGCAGCTGCTGGCCTGTTGTCGGACGTGTTGTCGTCGTCGCCAAGCCAAGCCAAGAATAAGTGTAGCAGTTGGCGACTTCGTGTCAACCGAAGACATTTTATCGAATCAATAAGTTCACATTATTAGAAATGTACATACTGAGCTGGGCACAGCAACCGTTGGTTTGTGTACATGGACGAAGTGCGATCCAGCCGATAAGGAGCCACCACCACCAGTCCACCCCCTCAAAATAAAAGCCACGGAGGGATAAATCATTGCGGGTGAGACACATTGGCGAGCAACCATGCGCCCTATAATTGTCTGTGTGTGTGTGTGTGTGTCGGGGTGGATAACGTCGCGCGGTTAACGGTCGCGTCATTTCTAAAAAAAAAAGTCACGCGACTTGCCCATCTTTTTACATTCCCGTCGTACCCGTCAAATGTAAAAGCGAAAAAAGAAAACGGGTGGGGGGCAAGCAGCAATCAGCCATTCCAATCTCCTCCCCGATGGCGTATAACACACACACATCCAGAAAAAGAGAAAAGGCCCTTGATGAGAAGTCGAGAGATTTGGAATATACATACAGGGGGGGTTTGTTGGCTGAGCTGATCATTCCGCCGTATTGCGTGAAAGGATCTCGGCATCCGCAGCTCTCGTCTATCCCCCCAATTTTTGTGTTGAGGAAAAAGAGAGAGAGAAATCCCAGCAGCAGCAGCCAAAGACGATATGAATTTTCCAGTCGGATTGGAAACAAAAAGTCTCTTCTGATTTAGCCCAGCATCGACCCGCGCTTCTTCTTCTAGCTTCGCTCCGCCCGTCATAATATTGCGCGTCCGTTATTACACGGGAGATGTTGATCAACAAGACGCTGGGGGAATACATACATGTGTGTGTGTGTGTGTGTGTGTGTTGGCGAGGGATGAAGAGAGAGAAATTGGGCGTGAGCGTACTTGAAGATGAGACCCCTCCCCATAGTTTCCTGGCTGCTGGACTTGTTAGGGCGAGCGCCTCATCAAAATCGAGTGGGGGGGTCCGGGTGCCACCGTCTCTCCTCTCTGCGAGTTGATCGATTCATTTCCGAGAAACTCCTCGTCTCACGACCGCACCAGCATTTATTCACCCGTTTTCTTGTTTTTTTTTTGAATTTTCAAAATTCCCGCCGAGATTACCCCCTCCCAAAAAATAGGTCCGCAATCACGACGACGACCGGGTTAAGGCCTTTTAGATATAGATATAGCTATACGTTTCTATTTACTTTTGGGCATGCAAATCCCGAGAGACTCTGGCGGCCTGGACTGCCCTGGTTATTTGCGCGTATTATATCGATCGTGACGTGTTCCGCATCTTTCATTAACAGCGAGTAAACACGCCCACATTTATCATTTTTTTCTTCTTCTTTTTCTTCTTCTTTTTTTGAAAAATTTCTTTGGCGCCTATTTTTGTCTGTGGGATTTTTTATATCGATCAAAGAAGTTTTCAATCTAAAATGAAATAGTTCCACCCCACCTCAACCCCAGCAACTCACTTTTGATATAGAAAAGTTGCCCTCAAACTATATCGGCGGGGGAGTGTTGTCAATCGTCCGACATCGTTTGATTTGTCCGGCAGTGAAAGTGTTGGGCGACGACGACTAATGCGCTCCTCCTCGATCCTCCTATCCTTTTATACATGCAACTTCCATCGGGAAGTGCACCCTGGGAATCGAGCGATAGGAAAACCGACAGTTGGCGGCATCAAATAAATATGCACAAGTTTCGACACGCACATGTGGGCTGGGAAACGAATTGATTACACACAGAATTTATACTTCCAAATTTGTTACAAAATTTTTAGGATAACGGCCAGAAATAAAAGCGGCGAATTTTTAGTTTTTTTTGAATTTCCCGCCATCAATTTGAAAAAAAAAAAAAAAAGAAAAATTGCTTCGTTATACGACAGTGCCAGTCAACCGCGTGTACGTCACCAAGACATCACTGAGGAGAAGATTAGACAAGACAATCTTGACTTCCTGGCCGGCGCTGGCGATCTTATTCGCTTCATTGACCTTCTTTATATATCAAAAACGGACGACGATGAAAAGCGGGATGAGAGTAATGGAAGAGGGAACATATTGAAGAAGAGGATTCCCGTCTCCGGAAGGGGCCAGGGGGGCGTTTCATCATGGTAATGTCGATGCATATGGGTGGACTAATTAAACGGGTAGATGCTGCGATAGTAAAGATGGAGCCACACAAGCGCAATGGCAACCGCCAACAGTGCAGCAGCCAAAGACATTCCCCATATACATATAACCGCAAATATATGGAATACCATGGCAAAAGGTCAAATAGTCTACATCATATGTTACATATTATATTCAATGAAGAAAAGAGTAAATATCTCATCCCCGCCCTCCTACATACATTCATGGCCGTATCGTCTAATAATGGAAAGAGATATATGACGGCGTGGTTAACATTCTGCAACCGTTGGATGGAATAATTGATTGTGCTGGCCACCGCCATCATCGCCAGGACCTTCTGATTTATATATGTTGTGATCACTCGAGCGTATGATGTACAATGATGTATGACATTGTGCGGCCGGGCCTGTTAGCTATATAGAACTGCGGACAAGTTGATGATCAATCATGCAGCTCAGCTCTTATATATATCCACTTGTGTATTACATTACAAATGTCTATAATGTGTGTATAGCTTAAAAAATCATTCTATTTTTTTTCTTTTTTTGGTTATTACGCCCAGATGATCGGCGAAGTGAACAGCCTTGTGGCTCAGTTCCGGCAGCTGCTCATCAACATCGGCCAACCGAAAGATTCGCCGGATGTGCGCGAGAAAATCCGCCGGCTGCGGCGCCAGTGCGTCGAGTCCTGCAAGCACACCAACCAGCTCCTCCTACCGCAGATTCACAGGTATAATAATAATCTCATATCATATATCATCAATTAATACACATCATCAGAGATAGAGAGGGCTGCTACTCAATCGATATTGACTAGTAGATATCTTCTGCCCGGTTTCCAATTAATTTATTCCAGCTCTTGTGTTCGGTTATGTACTAGAAATGCCAGACCCAGTAACCTCATCCAAGATGTACACGACAACCCTTTTTGTATAGTCAGAAAATGTAAGAGCATCAGCAAATGTGTCTATAGTAAATAAATCATGTCAAAATGAAGTTAGAGAGGGAAATGAACCAGCAGCAAAAGCGCTGTATAGAGATATGGCCTCAATAGAAAACAATTTCAATCAAAACTGGGCAAAAGCAGAAGCTGAGAGTGTTGTGTGTGTGGGCCTTTGAAGTTCAATGAAGCAAAAGGTCCCAGCAGGCCGTCTTATGTATGCATATATATATATACTATACTCCAATCGCTGACTGTGTGCTAAATGCCGATCGATATTGATTCGCGCCGGCCCGGACTTTCTTGTGTCTATGCATGGCGGGCGAGCGGGCGGGCAGGGGGGGGATAGAATGGGAAGGAGGAGGATTGCGAATGAATAAAGGAATAGAGGACACGCATCGCTCACCGAGTCTCACTATGGGAACGTGTGTGCATATGTGCAGTGTCTGCACCTGGGAAGTTGATCGATGAGAGCCGGGCAAGAAGGGGGGAGGGATTTTCCCTCTTTCCATTTTTTGATAATTTCTGAGATGACGAATAATTTTGTAACGAAATTGCTTATTGATTTGCAAGTTGCGTCATTATAGATACAAATAAGTCTCCTCCCAGGGAGACTGAATAGCTAATACACGATTCCGGCCAGGTTTTTCTCTGACCATCGTACTGTTCTTATTCTCTTGGCTGGGCAAGAAAAGAAAAAAAAAATAGGAATTCTTATATTATCCCGCGTCTAATCGATATCGAATATCTGCGACAAAAGGGGCTACATGCTGGCCGACGGAACGCGCAACACAGCAGAGAAACGGGCCGGCAGTATATTTGATCTATAGAACAGACGACCCAGCAAACTATAGATATATGTACGCCCAGCAGCAGGATGATTGAGAGAATTAGACCGACGATTGAAAAGAGACTGGGTGGGCGGGTTGCTGGACGACGGACAGAAAATGGGGAAAATGGGAAGGGGGACGAAATAGAATCAAGAGATGAAAACCTGCGGGCCGAGCGTTGAGCGGTTGTCGAGATTTCGTTTCATGTTGGTACATTTTTCCAATCACAGCTGGGCCAAATATCGTTTGCGTCCGGCCAGCCCTGCTGCTGATATATGTGGAGCTATATGCGCCGTGTTTGTAGTTGTGTTGTTGTGTGATTGGGTGTGTGTTTGTTTGTTGATGTTTGCTGCGCTGTTTCACTTGTTTGGCGTTGTGTTGTTTCTTTGGCCGAGATGATTGGTTGATTGATTGTTGTCGTTTCATCTCACGTCTCCGCATGTGTCTAGCGATATCGCCGCCGGGATTCCGCTGGACAAGGACCACGTCATCCACTTCTTCTGCAGTTGCCAGTTGCTGGTCCGCGAGCTGCACAAGAGCCACCGTCTCATCCAGCGGAAGCCGCTCGACATGACCAGCTTTTACGGTGAGATGCTCAATTTGTGTCTGCTGTGTCTGTCCGGCCATATCACAGACGGACGGACGGACGAGCAAAAAAATAACACGACACGATTTTAATACCGAGAGAGCCGGAATATATTGTCGGGATAAAAAAGAAAAGAAATTTGCTGGATGGAAATAATAATAATAAAAAAAAGTCGTCGACTCTGCCAGATGGAAACTTTTTTTTTTTTCGCTTTATCCAACCGGAATTTGTCAACAATTTTCTTTTTCCTTTTTTTTTTCTTCTGGTTATCATCTCGACGGTCGTTGACGTATTCGAATCAAGGCGCACAAAGTTTGTGTTTCTCTTGTGTGCTGTGTGCTGTGCAATCTGCCATCCGGCGGGCGGAGCCGCTTTACTACACACAAAGATGTCGGTCGTTGTGCCCGGCAATGTCTGTGTCTGTGTGTGTGTCAGAAATGCCAACCTTTCTCGAGATTGAATCGTGTAAGACACGCGCGGGCATATCACATATATAAATGTAGCCTATCCTTCCGCCCTGCTGGCCGGCCCGGGCCCTTTGGCGTGAATCTCTCGCGTCCAGCCGAGCGGCCTGCTGAATATATAGAAACCACAACCAAAGAACATTTCTCTATTACAAGAGAGAACTCACACGTATAGCAAATATTATTACATACGTATATATTAGACAGGGGGGGTGGGGTGGGTACTATACTAGTTGGAAGGGAAAAAATAAATGGCTGGGCCAGCCCGGCGGCCGTTTGGTAGAGAGCTGAACTATAGGAGAACAAATGGCACAGAGCAGCCTTTTATTCGTCTCCCCGCTGTCGCCTTTGCAATCCCGCTGAGAGCGGCTCAGTTCGTCCGTCCCTTCTTCCCGGCAGCAGCAGCAGCAGCAGCAGCAGCCGAGTATATAGACACATATCATATAATACGTATGTCTATAACTTGCTGTGAAGCTAGCGTATGAACACTTTGGCATAAATTCTCTAGACCGCACGATTGATATCGTATTCACTCGTGGCGACTGCTGGGATTCTCAGCTCAGCAGAGAGATCCCGGAGCTCACGGCAACTCGGCATTGCTTATTGCTTCTTTCCCCAGCCGTCCCTAGTGTCTATATAACACGTAATGTGTGTACATTTATCAAATAGGAATTTAAATGGTAGAGACTGGTTGAAGTTATAATCGTCTTTGTGTGGCTGGAGAAGTTTTTCTCTTTCAGATTTTTAAATCTCCCGCCTTTATTTCTCTATTTACATTGCAGAGTGAATCAAATCATTTGAATTCGTGTAAAAATAAGAGAGTGCTGGAAGCGCTAGATCCCATTGTATAATAACGTCGTCGTGTCATGAAGTGGGGGGAGATTAAATCCAGCCCGGAATGCAAACAAAAAGAATTATTATAATAAGAATAAAGGAAAAAAGTGTTGCAGCCCACAGCTGAATATGTCTAATTAGTTTGATATTTATAGAAGGTGAGAGTGGATGATGTGCACTCGTTGTCCGTGAGATGCGTCTAAGTTGACAAAATGAATCCAGCACGTCTTCTTCGTCTTCTTCTTCAACTTTGCCATGGCGGTGGGACGTCTGAGA
The DNA here is from genome assembly GCF_021234035.1 of Daphnia pulicaria. NCBI lineage: Eukaryota > Metazoa > Arthropoda > Branchiopoda > Diplostraca > Daphniidae > Daphnia > Daphnia pulicaria. Next base: position 11,085,030 of record NC_060913.1, read on the forward strand.
AACATCCAGGAGTTAATGAGAAAAGGGATGAGTCCATCAAGAATGCTAGACGAGAGAGAAAGCGCCAAGTCAAGTATATACACATGGAGTAGCTAGTAGCTAGTAGCTATATATCTCTTTCTACCAGCTGGAATGCGTGTCTAACTAACTACTATACGTATATATATACATCCGCGCATAAGTGGGCGTCTGGGCGACTATAATACGACACACATTCGTTCCAGCAGCTGCTGTCATCTTCGCCTCTACGAGTGTTTGTTAAGGTGGTCGTGTAACATGCAAGAAGCTGATTGCGTCGTGTCGAAAGATTATACAACTTTTTTTTCTCTTTTTCTTTGCGGATTATTTTGGCCGTTTTCGTATAATACAAATGCCTCCCGCGAGAGATGCGACTGTGTGTTTTTGATGGGACGAATGTATCACAGCCGGACGATCGATTGATCCGCGGGTCACGGTCGATCACGCACTGCCCCCCTTTTTTATACGTGTACAAGTGTTTAAGTCGACCGTAGATTGCTGGGCAGCCGACTGACGGATGGCAGAGTCGGTGGGAAAAGAAAATCTAATAAAATAAAAAAGAATTCGCCCAGCTACAGAGAGACGGAAAATCCAAAGTAGAGATTGGAGAGAGTCAAGAGCTCGACTGCATATATCCAAGTCGAGTATGGGATGTTGGCGCTCAATCAGCGATCGTCGATCGTATCGAGTGCAACGGGAAAAAAGAGAGAAAATAAAAAGCGGGGTCCACCAGCCGGCCAGTGCGTGGGCTGGATCTATAGCCTTCGGATTGTTTTTAGATGTGTATAATATTGATTGTTTTCGTGTTGTACATGTCCAGCGTATTTTTTTTTTTAAATTTTATTTGAGCGTATTGCGCGCGCTCCTTATTTTTTGTTGTTTTAAAAAAATAGAAAATCGAGCCGGCCCTTCCAATTTGGGGACAATGTTCAGTCAGATCATTTTGTGCAAACAACTGGCGCCCGATTTCAACGCCGAGGAACTGCGATCCATCCGCAAGGACTCGGAGGACATCCAGCGGCTCATTGACGATCTCTCCGAGTTCATGCCCATCGAGGAATCCCACGGTAGGACGAATAATAAGGATCTTTATTTATTTTTATCTTTCCAAAATAAATTTTTCGACATCGATCGATCCGGCTTGAGACTGCTGGTCAATAATTTGGTTTTAAAACTTGGGTGGACACAATGAAACTTGACTCAACTTTCGAAAGGCTTTTTGGCTGGCCAGTCACGTCGTCCGCTTACAACAAACAAGTTTTCTTTTACCGTAATTGTGTTGTAAATTGAGTTGGTGCTGAGCCGGCCCCAGGAGGAGCCGGGCAGAAAAAGTCAAACCCATCCAGCAGCTCAGCAGAGAGTTTGGGATGCCTTTGCATATATTCAACCTAGTTGCAATCAACTTTGATCTCATTAAAAGCACATAGCACCCCGTCTCTGTTTATATGTGCTGGACATTTCAAAAGTTTTGCGACAAGACACAAACTTTTTGAACCATAAAAGTCTCAAATTGGATCATGGAATTGAAAGGCTTAGCGAGTACATCTAAGTGGACTATAAATCTAATAGACTTTAATTGCCATTCGTTTTATTGAATCAAGGACGGGCATTCGCCCTGGCCGGCGAGGACAAGTTCAGCGTGTGGGCCAAACAACGAATGCTGATCAACCGGCGACAGCGGGTGGCCACATCCAATCCGCTCTGCCGCAACATTCGCGCCTTGTGCTGCTTCGCCAAACCCAGTTACCTTTGAGTCTTGTGTCCGTCTTCTCTCTCTCTATCTCTGCCCAGCTGTCGGTCGGCCATCACTGCGCTGAATTCCGGACTGCACCATAACTTTCGCTACTGCTGCCGCTGCTGCTGTCCCCGCCACATCCAATTTTCTCTCTCGGCCGGTTGCTGCAAATGAAACTGCCAAAATGACGGACGACATCACGCGGTGGGCGAACGGCATGGCGCGGAATACAAAATTCATTCCTTAACGTGTACATATACATATACCTATCAGCGGGTGGAACAAAAAAAAAAAAATAATGAAAAGCGGTTAAGAGTGAAACGTTATATAACTCCTTTTGTGCATCTCTCTCGTCCCGTGCGGTCCGCGGACGGGCGAAAAGAAATAAAAAATGATTTTCATTGATCAATAAAACAAAAAAGATGAGCGGCCCTTTTTTCTATATAATCCTTTTTTTCTCTTTCATATTGTCAGCTCTGTGCGTTGTGTGTAATATTTTTGAGTTGTGTCTCTCGCGGTCGTCGCATCAACAATTTTTGACCCCTACTTCCACAAATCTCTACGCGAATGTAGAAAATTGCACGCCAGCAGCACGTAATATAAATATATTTATAAATATATAAAACAGCTGTTTATATCCCGCGAATCGCGCGCTACCGCAATGATTTTTTTAAATTCTTTGCGCAGCCTCTTACATATTTTATGTATGGCGCCGCCGTCTATACATTTTATATACATATATACTTGTGTCCTTCCGGATCAAATAATAAAAGATGCAAAGCGAGTGAAAAAAAAAAAAAAAAAAAAGTATAATATTATATTTATGCTGTCTTTCACACTACCTCCCTTTCCTTCCCCCCCGCCGGTAAATTATGCATTTGTATGTAATTCTCTATAATTATCAATCTCATTTTGTTTTTTCTTTCATCTTTTTAAATACATCTCGGTCTAGCTCTGCTCGTTGATATATTTACATGGCCAATAATATTTGAAAATATTGCGACATTTTTTTCAATCTTTTGTCTCATGTTCCTTATAATCTCTCTCGCTCGTTCGTTCTCTCGTTTGTCGATTTTTGAATTTCCCGGTCATTTTTTTTTTTTTGTAATTTTCGAGCCAAAATTAAATGAAACGACATGAAATTGATTTGCAAACGTTGTGTCTCTTTTTCTTTTTCTTTTTATATGGAAAATAAAATCTTTGATTAGTCTCAGTATATTTGTTTTAACTGGGCGATATAAATAACACGGACTGGTGGTCAGCAGTCACTGATTTTCGATTGAAACGGCTTTTCGGCAGCATTCCAGCAGCAGCTGTCTGTCGGAAGCAGCTGGACCGTTCAGATTCGGCACCCCTGATGAGTGATAATGGCCCAACTGGACACGACTCTAGCTCTCTCTATATAATGCCAGACTAGCTGCTGGCCTGCTCCTGATGTTTTTTTTGTTTCTTTGCCTCCCACACTTTGTTCTTTTATTATGGAACTATAATGTACGAGTATCAGTGCCGGCCAACGTCCGTCCATTGTCTTCAGAAAAAAAAAATGCCAACCCCACCAAGAAAAGAAGGGCGGAGGGTCTTTTCCTTCCAGTGGGTCCCCATTGATTTATGTCGTCTAAGAAGAAATAAGAAGGATAAGATTCTAAAACAAAATAAAATAAAATAAAATAACTAGGAGAATAGACAAGGAGAGTCCTCGACGTGTATAGGATAACAAGTCTACCACACATCATCGATCTCTCTACACGAACGCGCCGATATATTTGAGTCGCAAATAGCCGCTATATATATATATAGACAGCAGCGACACAAGCGGATAGGCTACGTGGGACCGGGCCGCCTGCTGTGTCCAAAGATCAAATCGATCCGCAATGCCTGGCTGATGCTGCTGGGCGCACAGGAACATCACACACAGACACACACACACTCTCTACCATTGTCTATAGAGAGACATTTTGACTGAACTGATGGGCTGCTGGGCACAGCAACGCCTATCCAGTCACACAGCTCAGCCCGTCTTTGACTTTTCTCCCCCTTCATTGTCACGAAATGTTTGAATCTTTGATCTTTTTCCCTGCTGGGAGGCCGGCCCGGCCCGTCAACGTCAGGGCCAACAGATTTCATCACTTCTTTGACTTAGACCCAGCTGCCCGTCTGTGTATTTACCAATTCATTTGATTTATCACGTTTGCCTTTGTCGCTCTGGCAGAGTCGGCCAGCCCAAAAGCCGTCCGTTATGTAGTCGGACAACTGAATGTACTACTCCACTAGTCCGTCCGCCCATCACTCAAAACCTACGCCGGCGACTGGTCCTGAATAAATGATCCTCCGCCAGTCCGCAGAAGAGCAAAGTGCTGCATGCGACGGACACGCGCGCTGGCCGTCCACATCCCATTTTTATTTGACCCACCGGTCCGACGTTAATTCTATTTGATTGTGGCCAATCATCAATACTGAAATTGTCTTCACCTGTGGGTGTGTCAAAGCCAAAGCTCAGGATCAGTCCAGGAAAAAAATAAAAGAATTGGCGTGAGCCGCCCGTCTTATCTATTATTCCTCACGCCCTTTTTTAGTTCCGTTCCCGTGGACCAAAGAAAGAAAAAGAAAATCCCGAACGAAAATAGAGTGCTGGGCCTTTCTTCCGTTTTTTACGATTATTGGCTGGGGTCTTCCTTTTTCCCATTTGATTGCTTTCGGTGGCCACTATATGTTGTCATCTAGAGTGGGCCGGCAAATGTGTGCTGTCCATTCAGCACCGGCAGCGGCGGCACAGTGTCCGGCTTTTTGTCAATCACGCCAGCAGTCTTGACTCTCTGCTGGCCAGCCGATCGATTAGATATCCAGCAGTGTCGCCCTTTGATTCACCCCCGCTATTATTATTCGCTCACTCTCTCCATCCCAGTGCTGTCCATCTCCAATATATATGTACACACAGCCCAGCAGGAGCGCACACACAATGAATAGCTGATGGGATTTTCTCTTTGTCGTTTCCTTAGTGTCCGACTGGTCCCGCGTGATCGTGAATATGTACAAAAGGCGCCGCTTGATGGAAACCTGCACTTCTCTTCGTCCGGTATATTCCAAAATATTCAAATAAAATAATAAAGCGCGGGAGCAAAAATAAGGTTTGACAGTGTATAGTGGTGGTGGTGGAGAGCGCGCGTGACACGATGGATATACATCCGCGTGTATACATACAGTCTGCACACATTGGGGATTAGTTAGGTGGATGGATCCAGCCGCCGAAGCAGTTGGGTTACACACAGTATATAGAGAGAGATGGCAGAAGAGATAAATGGATAATGGAAAAAAGATTGATATATTATATGTACGTACAGTACGTATGTACAGACGGACGTATAGACGGGAAAGAGACCGGGGCGACTCGAGTTGATTGCAACATGGGCCGACGTACACACACAGACGCGCCCGTCTCTCTCTCTCTCCTATAGACTGAACTGGTGCTGTATGCCAATAAAGAAGCAATAAGAGGCGGCCCAGCGGAACGTGATGCCGGGCAAGTGGTATTATCTCCAAGTCAGTGCTGGGAAAAAAAAGGAAAAGAAGAAGAAATCCGAATCAGGAAAAAATAAATCAAGATAAACCTTTCAAGCTCTTTTTGTATTTCTCTCTGGCTAGATTTGACTTGAAGGCCAGCAGCTCTGGCCATATCCAGCTTTGGCTGGCGCGACGTCTATAAAAGCGCAGTGATAAAGCTCCTGGCCTATACGTCCGGCCTGGGAGAAATAGAAGAAATGGAATGACTGCTCTGCTCCTGAAAAGAACAAAGACCGTCATGGATATCTTATTATCTACGACGGAATAATATTGGATCAACTTACAGGCGGAATCTTAGCGACGGCCGGGTCGGACTAATCAAGCTGTATTCCATTCTCCTCCTCCTCGTCTCCTTATTTCTAATCTCTTTCAAGTTGCTGTTGCTGTAATTGTAGACGTCAGAGAGTTCTATCGGTTACCATAACATGTACGCAGTAATTAGGACAAAGGACGAGAAAAATAAACTACTAGATATCCTTTATCAAAGCATCTCTCACTCTCGACTTCCGCCCATAGTCAGGTTGCTGCCTCAATGGCGGTAATTAGTTGCTCCGGATTCAATTAATCACAATAGCATTTTTCTTAGACGAGGAGTACTATTATGTATCATATCACACGAGTGACGTCTACTTGTTAACCAAATGATTAAATACCTTTGCCGTCGTCAATAATCAACTTGATGACAAATGTCTGTTTCATTTAAATTCAAATGAATCTCGTGGCGAATAGAAGATTTCAGGAAGTATAACTGAGTTTTAATTTAAGCAGTTGTAATTGGAAATTGAAAATTAGGAAAATCAATCATACATTGAAGAACAGCGAACAAATTGTTATCAAGTCGTAATTTACCCGGGGGAACTTCTTTCCCAATGTCTACAACGTCTTCTCTAATTCTCGCTATTACGAATCAAAGTAATGCCATTATTGATTGAGCTGCTTGAACGTTTTACAGCCAACACTACAATGTATAATGTATATATATTGTTTAATTACCGTTCAATACCATTTTCTAATTTGCCATCTCCGTTTCAGACTATTTTTTAAATTTTGAATCTCCCGCGCAATCTAATGGCTGATTCGCCACGCAACTGCCAGTCAGCTTCGCGTATGTCACCCGGGATAAGAAGATATTTAGGAATTTACCTAGGCCGTAGTTATTTACTCGTGAATATTTCTAATGAACATTGATCCTCGTTAAAAAGAGTGTTGGAAAACGCTATCTTTACAAGTATAGGCCCAATGGACGTGCACTGGTAATGGGCTCTACTACCAACCTTTCACAAGCTTGTTTTTATTTGGTTATTGGTTCTAATACATGTTCATTTTCTGTGTTTCCATAAGTGCACCTTGATTAAATTCAACTATCCTTTATTAAGGCTTAGCTGGCGCGATTGCTCTCTAGAAAGAACACCAGCCGCTGCTTTTGCTCAGAATAGTTGAATAAGAAATCAGCGGTAGCGTTATAATTATTAAAAATATTAAAACTTTGTTCAGGATATATAGCAATATAAAAGAACAATCTCTATAGCGTAGGAGCAGCGCTTAAGTATGGCACCATTTCATAGCAGTATTACGGATGAATGTTAACGAATCGAACAGCAACGCGTCTCATATCATAGAGAAACGTTCATTATAAACATTCACGAGATTCAGCTGTCATCCAAATGACAATCAGTACAACTAATAATTCGTTTCGTTTAAGTCCGGGGCCAAAAGAGATTTGTATACAGTCATGCTTGAAAGTTTCTTTAGCAAGCAAATGGCTATATATGTTTCAATTTTAAATTGACGGAAGGTATACTGAAAAGCACACCTTTCCCCCTTTTTGGATTTATTTTGCGCTTTTTCATTCTCTTCTTCTCTTCCTCTTTTTCTTTCAACTTTGCCACCAGAATGAACAAAAATTAGAGGTTAAGTGATCTTCCTATGCTATACCCTCAGTCAATTTAAAATAAAAACATATAGAGCCATTTGCCTGCTAAAGAAACTTTCAAGCATGACTGTATATCTTTCTCCCTAGCATGGCCATTTTAGCATATTCAGACCTCAAACAAATTGTAATTAATTTTTTTTTAATGAACATTATTTTACTTACTTTCTTAGTCCGTACCTGTTAGTTAATACCCGGAAGAAATCGGATCTTATAGCAATTAATAATTAAAATTAGTAATTAATAAATTTGTATATGGGAAATAGCAAATAGGGTTCTTATTTTAAAAATTAAATTATTATTAATGTACTGATATTTAATGTATCAATAAACATGTGAGCAGGGAACAAAGTGTTTGCATGTCACGTCACGCCATGAGCTGATTGGACAGCAGATGGACGGAAACTTACATAGAGTCGCCATGATTGTTTCTGAGCTATTCATGACGCACGATAATATATTTCTTATACATATATACGTAATACAGCCTGCTGCCGGCCATGGGCCCATAATGCTCCAGGAAGCAAAGGAGAGGGCCGGCCTACAACATGTTCGATCGAGTAAAAGTCGGTAAAAGTTTCAAGTTGGGAGCGTGGAGAGAGAAGTGAGGCTATCTATACAGCGGCACTTCATTCCGGGGCATAAGTTTTGACGATACACAATTCGTTTTGTTTGGCCGGCCCGTGTGTGTGCCTGTGTGTGTTATTCTCCCATGTTTTCCGATGTTTTCGCCGGGATGGAAAAGTTTCAGATTTCCTATAAATGTGTAGACAAGTTTAGATGTATAGGCCCCTACGCTTTGTGTATATTCAATAGATTCTGTCCCATCGGCTAATTGATTGTGTCCAATTTCCGCTCGCCCACAAGAAAAGTATTGAAATACATCGTCTGCAAGTTCAGTTAACTTGAGATATTTGCTAATTCATTCTTTTTTCGTTAGCGAATAACAGGAAATGTTATGTAACTGTCTGGCAGAAATTCACGTCGATGTTTCTTATTGGGGGTTGAGCGTTGGTTGATGTTATAAAATGTCAGCCTAAAAGTTCATTGTTTTAAAAAAAGAAATTCCCTCTGTGATGTTTTTAAAAAAAGTTTTTCTCTTCATCTTTTGCCATCTTTCCCGTCTTGAAAGGAGGAGCGTGCTCAAACTGCAGGATCGTTGCGGTTGAGGGGAGCGAGCCAAATGGGCGAGTGCACGTCAGGTCGGAAGAGCTCCGGATGGGTCCCTGGGCTCGAACGCCTCATTGTCACTGTGCAAAATTGGCTAATTGAAGACCCAAAAGAGGGCGGAGTTGTTTCTGGCACAACCACCAGCACACATAATAAGAAAGAAAGAAAAAAAAAATCAAATCTAAAATAACAGCTCAACCCACCTGGTCGTCAATTGGTCACGTTTGTCAGACGGCCAAGACGCTGTGACGTGTTTTGATCGATCACAGGCTCCTCCTACTCTCTTTGACTCGTCGTCCCAAAAGAACTATGGCGAGGAGCTATATTCGGATGCTGCAAGTCTGCCGAGAGCTCTTATTCTTAATTAAATGCTGATGTATAGACCAGCGATCTCAAAGTACTACTCGCTGGTCAACTATACTCGATACACCACTACCAGTTGACATATCGCGTTTCACGAATAATGAGCAATCAACAATATTAAAAAAAAAAAAAGAAAAATGGTTGACATTTCGGTGACAAGTTAAGACAAGTGTGTATATAGAGTAGAGATGCATTACACTGGCGCGTTTTAGGTAACTGTATGTATATATATATATACTATATCGTATCATAAAGTTATAGTTATATATACGGTAGAAGAACAGAAAAAGGATTGAAAAACAAAAGCCAGAGGACAATCGGGAGGGATTATATAATTATTGTGGATTATGTAGTTGTATTTAGTATATAGTGCAGTTTCTTTTTTTGGGGGGTGATTATTTTTTTTTTTTTCTTGAATTCGTTCGTTTTTTTGGTTTTGTTATGTTTTCTTACCGAAAAGATGATCAAGTCAAATCGAGTTTTTTCAGAGGAAGGGGTATGGGGTTGTAAGGTAGACAGAAATCAGCAGGCATGGCAGGCACTTGGTACTTATATTTTAAGATGAAAAACCTCTTCGACATATCGTCTCGCTTTCACACCGCACTCGTCGGTATCCGACGATTTCGTAGGAGGAACTTCATCACCAGCAGAAGGTTCGAGGGGGGGGGGGGAAGAAGTGAATTTACAGTGACAGGGTTGACACAAGAGAAGGTTTGAGGACCATGTACAAATAAAGGGGACAGAGATGCGTCGGGAGAGGGAACGTGAAAACGGAGGTGAATTCAAACATCCACATTCGCATTTCTTCCCTCGCGGTTGTTTTTTCTTTATTCTCGCCATCGTCCCTCACTTTTGAATTAAATATTTGTCTTTCATTTTGGTATTTTTGTTTTTTAGGAAAAGGGGGGTTAGAGAATCTGAATGAGTCGGGCTCTATCGTCGTTCATCAACCATCACCGAAAGGCGCAATAGACTGAAGAATTTTAAAAATATAAATCGAATAAAATTACAAACTCAAAGGCATATAATATTTGACGGTTGTTAGCACAGCACTCTCAAAAAGAAAAGAAAAAAGAACACAAAACAAACGAAAACTTTAACCGGCTTCAGTGTGGTTCCAGTTAAACTACAATTTAAAAAAAAAAAAAAAATATAAATAAATAAACAAAAATTTCAGGCGAATTAGAGGCGAGGTGGGAGGAGGACACAAATCAATTTCAGAGAAAGCGGAAACCAACACTGCCTTCTTTCTTTTAATTTTTTTTTTTTAAATTCAATTCAATTCTTTTTGTTCCGCAGCCGTTGGATGAGAAAGCTTGCGAGAAGTAAATTTCTGTAAGAAAAATAAAGAGGAACGGGGCATATATAAATTAGCCTTCACGAAAGGAAATTAAATTGAAATCAAGTCAGCCACCTCCCAAAGAAAAGGAACATCAAAGTGACACGCAAATGTTTCAATATCTTTGTTTAAAAAAAAAAAAAACGTGCAAAAAGAGATGTGGAACAAAGTGCAAAGAAAAGAAAGACCAACCAACCAAATGACATTAAAAAATAACTCAAATTTTGTTACGTGGTGAAAAAGGCGCAGCGTACGGTTCGGGCACTGGTTGTTTCGAATGAACGTGAAAATATTTATGAAAGATGAAGGGGGAGGGGTCTATGAGGAACTAAACAAAAGAAAAAAGGCAGTTTAAACACACGTAAGCTACAAGGCATACTCGACTCATGCACTCACTTCACTCAACACAACCACTAAAGATATCTTATGCAGAGGAATGATGGCGTTGAAGAAAAAACAAACAATCAAATCAATCAAACAGAAAGAAAAAGAATCCCAGCGATGGCGGGTTCATAATCATCTAAATTAAAAAGTGACGGTTTTTTTTCGTACTGTTAATTCGAATAAATATATAGATCACCCATCACGCATCCCGAAACGCCGAACTCGATAATCATTTTTAAATTACACAACATCTTGTAGCAATCGATCAATCAGCGATTATGGAATCTTGTTTTTTTCAAGGGAGGGAGAGAAATTTACCAAACTCGCATCAACGTTAAGGTACGCATTTTTTTCAAAGTTATTTCCCCCCAACGGAAAACTCCAAAATAAATCTGAAGAAATTGGGTTACGACATAGAGACAATAATACACACACACACTGCATGTGGCCAAAAAATAAAGAAACACAACTGGTCACCAAGTGACGCCACGTTCGACATTTTAATTTGCTTGGTTCATTTTGTTTAAACGTTTTAAAAAAATTCCTTTCTTCTTCTTCTTTTTTTGTTTTTTTTTGTTTTTTTTTTTTGTTTTTCTTTGGATCCAATGGATTTTCAATCTGTACAAATGTTGCGTGAACGGCAACGGCACAACCTTCGGGTGAAGAGGAATTCTTTTTTGTTTGTTTTTTTTCGAGAGGGAAAGTAGGACAACCAAGCAAAATAAAACGTGAAAATATGTAGGAAAAAGTGGTAGATGTGGGGTCTGTAACCGAAAGTGAATGAATCACGAAAATAAATACACGGGGGGCCGAGGGGGATCGGAGGAGCAACAACAACTGCACTTTTCTGCTTTTCGAAGTTCAGAAAGGATTTGGTCCGAGATGGACATGATCATCCGTCCTTCTTTGTCGACTGAGTAACTACGTCGACATGGTGTTGGGTAAGGCAGGATCTCCGCCCGACTCCAGATCGACGGTGATGGCGTAAGGATCCTGCAATCGTTGCCGGCTGTTGCTGTTCGACGTTCGAGAGTAGGCAACGACAGGGACGACTGATGGACGCTGCTGCTGGACGCTGCTACCATTTTGAGACTGCCGAGTGCTCGGCTGCATGCTGCCATTAGTCTCGCCTGTCGGATGATAAGAGATTCCGGAAACGGGACCTAGACAAGATCGGCGAATCCATTCGATAACAACCACTGCAGTCGGCGGGTAACAACCCCCCCCCCCCCCCCCCCCCCCCCCCCCCAATTGACAATTTTTCCCAGGCGCCGCCAACTTGAACCGATTCGTTTCAATTTGGCGAACCAAATAATCAAAATAAAATCGGAGATTGGTTTGGCGGATTGGATCAGATTTGTCAATTGGGACCCAATTTTGACAACGACGAAACGAAGGAAGTCGACACGTTATTTTTTGGCTGGACTTACCATCAGGTTGATCGCTGGTAGAGGCCAATCCCCCGCCAGAGGACACATTGTGGAGGCTTCCGCTGTTGTTGTTTGCCGCGTTGTTGCTGCTGGCCTTGCTGCCGAAATTTAAGCCCGTCTTGCGCATAATCTTGCCCGAAGTGATGAGTTTTCCGAATCCCTCCTGGTGAGCGAAAGCGTAGCCGGAGCGAAGCGATCGTCGACTCCGCCGGGCCGACGGTGTCCGCATAAAGTCTTGAGACTTGTGCGCCCTATTGAAACGGAATAAGAGGGGAAAAAATCAATGAACGAAGATGATCAATTTGTATGAAAGAAAAAAAAAAAAAAGTCACGCGGTCGAGAAAAACATACCGAATGGCGGAAAGTCTTTGCTTGAGACGAACGCGGTCCGACAGCGTCGGATGAACATCAACGAAGTAGAATCTCCACGCCACCACCGGAATCATTAAGATGACGATGGATAAGACGAGAGTGAACCAAAAAGTCGCTTCGCCCATAGCCTGAAAATTGGAAAATTCGTCGTTAGGTGATAAGAAAGTGATAAAAACGTTACAATTGGATAATTCCTGCTTACCTTAGTGAGGGATCCAACGTAGGAGCCGCCGATGACGAAATTATAAAAATACTGGAGGGCAAAGTACCAAACCAAGGAGCCCCAAATGGTGATGTGGTTGAAGACGGTCCAGTAAGCCGTGTCCAGCGCAATTTGCACGGTGACAACAACGACTAGGATCGTGGCCACGACGCTGCCAATCAGCTGGTGGTCGGACGTGGTGTGCCCTTGTTGAGAGGCGCCATAAAAGTAGGCACCTGCCGATATCAAAACAGGATTGCAAATCAGGTAAGAAACAAAAGGAATGTCATTCGACTGAAAAGAAATTTGAAATCAAAGAACAAGACTTTTGAATGTGCTCGAAAGTGAGAGAGAGAGAAGAGAGTAGAGAGAAAATGGATGGATGGAAGCAGAAGAAATGGAGCGATAAGGTAACTGGGAAGGAATTCGATATCTAAAGAGAATTTCTACTAAAGAACGGGGAAAAAAACGTGTCCCTGCTCAATCAATTTTTGATGAAGCGGATCGGGCATAAAGAGTTCTTTGGCTGAGATCGGTGGGTGGGTGGTATAGGATTAGACGGGCAATGGGCAAAAAGAGGGGACGCACCGTAGGGAATGAAGAATAGGACGCACGACGTGATGCATCCGTGCATGGCGCTCTTGAAGAACTCCCCCTTATTGAACAGCAAGTTCAGATGGCCGGGCGTGAAGAGCTTAGGGTACTTGAGGCTGTTGACGTCATTGACGTCTTGGTCAAATATACCCAACGCTAGGACGGGCAACGACGTGTAGAATAAGTTGTAGACCGATATGAACATCGGGTCAAAGACGGTCTATTCGCCATCGAGCCAGGACCCCCAAACAACAATCGATACATAGAGTAAAAGTAGAACATTATTAGATGGGGGCAAAAGAAGGGTCAACGAGATTTTCGTCGATGGCAACATTTCGCTGATCGTCGTAACAAGAAGAAGGGCGTGGCCATTTGTTAGCATTACTACTTATATAGGTCCAAATACTACTACCAGGCTAGACAATAGCTCTCTTTCGGCTCCTGTCATCGGGTTCAAAGCAGAGAAGGTCACTAGGAACGAGTTGAGAGCGGAAGGAGGAGGAAAAATTCAAAGGCAAAAATAAAAAATAAATCAAGTGGACGGGAGAAAAACATGCTTAACAAAAAAGTAAAATCAAAATAATCCGGAATGATTCATTTCTCTCTGCCCTGTGGTATTAGGGAAGGGCATCTGATGGTGGTCAATCTATTACTGTCATCCAGCTAGCCTCCGTTACGGTTGGCGTTCATAAATCACAAGCCATCCGGATGAAAACCAAGGCTCGTTCGCCCCCAAAAAAAGGAATCGACTGAAAAAGTAAGCGTTGCGGGCGGATTAGAGGAGGCAGTGGGAGGTCAAAGTGCTTGATGTGTACACACACATAGACCAAACTGAAAACCAGTGGATTTTTGCTATCCGGATCTCTTTCTTCTGTTAGATACACACCGTTACGTACCTATTGGTACAAAGCAAACTAAAACCGAGGTAGCGACACCGTGCAAGGCAGCAGAGGCAAAGCTTAGCGGATTGAAGAAACGGTGGCCCAACCCGGGCCAGTAGAGTCTCGGGTAGCGTGTGGACAGCGTGTCACAGATGTCTTGTTCTAAGGTGCCCAGCACAACGACGGGCAGCGATGTGTAGACCACGTTGTACGATATGATAAAGAACGGGTCGAACACCGTCTAAACGTGTCATCCATCGTATATATCGCACGGGCAAATTGTCAATGAGATAAACAGTTTTTCCATTCCAGGGTGCAAGTCTAACGTGCTGTGAGTATTCATGGCATTATGCAAAAAAAAAAAGTTTCTCCCCCCCCCCCCCCTCCCCCACCAAGCTGAAAACATTACCGTATTTAAAAAGGAGAAGAATTTCAAAATTCAATCAACACACACACACAATAGATTCGCCAACTTGTTTTGTCAAAAGCATTCCTGAACAAGTTGGCCGGAGAAGTTGGATCCTGTTGAATCTACGAGAGGGGGAGTCAAACTAGGAAAAAACTTTTACGCAACAGATTGCACATTGATTGTGCAACTTGTTCCGCTCTACTTTCGCTTATTATTAAAATGGTCGACAAAGTAATCTCTTCAACATTCTAACATCAATCGACCCTATGACCTGTTATGCTAGTTATGCTGTCATCGGCACGCCCATCTTCTGTTACGATTCAATACAATTTTCCTGTTCGGGATGAGCGCCAAAGTATTACGACATACCTGTGCGGAGAATCCGCAAAAGAAGGCGAACCAAAAATGGCATAGTGTGAAGGCGAAATTCTTGTAAAAGAAGTAGCGCAAAAACTTGGCCATCCGGAGGTAGGACCAACGTCCGTGCACGAGCAGTAATCGCTCGAGGTACCGGAATTGGGCGATGCTGTAATCCGATGCCAAGACGGCCTGAATAAATTCAAAAAGAGAGCGATTACAATTAAAGAAAATTAAAAAAAAAAAAATCAAATGATGAGATGTGATGCGTACCTGCATTCCTTCCTGGCCGCTGATACCGACGCCGATGTGAGCCGTTTTGATCATAGAAACGTCGTTGGCTCCATCGCCGATAGAGAGCGTCACGGCCTGTTTGTACTTTTTGACCAAATCGACCACCATGGCCTTTTGAAGGGGAGTTACACGGCAGCAAATCACCGCTTTGCCTGAAGGAATCAGAGAATGTGTTGTTATTAGCGGTTGCCAAGGTAAATTTGCCGACAACCAGACTTACATTGGGTGCCGACGTCGAGAAAAAGCTTCTCCAACTTGGTCTGCAGGGCGTAGACCAGCGAGTGGCCGTTGATGACTAAGGCGTAACCCGTGTTGCAGTCTTCGTCAATACCGCTCAATCCCGGCCCGCACGGCATGTCCTCCATTTCCCCAGCGATGTGGGAGGAATAGCCGCGATCGCTAAATGATTCAACAATTCTTTAATAAATAAAACCGCGGCCCTGGGAAAATAACGGCTGACATGTGTTACGATTACCTAATGCCACTGACTGGCGTTTGGAGCTGAGTACGGGCGTAACCGCGCAGGGACTCTCTGCATTTGACTAACTGGAGCTCGACATCTTCGACATTCTGACCGTCGACAATAAAGATGTCGACCATGTCGTCTGTCAACAGTTGGCATGAATAACCAATGTTGATGGCCGTTTCTAGAAACAAAAAATGGTTTACTAAGACAACGTAACTTGGGGAAATCTCACGGGTTAACTCACCTTGTTTATCGCCAGTCAAGACCCAGATTTTGATTCCGGCAATAGCCAAATTGGCAATCGTTTGCGGCACCTGTAAAAAATAAATCCCACCATTTTTTTTAGTAAATGATTCGATTGGAAATTCTTCACAAACATCAACTTACTCCGTCTTGAAGTTTGTCTTCGATGGCCGTGGCACCCAGAAGCGTTAGATTTTGTTCTATTTCTTCATAGAGTTTGTCAAGGCGTTCTTCGCGTGACTTGATCGTGACGGAAGCCTCGTGATGACGCTCTTTCCAGTCCTCAAAATAAGCTTCATCAACGTCGCGGATGGCCAAACACAAAGTCCGCAGTCCTTCGCCGGCGAATTTCTGCACAAAACATGTCGGAATTTTAGATATGATCGCAATAAATAAAGGACTCGCTCACGTTTAGATGCTCTTGTGTCTTGTTCTTCATGTCGTCGTTTCCCGATTGAAGATGATCGTAAACGATCGAGTCGGCCCCTTTGCAGTAAAGGCGGATCTTGCCGTTAGGTCCACGCAGAATGACCGACATCCGTTTGCGGACGTTGTTGAAGTCGAGGATGCACAACAACTCGTAAACTTCCGTCTTCCCCATCACCTAATGCATCCGAAGTAGATTATTAGTAAGAAGATTTCCGTTTGAATAAGAATGTATACGAGCGTTGCCGATGAACGAACCTCAATTGTGATGGAATCCGGAGTACGAGCCTTGAAAACGAACCCAAAATTTCGGGCGGCCGAAACCAGAGCCCCTTCATCCGGCGACTGCGCTTGGTATTCTAATTTACCTGGAACGCAGAAAAAATAAAAATGTTTGTGTGAAGCAAAAAAAAATCTTTATGGCATTCCACTAAAGAATAGAGGTTAAAATACCATTCTTCTCGTCAGGCATGACGGTGTGGCAGAGCGCCAATAGGCGAAAGAATTCATGGCAAGTAGGATCCTCGCGATTCGAGTCTATCAGGGTCTGGTCGTAGAATTTGAAAGCTTGCTCGTGAAGCGGATTGAACGAAAAATCGACGGGCTTGGTATTCTGGAGTGGGGAAAAAGAGTCAAATAATATGTAAGAAGATGGACGGGCCAAAATTCTCGGGATCTATATACGATACCTCATTGGGATCAATGACTTCTCCGTTTGACGAGTCGTAGACGTCGCCGTAGCAAGTTCCGCCGATGGAACACTTGTTGAAGGACATAATGTTCTGCGTCAAAGTTCCCGTTTTGTCGGAGAAGATGTACTCGATCTGGCCGAGCTCCTCGTTGAGTGTCGTGGTGCGGGCCTTGGCCGGCGTCTGCGACTTTTCGTAGTACATTTGCTGGTCCCAGTTAATGAGAAAGGACTGGGCCAGCCGGATGACTTCCACGCTGACGTAAAGCGAGATGGGCACGACCGTGTTGAGAACGATGGCGTACGAGAAGAAAATTAGCAAGGCGATGACGGTGGATCCGGCAGCCGGTGGCTCGGCCGGAATCAACGGATCCCACGGCAAGTAGGAGCGGAAGTACTGGCCCGTCACCGTCTCCCACACTCCGCATGCAATTGTGCAAAACAAGCACATGGAAAGTAAGAAAAAAACAATCTAAAAAAAAAAGAAAGAAAGAAAGTTAATTGCCGGACAGTAAAATTGGCGGCCGGCCAGAATCAACGTAAAAAATTCGATTTTACCCCCAGGATGATGAAGTTAAGTAGACGATCAATCGAAGTCCGTTTGAACTTCGTCTTGCCGGAATTCTGCATGAGCTTAGTGTCCCGTCCGGCGAAGATGACGACGCCGTAGCACCACTGAGTGTTACGTAGGACGCATCCTCGGAGCAGGATCTTTTCGTTGTCCAAGGAATATTGCTTGCCGTTCCACGTTAACCGGCCATCGAATTTGTTCAAATGGTTATTGGGCGGCTCGCAGATGATCTCCCCGTTGAAGCTTCCTATCCTGGCCTCATCCTGGCCCATCTCGGCTGTCTCCATGAGGCACTGGCGGCATTTCAAATTGGTCTCCCTGCGCACAACATGTAATGACAGCATGACATGATTAGAGAAGAGCGTGGACATTTACAAGATTGGGCCGCGCTTACCCGTCCAACTCAGCCGTTTCAATATAGCAGAGACCGTTGGGCTCGGACGTGGTCAAAAGCAGAAGATCGGCGGCAATAAACTGGTCATTCTCCATCCGGATGATGTCACCCACCTGGACTTTGTGCCAGCGCTCTTCCACCGACTTGCCATTGCGCAGGACGTGCGACTTCCTATTATTGACTTGAGAGTCACTTCGATGTCGTTGCTAAAAACAAGCGAAAAAAAAAAGGAAAAACCAAAATTAATTTGGAGAAAAATCAACCGGGATCGGTAACCAGGAGATGAAAATACTTACAAAGTCATCATACGCGTCTTTGATGGCAGTAAGGAGCAGGACACCAATGAGAGGCACGGCAGTGGTGACGGGTGTCAACGACGAAATAAAGGGAATAAATTGTAGAACCAGAAGGCACAGGAAATAAAAATTCGCTAGCCGCTGGAACTGCTCGATCAAGTTCACCGGCACAAACGACAGCAGCGTGTATTTGGACGTCTGAATGTAATTATTCTATAAAAAGAAACGACGGATTATTATTACTTTGCGCCAATAAAAAAGAAAAATTCGATTCTCGAAAGACGCCGCTCTCAGACACTGCGGAAGATGCGACGCCTGTCACCGCAGGAAAGGATTAGGGTGCGCGGAAATCGCTTTTCATTTTCAAGCGATGCGGACGGAAACCACCCATTCCGCATCCGCTTTTCTCAGCAATGACACGACCGCGACCGAAAAGGGACGATTGAATTTGGGAGAAAATAAACGACGTTTTCGACAGTTTCAAAGCGAAAAGGAAAAGGATGCGCGGTTTTTATTACCATCAGCCTGTCGAAACTTACTGAATAATTAAACTGCAGGTTGTATGCAGCGTCGTTGGCCCGTATCCTTCGCTCGTTTTCTGTTGAATCAAACAAGAGAAAAAAAAAGAGGGACAAAATTAGTTTTTTAAATATTTAACACAAGTTCCCGTTCACATCACAGCCGACAAAGTAAACGACAGAGAAATAGTAATCACGAAGCAACAAGATAAAAAAATACAAACGACGATAACAAACACGATTACCAAACAGCTATAAACCCCTCCGACCACCGGTCGCAGGACGCACGCAGATCAAGGAAACAACACACCAAAAACACACTGTTGAGCTACTAGTGTCATGCCAATTTCGTTTCCTCTCTTCTTATTCTTTTTTTGCCCCCTCCATTATTTAAATGTTATGTACACACTCTCTTCTTCTTCTTCTTCTTTCTTTTTTTATTTCTTTTTTCTTCCGCCTGTTACATTCCCTTGTGTGCAAGCCACCCCTCCGCCATTCCATGCTCTGCCGGGGCTATTACAATCGGCGACGGATCAATACGACACGGAGCCAAAGGCGGCAAGCCGGATGCTTTCGGTAATGGAAACGGAGGAGAACACAAGCGAGAGAGAGAGAGAGAATATTATTAATAATATTAATAAATAATAATCAAATTCCGTAGAGACTGTGACGCAAAAGATTTTCGGGGCGATTTTCATCCGCCGTCGCCGTCCGGCGATCCGGGCACGAATCAAGACCCCGGGAATGACTGATGACATCATTACAAGGAAAATAGTCTTCTCCCGGTTGCCGAGAAGATGGTATCATTTATCAGAAGGGATCATTACGCTAGTGGGATGAAAGTAGAATAGAGAAGGATATGAGAAAGTGAGTGAGAGAAAGGAGAAAAGGAGAGAGAGAGAGAGAAGGAGAGACTGGAGAGCTTCTCATCGATTAGATCTCATCCGACCAGAGGAGACGTAACGGCTGCTGTAGAACTCAAAGAATCAAGTTACGCATCTTCCCTTTGGAATAGTCTTTAATACACTCGATGATGTCGACTCGCCTGATGGAGCCGGAAACTAATTAGGATAAACGTGCGGCTCATCCAACAACAGCCTATATTGGAGGGGGTGGGAGGGAGGCGAAGGGATATGAAAGGTATCAACAAGTTGACACTTGGAAGGACACACATAACTCTTTGCCAACAACATCCAGATTGATTGGAACGGATTTTTTTCAAGACTATCCGCGTCCACTTATCCATTCCACTACGTTCTACACGTCAACTTTGGACAAATCGCATGCGGCTCTCAATCTGAGATAATGTCCAGCTCTCTAAAATAATAAAAGACAGACAAGACGACGACGAAGAAGAAGTGGAAAAGAACAACAACAACAGCAACAACATCCAGATCCGTGCGAATGGCGAGAAAGAAAGAAAAAATACCAGGCAAAATGTCATTTGATTTGGCGCCGAAAAATCGCCGGGTTTTGCGCGCTGCGGCCACCGCCGCGCTTCTCAACGGGCTCGGCCTGGCCGGTTGTTTGGGAGCCGGCGGCGGCGACGGGCAGGACGATTCAGACGACGACGACGAAGACCGCCTTCTGGGCTTTAACGGCGTCGTGGAAATGCGTCGCAAGGACGGAAGGATACGCCGACCTTTACCTTGGCTACCGTCCAACGACGGCGTGCCCATCGCCTCTGCGCTCCGCGACCTGGAACCTGTTTGGTTTTTTTGTTTTGAGATTTTGAGAAAATTTGTTGGACGATACGATCGGGGGTTTTGTCAAATGTCAATGGATGACAATAGGAAAAAGTGCCAAAGGGGGAACGACAAAAAGAAAAAGGTGAAACAAGTTGAATTTAGTTTGCCTAAATCGCGACGAATTGGCATCTTGGGTTGATCCGTTTGACCGCCGACTGTGGTTCCAGTGTCGGCTGCTTCAGCAGAGGGTGTCAGTGTGGCGTTATGATCCATGGCAGCAGCATCGATCGGCTTGTTCAGGCTGCAACACAACAGTCGACGGAACACAACACGACACGCAAAGAGAAGAGTGACAAGAGTGAACAAACGGCAACAATGTGAACCAACGTTAAGTCTCTTCATCGATTGACCTCGTCAACTCTGGGCGTGTCGGATCCCACGGAAATCAAATACATATAGATTTTATTTTATTTTATCAAATAAAATAAAGCAGAAGAAAGGGAAAAAAACAAAACACACTAACGGACGAGGAAATGGACAAATGGTATACCGCGTATTCCCTTTTGGGGGGAGAAGTTGCGCAACGGGGCGGACGTGAGTCGGACCAAATCAATTCAACATGGCAGCATTTTCACCTTTTGTCTGACCTTTGGTTCTTAAAAAAAAAAAAAAAAAAAAAAACTTGGTGTGTCAAGGGCTACTAGACCCACGCCCATCTCTCCCTCCCACCACCAAAAGACATTATTCCATCTCATGTCCTCAGAGCATTCCGGGACCGGAAGGTGGTTTTCTCCACTATGCATTATTGATATTTCAGATGTTTCTATTATCTTTTATTTTTTGGTCTCCCCCGCACACTGATCGTATTCCGAGCTGGAAGATGCATGTCTCGTTCCCTATCATAATAACGGGAGCGTGCAACCAACCAGTAATCCTTGCGCCATTTTCCAAAGGAAGGGAAAAAAAACAAAAACAAAAAGGGGCAAAATACCAGCAACCGCATTACTCAATTGAGGAAAAAGACAAAGGGGAAAATAAAAAGAAAAAAAAAGGGAAAAAGGTACGAGGCGGGCCCAGTTCTATCCTACATAAATGGATAGAGAACCGGAGCCTGAGATTGTGAAAATGCGGAGAAGGAACGGCCTGACCGAAACGGGCCTGTGTGCGCTTTATCAACTGTCAAGTGAGTCCGGAATTGCCTCGGCTCCGCTGGAAATGTCGAAGGCTGACGGTACATCTCACCCCACACACACACACACACACACACAACCGTCTACCAAGAGTGTATGAGACGAAGAGGAGGAGGGGGGAGAGCCTATCCAGGGATGGAGGAAAGAGAGAGAGAGAGGCGGGGACGGGACTGGCGTGATCGATACCGTCGCTGCTGGTGTTGCTCCCATGGCTGCTGCTCTCTGCTCTGATATGCGGAGGATGCCCCGGGTAATAGAGAACTGGGCGACTCGTCTTGTCCGCCGGGTTGGTGGGTCCAGGGGCGGCCGGAACTTTGGTGAACATCCGGCACCGACCGTAACCTCTGGTGGTTGTCAACGGCTCTTCGAGCTTGAACAGTTGTCCAGCTATTTCTACTCCGTCGGCTCCTGACCCGTTCCGATCCATCATTGTCGCCCTCACTGGCGGCTGAGCGGAGTAAAGGGCTAGATGGTGATAACGACCGGGCCACTTGTTCCAAGCGCTCAGACTCGCTCGAGTCTTGTCTCCCATCCGACGCCCCACTGTTCTCACTCTGCCAATTATGTTCCAGCCGGCTCATCTCGATCGCCTCCAGTTCCGCTCCTAGTCCAATCACCCCACTTTTCCGTTTCTTCTCGTGCTGCAAACCAGTCGGCGGCTGCTACTCCTGCTCCTGCTGCTCCCTCACTTTTTCCGTATGTATTCATAAGATAGGAAATCGATGGGCGGGAGGAAATGAGGCTGCTCCCGTAACTTAGAAGATTCCGCCAACCGGAGCCGATCTCTGGCGCTCTTGTCCGTCCATCCAGAGACGGGAGAGTCTATTTGGCCGGCTTTTCTTTTTTTTTTATTTGACCGAGAGAAAAAACGGTCGACGGGCTAAATCGGTGTAAAGCAGTATTTGCGAGTTTGCGACGATAAAAAAGAAAAGAAAAAGGAAAAAAAGGCGCAAGACAAAAAAGCAAGTTGTTCTTTGTTCCCACCAGAGTTGCCCCAGTTGACTTTGGGACTACAAACTGGTGTCCGGCCCTTCGTCCAAAGTTGTCCCTCCTCCAATTTAATCCCTGCCCTGCACTCAACTAAATAAAACAAAAAACCCGTAAGTTGTCGACGAGTTTCGGGTGGGCGGGTTGGGTTGGGTTCTGTGGAGAGCCAAACTGTTGAATCGACGAGAGTCTCGTGAAGAAAAGAAGAAGGGGAAAAAAAAAGAAGAATCGACCAATGGCGACGGAGAGAAGAAAAGCGGATGAATAGCGAAACACGTTGATTCGATATCGCCGCTCGCTTTAGCGTCCGTGTTCTCGATTCCACTTGACTGAGTCCGTTCCGGTGATGCGAGACGAGGTTTTCTTTTATTTCATTTCTCGACGCCAAGATGGAAAAGGAGCAAACGAACGGAAGAAAGATAAAAAAAAAGACGAAGCACAATATATAAACTACTACTTGCGCGCACACACAGACACAGAAACTCAGCTCTGACTCTCTCCCACACACACACGAGGGAGAAGGAAACTGATCTCTGATAGCTTCTCCCATCCGACCTAGTCTGCCTTAGCTCCTTATCAACTGGTTGTCATGGACACACGAGCGAGAGAGTCAACCGATTAAGTCGGGCAGTATCGGCTCAGCGAGCACCCGAGATAGACACACACACACAGTCGCCAACACCCGCCCGGGCAGCGCGCTCACACACACACACACACACACATGAGGTGTGCAGATCAACAATTCCGACTTTGTCTTGTCCGCCTTGTGTCGTGGAGGAATCGCTGGACTTGTAGGCATCCGCACAAAAGGATTCCTCATCGTCAAAAGACGACGGAGAGAAGGAAAAAGGGGCCACCAAACTCTGAAGGAGCCGACGCTAAAAGCCCAACAACAACAACAACAACAAACAGGGCGTCTGTGGCGAGACCGAGCCAGCTGGCCCAGAAAGAATGGGCATTGCGCTGTGAGCATTGTACGTATGTATATAAATATAAAGAAAAGAGAGCAGAGCAGAGCCGAGAGAGAGAAAGAGAAAAAAGGAAGGGAGCCAGACGGAAATGAGAAAGGATTGATATGGTGCCAACAAAAGAGGACCGCCGACAACTGCGGCACCAGTGGAACCGAAGGCTTTCAACGTTTTGTCCGCGCACGATTTGCACAACAGACGGGGGAGAGAGAGACCCCACCCGAAATATAAAAAATATAAAAAAACACACACAGACGGAGAATAGTTTTTTTTTAAGAAAACGCTCCGAAAACAACAATAACCCCCCCAAAACGAACGAAATTCTTGAGTAGGAGGAGGGTGGTTAGTATAAGCAGTGAAATATCTCTCTCTTTTTAGAAAAAAAAGGGCTGCGAAGAAGTATATACTACCTCTCGTGGTCTGGTTGCTCTTTGGGTACGTCCACATGGTGCATTGAAGCTGGTCGTTTGTTTTCCCACCAATTTCAAGTAGTTTTCCTTCCTTTCCTGCCCCCGGAGTTTAAGTTCTTCCTCGAGTCGTGCCAAGATTCTCTTGGCTCTCGACTATTGGCTCTTTGGTGTAGCGGCGATGATTTCTTCAGTATTTGTGATCGGCGTTGCTGATTGGGGCTACTCTACCGCCGGTCATCGTGGTCGTCGTCTTCAATCCGATTCCTGTTTCAAAATGGAACCCAAATAAAATAAAATAAATAAAATAGAAAATAAGAAAAGAGAAATGATGAGGACAGGATGTCAATCGTCGTGCAACATCAAGAAAAAAGGATACGATCAATAAAGAGTTAGGAAATGATATCAGCGAGAAAACAAAATAACAGTCGCAGTATATGCTTGAGGGAGCCGTTCCCAGCCGTCATCATCATCCACCATGAAAGGGAAAGAAGAAGCGGACAAAAAAAAAGGAAAAATATATAAAGTGTAGACAGCAGCAGCAGCAGCAGTCTTATCGGCCGGCGTACATCAAACCCATCGATTTCGGATAACAAACCATTTGTCAACTTTCCTGCTGTCTCCCTCTTGTTTGCCCCCTCTTTTTTTTCCCCCCTGCCGACTCGCTGACCACCTCTAGTCTAGTCCGCTGCTCACGAATTGGTTATCGATTGGGCCCAGCATCTTCTCCCACCTTCCATCTATGAGGCCGGCAGCTAGAAGAATAAACACCCCTTCTTTTGCTCAAAAGGGGAAAGCGAATCATAATAAAAAGCTGCACGCAGGGCTAGGGGGGTTAGGTCATAAATGACCAACGTGGCGTGAATCCTTCATCTGTTTCTTGGCCGTCTCTCCCCACCATTTGGGCAACTTACTCGGAATCCGTATGATAACCAACCACAAGAAATGAGGCTGTTTTTTCTTTCCCCCTCTCCCCCTTGTGCGAGGAGCTGTGAAATATGGGTGGCGGTCAAAAGAACACACACACATCCACCACCCCACCAAAATACTAAAAAGGGAAAGTCTCGTGAAATCCTGGTTTTTTTCCTCCCTCCTTTTGTTTCTTTTTGATGATGGTGTGGTGGTCGTAGTGTTGAGGTGAAGAGAGACTTGAACCGTCTCCAAAACTACTGGTGATCATTTGTTAGCTGGCCGGCGTTGACGACAGATAGAGACTGGACACATTCGCTATATCACGATTAAGCACGCTCTCCCTCTTCATTTGATTCTCATTCATCCCTTTTTTGTTTTGTTTTTTTGTTTTGTTTGACTTCTTTTCATTCAAAAGTTGGCCAAGAAAGCAATGAAGTGAGACACAAGCGAAATTGGGAGAACGATGCGGCTTGATTGCTTGGGTTCTAATCAAATTACTCGACGCCACAGACCCAATAAGAGCAACAACCCCCAAAAAAAAATAAGAAAACGGATAAATAAGGAACGGACGGATGCTGCTGCTACTGCAGCCAGGGTTGAATCAAAGCCGATCCTGGCTACTGTACTGTACTGCTGTACTACGAACCTTGGAACGAAGCGTGTGTCACACACTTGCACAACTGGAGCGCGAGATATTTTCGAAATGATCAAATCCTATATCGGAAAAAAAGGGACGAGCGGGATCGCAACACATCCGGCACACAATGTCTAATCCACGCAAGAATAGGACTGGAACACACGAGACGGGGCACGGGTTTCGGTATGCGACCGTGTCTGGCGGCTTGGCTACCACTACTACTGGAGGAGGGAGCGAAGACGAGAGGAGGGTGTGAGGAGTCAGCTGGACCAAGGAATCCGCACAGTCGCCGTCGATATTGTGTGTGTGCTCGTCTTTTTCTTTGGCCGGGAGAGAAGCTCGCGAGGGAAAAGAGACGACAGACGGATAAAAAGCCTTTGAACATTTGACGACGAACTGTGCAAAACTTGCCACTTCTTTTGACCGACCGCACGCAATATGCACCGAGACCCGGTAGTTGAGACGGACGCAGGCGCGGTCGCTACCCAAGCGTGTTGAGTCATCTCCATAAATGATCATCTGGTATCATCCGGCGAATAACCTTGGCACTCAACTTCTCCCATCGCCACGTCAACGAAGAATCGTGCCATGGCAAACACAACGGGCATTTTTCTTCCGATATACGGTGGTCGAATTCCGGGTGAAACAACTCGCGTTCACAATGGTCGGGACCAGTCAATCTTGTTATTGGAAAAACCCACCCATTCCACCAAAAATCTCTGGCCCCCATAAAGTTTTTATCAGCAGGATGCTGTTTGTGGTGGTTGTCGTACCCATGGTAACAAGACTACAATGGGAAATCAAAGCGAGCTCATCCAAAAAGCTACCAACAGGGTCACTGGCAGTGGCACACACAAGAGATGGGGACTCGTCATCAAATATGAAAATGGCCAATACCTCTCCACACAGTTCATGAGAAAGGACCTGTTCAATGTTTCAAAGCGCATTGGTTATTATCTATTGGAAACTATTGAGGATCCATGTACAGGGTCTGCCCATCGGAGATTGCTGGGTAGCCGGATTCCTGCAGAGAAAGCAAGAGCTTCAAATCTGTAATCTTTTGTTACACGAGTGTAAAGATTGAAGAGATAAACACAGACCTCGTATCAAGAAGAATTTGCCACTAGGCTGTCAAAGTCAAATAAACGACCCAACAGATAAAGGCCAGAGAGATTGGGAGTTTTGTGTTCCGTAATAGAAACAATCTCAACTGATAAGAGGCTGCAAGCACATTGCATAATGGGCTTGGGTGAGAGAAAACAAACGTCAAGGTGAATAACCTAGCTACGCCGTTCCCATAGTTCTCCCGACGATTTCATATGTATATATACTCACCCAACGTCTCGTTTAATCACAAGAAACGAAGACGAGCCGTCAGAAACAAATAGTTGCCGAATAGTTGTTAGTTCTCTGAATTACCTCTCTGAATAGTCGAAGTGTTATTATTTTCCTTCCAACGCCTAGAACGAACACCGTTTCGACACAACTCAACACACACAAAGCGGGGGTGGAGTAACACTGAGCAGACTAACATAGAGCCATCTTTTCTGTTTACTTTAGGCTTGGACGGCGAGGCGAAAGTAAGACCTTGGCGTTGCCACGTTTATTTCCCGACATCCAGAATTACGCTTTCATCATCATCATCACAAACTTTCCCTTTTTTTCCCCCTTTCGTTTACAAGTATAATGTATGCTTGCTTTTCTTTTCTCATGTATCGACGAAAATAACGCGGTGATTAACAAACAGCAACAAACACACGACATTTCATATGAATTCGTAAAATATCAATCAACAGCTGGATTCACTCTCTCTAATGTCAAATGTCAAATGAAACTAAAAAAAATAAATAAATAAAATAAATAAATTCGGTGATGACGATCCAATCAGGGTGTCTTGTTCACTTGTTGGTTCTGATTTCAGCCATCTTGGTCCTTTTATACGCGGCTTCGTCAAACACTTGGGCTCCTGCCGTCTCCACCATGTCGCTCAAAAGTCGTTCCCAGTTTTGGGAAAGAAAGCTCAGCTTGATGGCCACCTCCATCCCGTACTCGGCGATGTATTTCAAATGGGCTGACCGGTTCCGTAAATGCTTCGTTTCCTGCACAGAGCGCGAGGTTGACAGAAAAAGAGAAAATTAGAAATCGAAGAATACGAAAGTTGGGAAAACACACGCTGTTGTTGTTGTTATGTTGTTGGTGGTGGTGCTGGTGAATTGAATTGAATTGAAAATCGAATATCCCGTGGAGGAGACGCTGATGGCCCGGAGGGGCTTGCACAAACCGTGACACGATGACAGGTAATCATTCACGATCAATAATGGGCCCGTACCTTGAGGGGTTGAAAAATGGCACGAATGGCCCGCTTCCTCATCAAAAGGCCGTATTCGTTATCGCGGGATTGCTGCTGCTGCCCACTCCCAGCGGCTATGCTAACGTCCGAGGAGCCCGAAGAGGACGACGACGAGGTCTGGCCGGCCTCGTAGAAGCGATCGAACTGTCTGCGAATGGCCGCCGACGGGGCCGTTAGCGTCACCAGAGCGTCCAGCGAGTCGTAGTGATCCTCGGCGTTGGACAGGTCGTCGGGTCCGATCTGCTCACCGTCAATCTGTTCCAGCCCAAAGGGATGCAGTCGGTACATGGCGTACAGTTTCCAGGCGGCTCTCAGAGGCTCCGGTGCCGGCGCTAGGGTCTCGACCGTCAGAGTCCAGCGAAACCACGTGGGACTCTCCAACTTGGCGAGGGCGTTAATTTGGCGCAAAGTGGGCGGGATGGCCACTTTGCGGAAGGCAAAGTGGCGCAGATTGGGAAACAGCTTGCGAAGGGATCCGTAATGGGGACCCAACTGGTCGAAACTCAGGCCGTAAAAGACGACCGTGTGGAAGAGTTCGACTTCGTCCGGCGACCAGTGCATGTTCTGGAGCATCCGGACAATGTTGAGGCCGGTGATGTGGACCTCCTCCTCGCCGACGATGATCCTCAAGTCGCGCAACTGCTCCTTGATGTTCATCCCGATGGTGGCACTGAGTTTCTGGTTGGCCGTCGTCGCAAGGGCTGACGACTTGTTGTGAACGGACGAGACGCTGTTGCGATGAGTCAATCCCGTGGCCGCCGCTCCTGCGGTTGGAGCGGTTGAAACCCGACTGGGCAGCCGGGAGGCGGCCGGCTTCCTCGACTGGGGTGTCGACACGGTGGATCCCGTGTCCGAGTCGTCCGAGTCGTCGGAATTCCACGAACTAGAAGAGTCTTCGAAGTCGAGGGTCCGCGATCGATCCCGCCGTCTGCTGCTGCTGCAGCCGGCGCTGTTATTGCTCCGCTTGCCCGTCCGCAGTTCGATTTTCTCGTTCCATTCGGCCGTGGGCGGGCGAAGACTGAACCGGAAGACGGGCTGACTTGGCTTGTCTTGGCTGTCATCGGCCGGACGAGGCGCTGCCGCGTTGCACACCATGGCGGAGAAAGCAATCTGCCGGAAGGACTTGCGCCTGGGATGGTCACCGCTCCTGACCAAACACGATTTGATGGCCGAGGCCGAAGGGCCAGCAGTCGGACGGGGCGGATCCGTCACGACAACTTGGGCCACCAAACCTTCGCTCGTCTGCTGCTGCTGCTGCTGCTGGTCCTGCTGCTCTTGGTCCGTCTGTTCCGTCGACTGCTGGTGGGCGTTCATTGGCCGGACGACAGCCACGTTTCGCTGGTGGAACTTGCTGGGCATCACAGAGCTCTTCATGGCTCCGATTCCAACGCCGGAAGCCGATCCCTTGTGCTGGACGGTCACGATGGGGTTGACTTTGTCCATCTGACTGCCGGCCGAGTTGCCCGGCGAGCGGTGAGACGCCCAATTGTCGGCTTCGTTTCTCAGCCCGGAAGAGATGACATTTTGGTCGAGGAGAACAAGCGACGGAATCGAGCTGACGGCGTAGAGAACGTAGTTGGCGTTGAATGTCAACGGATTGCCGTCCAGCGACAGTTCCTTTAATCCATTGAGGAAATTCAACGGGCCGAGGTCATCCAGTCTGTAACGGAGAAAAAAAAAGAACAAGAAAAAATCACGAACGTAACATTGTCATACCAAACGACCGAATTTCTTTCTTTTTTTCAACGAGTGATAGCCGGGCAACCCCGTCAGATGGCACGTCAAAAAACGACACGCTTATTTACATAAAAAAAGGGACAATGAATGAAATGCGAACCGACGTCACGATAACTCTGAGCGATGACTTCATTTACGCCCTGTCAATGATATCGAAAACGTCCAAATAATCTCATCAAACCTCATTTGTTTCGACAAAACAAAACCCACGATTTTTGAAAAACAAAACAGTTCAGTAAACACAAACGCAAATAGAAAGTGTGTACACTCGTTTGGGTAATAGCCGGATGACCGTTATCTCCTTACACATGAAACGTAATCCGATCGTAAGGATGAGTAATGGGTTTCGTTCTCGGCTCTTTTAGCATGATTTCCGAATACGACACTGTACATACAAGACGAGGGTATCAATTTGGCCGAGTCACGGAATTCCCGTCCGCTATGTCTATCCCCAGCGCCAATCAAACAAAAACGAATAAAGACCAACCAACGGGCAAAGGGGGGAAGGTCCAGCAATAATATTTCCATTGGAAACCAAACAGAAAACAAAAAAAGGGCAAGAAATACTGTTGCAA
Organism: Daphnia pulicaria; assembly: GCF_021234035.1. Taxonomy (NCBI): domain Eukaryota; kingdom Metazoa; phylum Arthropoda; class Branchiopoda; order Diplostraca; family Daphniidae; genus Daphnia; species Daphnia pulicaria. The sequence goes on from NC_060913.1 coordinate 11,115,119, forward strand.
TTTCCTTGTAGTTTGGCATCGATTTAACTGAACCGGTCGCGATAAAAAAGTACTAGGGTCTCCCACCCACCTCTCCCCCCCCCCCCCCAGTCGCCGCCCGTGGGACCCTTAAAGCTTTAGTCAGTGTTTTGTTGTTTTCAAGCGTCGCCGTCGCCCCTTGTTCTCCTTTTTTCTCTCTTCTTCGTTCGTCTCTTGTGTCTTGGGAGGGGTCAGGAGGACGTCCCCGGTTGTCCACTACTTGAAAGTCCGGTGGGCAGCCAACGCAAACAAACGATTCCACTGGTCACCTCTGCTATTACATAATCCATCTGCACGCTACTGTCCGTCGTCCACCTCCATCAACTTTGGCTCTTTTTCATTCCCTTTTCATGCGACATGTTCACAACTATCGGCCCGTCACAGCCGTGCGACCGACGGTCTATCGGCTTTTCTCAGCTCATCCTGGCCAAGACTTTTCGTCAACGGGGGGACAGAGAGAGAAAGTGTACAACTTTTTTTTTTTAGATGTGTCCGTCGTTCCAATTCCAACTCTCTATATGACGGTGGTGATGTCATTGGCGCCCACTTCTTTTTTTGTTGGGGGGGTTTTTCCACCTGGTCAACTCAAAACTCAAAAAAAAAGTCAAAAGAAAAAGGAGAAATGAATCAAACAAACTCACCGGCGGAGTTCGTTGTTGCTCAGGTAGAGCCTTTCGAGTCTCTTGGCGTGGGCCACTTCTGGCACGATCTTGCAGATTCGGTTGCGCTTGGCGTTGAGCTCCTCGAGACTCAAAAGTCCGTCGAGACTGGGCAGCTTCTTGAGCGAATTGGCCGCTAGATTCAGGACACGCAACGTCCGCAGACGTGACATGCCCGTCAAAGCCGTGATCTGGTTGCCGTGCAAGTCCAAAATGTCGAGGCTCTGCAACGACTCCAGCCCTTCCGTCGTTTTCAATCTACGTCAGAGGTTTTTCGAGAAACCAAAAAGAAAGAAAGAAGAAAGAAAAAATGTGGAAAACTAATCATTTTTGTTCGTTTTTATATAGTCTTGACTTGAAAGAGGCCAACTGTGTGTGTGTGTGTGTGTGTATGCACAGCAGACGGGTCAGTAGACGGGGAAGACGGAAATGACCGGTAATCCGTCAAAACTGGACCAATTCCTGCGTCAGACGTACACAGCAGACATGGAGTGGTGGTGGTGGTGGTAGTCAAGTGCGGTACCTGTTTTTACCGAGCATCAACACTCGAAGTGAGGCGAGCGTGTCCAGGCCCGATATCCGTTCGATTTTGTTGTCGTAGAGGTTCAGGACTTTGAGCATCCGAAAGGAGGACAGCGAATCGATCCGGCAGATCAAATTGTGTTGGAGCGAAACGAACTGGACGTTTTCGCGGCCCTTCAGCGACGGCACGCAAGGCAGACCACACCTGACGAGCAGACGGCGCCGACGACGACAGCCAGTTGTCCAGTTTTCCGATAAATAATTTCAAAAAGAAAATGAGTAAACACGGTGAATGACGTACAACTTGGAAAAATCAAAAGAAGGTCTGAGCCAATCTGTTAGATAAAGGTTTTTGCCTTATTATACCTGTCCATGATGAAGTTCTCTCCCCATTCGTTCTTGATGGGCGCCGATTTTGTCTTGGGAGTGGTGAACGAGTGGAAGGAATCCACTCTCTTGTGCGAGAACGATCTCCTCTGCATTGTACCACTCGGATGACTGTCAGACTTTTCATTCAAAAACCACTTTGTTGATTCCGTGGCCGTGGCAACCGGGGCCAAAACTCCAACTCCTCGTGCATTGCACCCCCCCTCAGCCAAAAGTTTCAATATTCTTCTTCGGTCGTCCCCCCCTTTTTCTTTCGTGTTCGTGTGTTTTTCCCTCCCCTTACCGTGTTCTACACTCAAAGCTGGGCACAGCGTGTGTGTGTTCCTCAACAACCCGGCAGATGGTGTGTGAAATCATTTTGTCCCGTTTCTCTTTCTGCGTTAGCAGCGAAACAAGGGTTTTATTACGGTACACACGACATATTGTACAGGTTCTCTGGCTCTATTAACACTCAAAACTAAACTGAGAAAGTGGCTCTTTGTGGAAGCCTAAAAAAATGAAAAAAAAATGACATTTTTTAAGTGTGAAGGGAATGAGTGGGAAATGGTTGAACAGAGGACAGGGATTGGAAGATGAATCGAAGAGGAAACGTCAAATGGAATAATTATCAATAGCAACACATTTTAATCGCACTTGGTGGCTTTCAGGAGGACGGGTTGCAAGGCTATTTTTTTATGATTCCTTTTCTTCCATTGGGGGTGTGGTGATGGGGCGTCGAAACAACAAGATGTGAGGCTCTGCAAAAAGATGAGATAAACTGTCATGACGTACAACACACGAAAATGGATTCAGCAATACCTGGCTGGTGGATCATGTAGTGAATCCAGCCTTGACTTTGTTGGACGCCAAGACCCCTCCACTCAGCTTCGGTCATCAAATGACTCTTGGGCACTAGTTTGGCCAAATCTTTTGGCAGTTGAACATGCCTGTCAAACCAGCAGAAAAACGAAAGAAAACGTATGCATTAATTCCACTTTACACTCGAAAACGTTGATAGGACGTCACTCGACAAAGAAGCTGAAGAAGCATGTGCCACTGGCAATGGATGCCAGATAACGTGCATTTAACAAGTTTTCTTTAACAACTCACCTGTATTCGTATTTGTCGTCGTAATATTTGTCGGAATAATAGATGTTCTTGTACGACATTCTTTCGGTGTCGGTTGGCTTTGGAGAGGGGCACCAGAGAGACGCCTGAACTTGAAAAAATTTCGAGCGAGATTTTTATTACGCGCCGCTCACAACGTGACGGTTGGACATACAAGTTTCAGATTCAAATTTGTTCGCCTGCCAACCGATAAAACCTACGGGGAGCAATGGTGGAACCTGCCGCGTGCTGCCATCTGGCGAGTTTAATCGCAACCTCACACCCAACGCCCCGCTCCAATTCAAAAAATCCTCCCAAAAATAAATAAAAAGAAACCGGATAGATAAAAAAAGAAGATAAAAAAGACAAAATAATAAAAATAAAATAAATAAAAAAAAAAAACGAAGAAACTGGTTGGCAGACAAACACAATATCTAGCGATCTGCCGGTTTATTTGACCGTGGTAGCGCGCTGCAGTCATTTGCTGACTGGCGCTCACGCACACAAAATGGAGAGTCTACACACAGCTACAGCTAAAGCAGCTACACACACATTGCCGCCGACTCAATATTTGCTTAGATGCAGATGGTAATTGGCCGTGAGCAAATACGTGAGGACCCAAAGACGGAGGGTGGTTTGGATGGGTGGGGTGGGGTGGGGTGGTAGGGTTTTTTGTTTTAGATATGTTAACGTGAACGCGACGCGTCGGCGCGCGTCCAAAGCGCAAATTCGATAACGACCCCGAGGCGGTCAACTCGCTTCTCTCGACTTTTCTACCTCCCTTTTTTGTTTTGGCTGTTTTGGATTATTTATTATCTTTTTGATTCTCTTCTTCCCTGGGCGCCCGCGTCAAGAGTCAAGTCGAAGCTTTTCTCTCTTGCACAGACTTTTTTGATTCAATCTGGCCAACTTTTTTCAACACCATTTCGTGTGAGTTAAACGAGAGTCAAAATCTAAACCACTCACGCTCACACACACACACACACAGACAGACACGTCGGCCGGTGTAAAGTCCAGCCAGGCAAATTCAATCCAGGAAAATCACGGCAGGGCTGACTATATACATATTATAATACATTCGCCAGCAGTGTTGTGTATTTGCATACTGTCTCTTATGTATTCCTGTCCTGGGATCTTCTGGAAAAAGAAAAGAAACTTTTTGACCGATTTTATTCCAGGACACACACGCAGGACTTTTGTGTGTGTCAAAGTCGATGGTTGAAAATGTCATTTCGGTTGAGATATCTTTATGAACCTTTTTAGGAATATGAAGAATGATTTTCAATCAAGTTCGTCGACGAATAACGTCATATCGAGTGGGTTGGGAAGGGGTTGAATGAAATGCTGGGCAGAGAATCAAGACGAGATGAAAACCGGGCGACGAGATGGAGGAAATGTCTCCATTCGGACGATATTATATTGGAGACGGGAAAAAATAAACGACGACGATGAACTGTCAATATCTATAATATAAGCTCCTCCTCTTCTCTCTCTCGATGGGAGCGGGGGGTTTCGATCCATTTGCTTTCAAAGACTCGACGGACGAGCCGGAGCACAGTGCCTTTAGATATTTGTCATATCTAACGCCCGGAACTTGCCCTCCCACCCATCCAGTTGGCGCAGGGGATGGAGCAGAGAGACGAGTCGGCGGGTTGAAAAGAAAAAAAAAAGGGATCGATGACGATATGTCTTCTGGTATAGAAGAGGAAGAAGAAGTTTGCGTGGCGGGCATATTAAAGGCGCGGCAACAGCGCCAGCCCATATAATATAGCTTAGATTCTCTCTTGTATAATAGAACTTTTTTCTTTTTTCTTCTTTCTTCTTCTGTGCTGTGTGTTGTAGACGAGCGCAACTGCGCCCGTTCTATATGTTCTTGTTGGCCGCTTTTATATAACACACAAACCGCAAGGTCCCGCGACGCCTGCACGGACAACGATAAGGTCGGATCCAGCGCCGTTGTTTTTTGGGTTGTTTCCTTATTCCACCACCACCGCCACAGGCTCTTTAATAGAGCGCCGAGACTTCTCTATATCTCTAAATATAACTGAACAAGTCTATAAATTAGTTGCTCAGTAAGTCGGAACTAACACAGAGACATCACACAGCGCGGGTGGTGATTTTCATTTTATTTTTTGGGGGTTATTTCTCCACCCCCGTCTGGCACCGGAACGATTGATTCGACTTTGTATATAATACGAACGATTTTTTGGGGTTGTTTGAATGGCCAATAATCATCGCAAGGATCTCTGCTCTTAATTGGTTGCTCAGGAGACTCTGATAAATATTCAAACAGTCCGTGGCTTATCTGGGCCTAGACTAATTATAGTACGCGCAAGGAGCTTGTCGAGGGACAATCTAGAGCGGCATCAGAGTGATATAATGACGATGGATAGTGGCGACACGTTCGTAGACACACAACCGATAATCACCAGCACGTCTATGGGAAATCTAGCTGTGGTAATCACGTCTCTTTCCTTCTCTGATTCGGGCGTTATAACTAGAACATATATTTCTTTCTCCGTGATCGTCAGGGAAACGAATGAGAGTTCGCCCGTCCGAGAGATTCCTTTTCTTGATATGATGGCCATCAGAGACTCCGTGACTTTTGTGATGATGAGGGCCAGAAAACAACCAAGCGCCATCATCATTGTAACACACACATAATATAGACTCCAGCGTCTGGCTGATTTTCACCAGCTATAATAGATCTTGGCCAGCAGAGCTCGGCTCGGCCATGGGTGTCGACGATATGACAAGCAAATCTAAAAGAAAGAAAAAAAGAGATATAGATATTACAAATAATTTAATATAAGGCTTTGATATTATACTTAATCCCCCAATATCTGTGTCCATCTCATGGGCTGGTGCCCAAATATTTTTTTTTTTTTTTTTTTCACTGTCTGTATGTGTCATAATAGGCTGGACAGCATTTCTGTGTGTAGTTTGTTCCCCCCCTTTGCTGCTCTGCGTTTTGGGCGTGGTTGTTTTGTTGTTTTCGCTTCTGGTTTTGATTCTTTTGTTAGACGTCGGATATGTGGTAGAGAGTCTGTTATTTATATGTTTGCGTCTAGTCGGGTAGCAGCTCTTAGATAATTGGAAACGGAGAAGATGATGAGAATCGTGACGGGCCAGTCAACGGCCGAAGCCAAAAACCGACCGGCCCCTCAATTTTTGGATTATTTTCCCACGGACACGGAAAAGAAATGTCAAGTCTATGTCTTCACATCCACGCCATGTCGTTCCTTTTTTTGAGATACATTTGCTGGGCACTCACCTTGTAACAAGCCCAGCAGACAATCGGGATGGACCAACCCAAAAAATAATAACCTTTTGAAAAGACAATAAATCACGACGAATCTTTTTTTTTTTGGTCTATATACAGACGACACAAAATCTGATTGTATATAAAGCCGCACACACGTACACACGGAGTTGAAATATATTTATTTGTTTTGGGTATTATTATATATGTGTGTGTCCCGCCCTGCTGGCCGGTCCCGCTGGGAGATGGGATGGCAGTGGACACACGGGAGCATAAAATAAGCTAGACGAGTCGTGGCACTTGCGCGGAACAGCGGAACCGATAGATATTACATAGACGCCTATATAGAGCAGCAGTAGGAGAAGAAGAAGAAGTTGCTCACCGTCGGAAAAGTTAAAACCTATGAGACTCTTGGACAAAAGAAAGGAAGAAAAAAAGGAAAGATGGATGGATGGGATTGATATAGGAGTAACAGAACATAATATAAGAGGAATCCCACTACTACTTCTATATATTGGGCAAATGTGTATCCATTCAGGGAAGAAATGATCGATTACAGTTCACGGGATATTCCCTAGGCACTTGTATAGCTACATACTCCCCCACTCTCAGACTTCTACGTATAAGTGGAAAGTTAGATTCTAAGGCTTTTTGTTCGTTCCGCATTGATGTAATACTTTTTCATATTTAACTTCAAAGGCTCTATTGGTAATATTTTTACATTTATTCCTCGAAATTATTTGAATTTTACACCATTCACTGACACGTCTGTCATATACTATTTTAACTCCTTTTCTTTGCATTATACCTACTGTATAAAATTGAATGAAAACAACTAACAAAATTTGGAATTTGATTTTTAATCGAAATTTATTGCACGAAATGAAATTTACATAGAAAAATGCCTCACCTCTCCGTGTGGAAGTACCTCGTCACCGACCGACTCATTTATAGGAATATACCCCCCGTCAACTTGAGACTTGCGCAACTCATCCGAACTGTACCGCCATGCAGCACCTATTTGGATCTGATCAACTCTACACGGCCGGGAACACGAATGTTCTCTTGCCGTCGAGGAAATTCAGAACCAAAAGGGCACTGCGTTTGGTGGTCCGGTCCGGACTATGAATGACTCAACTCTCAGTTGTACGGGGTTCGTCTAAATCGGCTCCGAGAATATTTCTTGTCACACGAAGAGCGTCTCGATGGAAAACGTATGTACAAAATTCTCTGGTATCACCTGGTGTCGTTGAATATTATAGGCGTAACGTACACAAGAGAACTAGTAGATTTCAGGATCGACGTCCATCAATAACTGCTGCGGTTCTTGGGCGATGATGGAGGAGTAGTAAAAGTGAAAAGGCCGGTGCTGAACAGGAGGAGGACGACGGTAGTCAGGACGGAAGGAGGGCGGAGAGTAAATCAAATCCGGCCAGTGATTAGGATGAGATTGGACGACCCATTGATGATGAACTGCTGGGACCGTCCACCTGCTGGCCTCCCCAACCTCCGGTGATGTCGTCGCTGCTCGGGTGGCTCTTGCGACTGCTGATCGTCGGCGCTTGTTGCCCGGGCTGAGGATCTTTTTCCTTTTCTCATCAGGTAATGCAACTAATAAGCAGATCTTTTTGCTATCAGGCATGTTGGTCGAGGAGGCTGGCTTGGAAATTGACCAGTCGTCTTCGCTCTTGCGCTTCGTTCCACCTCTCGGGCACACCTCCATTTTCTCAGCGGGAAATTCAAACATGATATTATGACAGACGTTATCATTTATCAAATCAATTGGAGATCCGCATTCCGGCTGGTTGTTATTGGGGTAAACAAATCCACCGAATGTCTGGTTAGGCCATTGAGAAAACGGAGAAAATAAACTGAAGAACGAGAACGCCATTTTCGAGATTTGCAATCGAGTCGCTCTGGATGAAGAATTACTAGAGGATTTGGAGTTGGAGGATTGAAGAAAGTAAACTTTGAATGAAATCTTCAATCATATTGATTTGAATATGCGACGCTCTTTATATATTGACATTCGCCATGGGAAACTCTGTTAGCACCAGCCGTTTGACTTGGTTAACTTCCGTTTGCGGATACATTTTCACGTCAAACTTCTGATGTGCTGATTGTATTCAATTAGAAATATTTAAAGCCAAATTGTTCAATCGTTATTTTTTATTTAAATTCATTTCATCAATTGAATTAATTCAATTTTCTGCGAAAATGTATCGGCCGTCTCGGCTGACGCGCCATCTGCACGTAGCGGCCGAAATTTGAAACTTCAAATTTTCGCATTTTATTTTGATTTATCGATTATTTTTAATTCACAGACGAAGAGAATTTGGTTTGAAAATTACAAGTTGATGGCTCTCTTTTTACACACATAGCTCAACCTGTTCGAGTGTAAACGAATAACCCACAAAGAAGGGAGCCGGGAGATCCCAAACGGCCCCATTTTTATTCACGACGTGTCTGCCATCATCCAGCTCAGTCGTCCAAAAAAAAATTTCTTTACGGTTATAAAAAAGAAAGCTATAATACTACAGTCGTTCCGGATAATATTCCTGTTTTATATTTGAAAATTCAAACGTGTTTGAATTCAACTAATTCGATTGAATAACAAATTATTGAATCTAATGTGATTTGAGGTATTTACTGGACTTCAATATGAATATAATTTGATAGTTATCACCTGTGTCTCGCGGTATTAGGCTATTTATTTTATGAACTATTTGGTGACGTCACCATGGGCCTCAATTTCATTACGACGACTGACGTGCGGCTGGGATATCTAATAATATTAGACACATCATCACTCCAAATTGTCTTTGATTTTCTTTCTGGGCTGGATGCGCCTGGATGTTGTTGGCTCGGGTCGATCGCGAGTTTCCACCACCAAATTGTCAAGGAAATTGCTGGGGCCGAGTTTGGGTTGCGAGTTGGCTGGCCGTCTGTCGCTCATCCGCCTGTCTCTGCTGCTGCTGGGCTGTCGCCCGGCGTCGATGAGCGAGGCGAAAAGCGGAGGGGGGGGGGGAAGCTGCTGCCAAAGCTGTTGGTCCCCTTTTCAGGAGTGCGCATCCGCCCATCCAGCAAATCAAATCAATATACAAGGCGACACGAACGAACAGGGGGGGGGGCGAAAGAAAAGGAAATGACCGAATTTATACATCTCCACATCCATCCAGCAACAGCAGCAGCACAGGAATATAAGACATCAAGAGCAACAAACACAAATAAGAGAAGAAACAACGCAGCAGCAACCAAACGAATCATATAAACGCTATCCACAAAAAAGATATCTAGATATATATCTAAAGGCTTTATCCATGTCGTCTCCCTCTCTCTCCTATATGTGCTGTGCATATAACAATGTGAACGGCAGAGACAGAAAGAGAAATGAACGCGGATGAGATATGCCAAGACTTCCGAAGGCGCCGGCCATCATATAAGACCGAATATAGTACGTAGGCTATATAATATATAGGAAATGGTGCTGCTGCTCCTCTTGTATAATATATCTAATCCTCAATGGCGCGTGGTTTGGCTGATGGTTGGGCCCTTAAACCAAAAAAAGAAAAAAAAACGAATTGCTTTCTATGTATTCACAATTTCGTGGCTCGGTTAAATTCTATTGTCTTATTCTATATATATTGTTTGATTGATTTAAAAGACGAGTCTAGCTAATGTAATACTCTACAATATAGGTCACTACGATTTGATTTGTTGTCTATATAGACACAACAGACTATGTATGAAATCCTTATAGACACAACAACAGCACAGCAGCAGAGAATAAAGAGAAAGAGGAGATTTCTCTATCCGGCGTGCTGCGTGTGTGTTGACGGGATCATTACGCTCCGCCTCCGATCAGGTTATTTGCGCCTTGGCGGGCCGATGAAGGAGCTCCTGCTGGTATATATACAGCGTATATAGGCTATACAAGAGACAGTGTCTAGCTCTCATACTGCTTCTCGAGACTGTAGATATATATATAAATATACTATATATGTACACAGTATAGTACTCTTCTAGACAACTATAAATCTCTTTTGGCTGTTCTTCTTCTTCTTCTTTCTTTCTTTTTGTTTTCTTCTTAGTTGCTTTATCTATCGTCCCTAGCTGCTGCTCTCTTTTGCCTCCGCTATATACTGCTGTGCGTTATATACATCCACTTTCCTTTTTCCCGGCTTTTTCCTCTGCTGCTGCTAGCTGTTGTTGTTGCCTTTCGCGCGCTCTCTCCCATATAACCCCCAGCAGCATGTAACATCACAGCGCAGCAATATATATATTATATAATCTAGCGAGTCAGCTCCTCTTTTCTTCGCTTGTATACGGCGCCGCTGCTGCTGTGTGCTGCCTAGCTGACTCTCTCTCGTTTCTCTCTCAATAGTCGACACACAGAGCGTCCCAGCCAAAGCGCAGCAACTCTTGTGTATTGCCTACAAAATAATGTTAAGTACACAGCACATCTACAGCAGAGAGACACACAGCACAGCACAATATAAAAAAGCAAAAGAAACTAACGTCTATAAAGAAAAAGAAAATAGAAGAAAGAAGAAGAAGAAAAAAGAGCTCAAGTTGCTTGTGCTGGGCGGCACAGGAGCCTCATAGCAGCAGCAGCATCAGCAGCAGCCCAGCATCATGCAGTCTATAAATCGATAAATATATATATATCTGTCTCCGGGTTTCTCTCTCTGCTCCACACTCGTCGTCGATATACAAAGGCGATCAACTCGACGGCCATCAACTCGAAACGATGACGCAAAGCACAGCAGCACCAACAGCAGCAGTGAGTGTATCAAAACACAGTAAAGAGCCACTCTCCAGCTCTCTATATAGTATAGAGGGGCCGAGGCTAATAGGCACAACCAAAACTCCCGCGTTACTCCCGTAAGGTTGTGAACGCTATTGAACCATTGAACGTGACATCGTCAATCAGCTCTGCATTATTATCGCACACACAGAGAGCTTATACATATAGTGTACACATAGGCTTGTGTGCTGCTGGCCTGGCTCCTAAATAGACTGGGAGAAAGAGTAGTACGTGAACTGCCACTAGTACTGCACTGTCTATCTAGACTTTTTTTTTGCAGGGCTGCTGCCGCTGGCTCCTGGCCTCCTGCTGCCTAATATATAGACTACCTCAGCCGAAATGTCGATCGACGGCTCTCGCTCCTTGCGCGAGTCCCTAATCTGTTCCTCCTTTCATTCAATTACGCACTTTGAAGAGGAACGCGCGACGGCGGAGAGAGTGTCGCTGATCGTTCAACGGCGCTCCTTGTATCAAGACAGCAGCTTTATACAACAGCAGCAGTAGCGCAGCGCCGTGTATTTGTATACATATTGACAAATTGAATGGACTGCGCCGTTCTATAGAAATAACGCGACGAGAAAACGAAGAGAGAGAGAGAGAGTGGAAAGGAAAGGCAGTGCTGCTGTCAAATAATCTCATCTAGCTCCTGACAAACTGGCTGATATTATTCTAAACTCTCCCAAGATTTCAATTTGAATATTCTTGTATCAAAAGAGTATATTGAGCTAGAGATATACGCGTATTTCTTTTGTGTGTGTGTGTGTCGGACTGGCAAGTTTTGGGCCCGTGTAAAGGTTTTTATGTGCCATATACAGTATATACGTAGTAGTAGTAGCAGCAGCAGACAGACACAGCACAAAAAGAGGAGGAATAATCTTGTCCGAGTAAGTTTTCCTGTTGCGGACAGGTTGCGGACAATGTCGTTTTCAAAATAGGACCAAAGAAAAAGAGGAGATATATATGTGCGTATAGCCATGCAGCCGCCCGTCATATTATATATCTAGTGTGGACAGCACACAGCCCAGCCCAGCACACAAAAAAAGAACCATAGGGAAGTACTATAGCTTTAGTATATTATACAGAGAAAAGAAAAAAGAGGCTATATAATATCCGCGCCACACAGAGTCACGCATTTGCGCTGCTGGCCGTGGAATAATGTCATGGTATATAATATCGAGTGAGACTTGTGAAAAGAGAGAGAGAAAAAAAGTTTAATCTTTTTTGCTCTCTATAATGCACATATACATTTGACGCTGGTTCCATATATAGCTGATATGCTAGATTTATATGCAGCGTTGAGAGCATAATTTATATTCCTAAATAATTTTATATAGATATAATATAGTAGGTTATATTCACCGTTCATTCTCTCTATTATAATACGGCTAATCCAGCGCTATATGCTTGGATATCGTTTGTGGTTGCCGCGGACTTGCAGAGTTTTGCCAACAACCACTGCTGTGCATATAGGAGCCAAAAGCACTATTATAGGAGGCCTAAATGTGTATATATACGTCTATAATATACATAGCACCTGGCTGGGCTGTTATGTAGAGCTCTGCTGTGCTGCTGAATGTAGTAGCAGCAGCAGCAGCAACTGTATAGCTGTATATAGTAGTATAGCGAAAGGTCGACATTCGATAAATCAATAGAGGAGCTACAGCTATAGCGCTATATAGCATAGTCTAGGAGCCAGAGCAACACACAGGAGCTATACAGCCGTGCTGCAATATATATATACGTGTATATACTATGCTACTGCTCTCTCTATAGAGAAAGGCACACACACACACACAGCAAGAGGTCAACTGTGCATGCGGTCGACGTGCTGCAATGGCTGCACTGAATGCGGCAAAACCCCCGTGAACGCTATTATACTATACCGGCCATCCGACCCCCCGTTGGTCAGCACCACCACATAGCAGGGCACTGCCGTTATATAAGAACCATCAGTCCATCATTTTCCAAAGCTCCCCTCTCCTTTTATATATGTTATATGTACTACTGCAGAAACGACTATGTTTTAATTATTAAATTCAAATTGATTGAAAAGGGTGAAAAACAAAACAATCTATAATTAAAATCAACCAGGTGTAGGATATAAAAGGATTGAAGAATGTGATGTGTTCGATCGATCAACAGTTAATCAATGTTGATAGATTACAAGTTGACGAGGAGTGGTAGCTCGGTGGTAGGAAGTGGACTGTATTTCACTTCAAAACACGTCAAAGTGTGTGTGTAAGGCACACTGTGTCAAAACAACAATTCAAAAGCTATCACCAATCCTATACGATACAAATACAATTAAGATAATGACACAAATCACATGAACAACACTTTACGAATACCTGGAAGTGACCAGGCTTGGGTGAGTCAATACTTAATCCTGCAACGCAGGCCTTTTCAATTCAATGGGAAGACAAATAGTGTCTAAACATACAAATTCAATTAGGTCAAGCCAGGGATAAAACATAATGTAACAACAATCTAAAACGTGTCTCACCAATTCCACATGTGCTTCTCATGCACCTCAATTCAAGTCTACAGACAGGCAACATGAAATTCCGGGCAATCCTTATCTTTAAAATTAACAAAATATAAAAGGGGAATTCAACAAACAATTAAAACATTAAGTTACCCTTTAAAAGCCACGGAAAGGCACAAAGATTCACATCAAAGAAGAGTAAAAGTCAAGACGCAATATGTCAACTGACAGCTACAGACGATTACTAAACGGCCGTAATTTCAGGCCTAAAACTCAATGACTACAGGCCTGCCCTCTATGCAACAATTAGAGGGCCAACGGCCTAAAACAATAAAAAGCGGTCTGTAACGCCATCTGGACATGCAATAAAATTAATACAATCAAATCGCGGCTCCATTCTCCCCCGAGCCGGATTCTGTCGCCTCCGTCGCTGGATCCGGCGAGTAAGCTTCTAGCAGAGCCAGCTGATTTGTCCCACGTCGCAGGATTCCGGTGGAGAATTCCACATCTGCTGCTCGGACTAATCCGTCGGCACCGGGGTAGACCTTGACGATTTTGCCGGTTCTCCAACGCCCGCGTGGAGCATTCTTCCAATCATCCAAAATGAAATCACCGACGGCAAAGTTCCGCGCGGGTGTTCTCCATTTCTTCCGGCTGGTCATCGACTGCAGGAAAGATCCGCGCCACACGTCCCAGAAGAAATTAGTTATTCTCTGGACGTATCCATAATGATCACGCGGAAGGGCCTTGTTAAAATCTCCGGCCGGTAAATCAGCTACAGGAGCTCGATTAAGAAAATCGTTTGGGGTTAACGCACGAAAGTCGTCCGGGTCGGAGCTGCAATAAGTCAAAGGCCGAGAATTTAACAATCCGGAAACTTCAAAAAGAAGAGTGCGCAGAACTTCGTCACTGGGTGTACGCAATACACTCTTCTCTTGATCCAACGCGGCGTAGAAAGCGTTTTTCACTGATCGCACTAATGACTCATGTGAGCCTCCAAAATGTGGCGTTTGCGCTGGTTGGAAAAACCATTCGATCCGGAGCGCTTTCAACTCCGTGGTCAGCACACTGTCATCTTTCAGCCGATCCAACTCCACACGTAATAAACGTTCAGCGCCAGTCAAGTTCGTGCCATTGTCCGAGAACATATGCGCCGGCTTTCTATACACTGATATAAAACGTCGGAGCACCATTAAAAAATCACTGGCGGAGAGGGAAATTGCAATGTCTACATAAACTGCTCTGGTCACCATGCACGTGAAAAGTACGCCCCATCTCTTTGCTGTTCCACGACCGTGTGTCACGTCTATTGGTCCGAAATAGTCCACCGACGTGTAGGTGAAAGGAGGATGACCGGCGCCCAAGCGAGCTCGATGGACGTCGGCCATCATTTGCAGAGCTGCTTTCGGACGAAATCGACGGCACGGCACACATTCATTGCGGACACGTTTAACCAATTCTCGTCCGCCCGTCACCCAAAAATGTTGTCGCACGTGAGATAATACAAAATCCGTGCCAAGGTGATGCATGCTGTCGTGAAACGCTCGGATGATCATCCGAGAAAGCGGATGTTTTCCTGACAGTAATGGAGGGTGCATGACATCGTAGGGCAACTTGGCCCGGCTTAACCGACCTCCAAGTCGCAATACTCCAGATTCGTCCAGAAAAGGTGTAAGCGGCAGCAACGGCGAGGTCGAGCGGAGCGGCTTCGTCTGCTGCAATCTTTTCAGCTCTTCAGAATACACTTCTCGTTGACTCTGTTTCACGAGATTCAGAAATTCTCCTTCCAACCGGATTAGGGCCGGAATATCTTGGGCTGAGATCTTGACGTCTTTCCAATTGAACACGGTCGGTGGCTCCACGGCTGTGGAATTCAGATGGACGTGGACAGACCGGAGTTCTTCCTTTGCGGCCATCCATGGCAAGTCCTTTGGCCAGGCCGGCTCCTCTTCATAAAGGAAAGGCGGACCATCTAACCACCAACTTGGGATTTCTTCTTCTTCCATCTGTGATCGGGTAGCAGCGTCGGCCGGATTTAAACGTCCAGGAACGAAGCGCCATTCGTGAGGCTCAGTGAGGGTTTGAATTTCACCGATCCGGTGGCTGACATAAACTTGATAGTGGGAGGACACGGCCCGGACCCAATTCCGGACCGTGCTGCTGTCGGTCCAGAAGTATCGGCAATCCATTTTTCTTTTCAGGGCCGTTTGGACAAACTTAGCCAGACGGGCGCCCATGAGCCCAGCGTTGAGCTCTAGTTTACAAACGGAAACGGTTTTCAAAGGAGCAAGCTTCGTCGCTGTCTTGATGTGCCGGACCAGCACTCGGCCATCCTGATAAACCACACGGGTGTAGCAGGACGCGGCACACGCCTCTTCCGACGCGTCCGCGAAAGTGTGCAATTCGGTCCGGACTATTTCTTCCGCCTTTGGGAAGAGACAGCGGGGCAGCTCGATCTCCTTCAAACGTCCGATCTTCTGGAAATACTCTTCCCACCACTCCTTTTCGTCACCAACCACTGGATCTTCCCACTGAAGTCCTTTCACGCCCAATTCCCGCAATTTAATCTTGGCTTTAACAGTCATCGGGGCGGCCGTGCCCAAGGGATCGAACAAACCAGCCACTTGGGCAAGTAACCCCACTCTGGTGTAATTCACACTGGACACTTTCACTCGGAATCCCAGATGATCAGTCGAAGGATTCCACACAATTCCAAGGATCAACTCTGGGTCATCACTAATGCTGCGCACTTGGGTCTTGACAGTGGTCCCATTATCCGAATCCGGCTGGACTGCTGATAAAAGCTGGCTGCTATTGGACACCCAGTGCCCCAGGTGGAAATCGCCGTCTGCTAGGACCTTATTTACACCGGTGGCTCTCCTTACGGCATCCTCAAGTCTGCTAGTCGAGGCCAGGTAATCGTCGACGTAGATGTCTTCTCGCACGTCATCGGCCGCCTCCTTCATTTCCGGTCCAGCATCGTCTGCTGCGCGCCAAGTGGTTCGTATGGCGACGTAGGGCGAGCACGTTACACCGAAAGTCACTCTGGTCATCTCACATGTCGATATGGTTCCATCCACTTCGGGCCATAGGAATCGGTGGTACGGACGGTCAGCATCTTTCAAACGAATCCGGCTAAACATTGCGCCAATATCGGCTGACCAGCCAATCTCTCCTTCCCGGAAACGGATCAACACGGCCGGCAAGGGGTTCTGCAGCGCCGGACCACTGGTGACAAAGTCATTTAAACATTTGCCGTTCGATTTTGCAGCAGCATCGAATACGAGACGTAACTCAGGCCGCCCAGCCTTCTTTGGCACTCCAAAGTGCGGGAGAAAATACTTCGTCGGGCGCTGCTGGATTTCTTCCGGCGTGAGCCGTCTGGCGTAGCCTTCACTAAAGTTTTTCTCCATGGCTGCACGGTAGTAGGTCTCGTAGTCTCCTGATTCACGGGCAAATTTATTCCGCATACTCTTCATTCTTGATTCCGCCATGCGGCGGCTATCGGGAATCTCAGGAGGGATGTCGTCAATCCAAAGCACCGGGGCTGCATATCCTACGTCCAGCTTTTCAGTCTCCGCTTCCAATTTGGTCACCGCCCTCCGATGTTCCGCCGTCATGCATTCCGATTGGAATTCGGTGCCAAATGACTCCGTATCACAAAACCGTTTGACTTGTTCGGCGAGTTGAAGAGTGGAATCAGCTGAGGTCTGCACATGATGAATCCGGACGATATCGGGTCCACCACTGGTCGCCACCGCTCCTTGCAGTGTCCATCCCAGTCTAGTCTTGGAAGCGGTCGGCTCGTCATCTTTTCCGAATCGAGATTCACTCGCTGTGATGAGTGCGGCATGGTCCAATCCAATCAATATGTCGACACGTCCACCACAGTCTCGAAGCGGCGGCAAGTCTTCCATATGGCTCCATCGTCCGCGTAGTTTCTCCCACTCCATGACCGGTACTGGTTTGGTGATGGAGGGGATAGTAGATCCCTGGATCGACACTGTCTCTCCCGCCGACGTCTTTAACTGCAACTCCAGGTACTCTGAATTTACATGGACGGAGGATTCTTCACCGACGCCACCTACAAATAAGGTCTGCCGCTGGCCAGTAAGCCGGAGTCGACGCGTCAGCCCCTCGCGAATGAGAGTTGAATCGCTTCCATCATCCATCAAAATGTTCACAGGCACCATCTCCCCGTCGGCGTCGAGCGCGTCCAGGCGGAGCATCTTGAAAGCAATTTGTCGTCGGTCGGAACGTAGAGTGTGAGGCCGGGCATTTCTTTCTACCGGACCATTCTCCTTGTGGAGAAGTTTGTGATGGGACAGCTTACATCCGTCGATGCCACACTCCTTCTTGAGTGTGCAATTCATGAAGCCATGCCGGACGCCGAAGCACCCATAACACAATCCTCGACGTTGTGTAAAGGTCAGTCTATCACTGATGGGAAGGTCCTTGAAAAAGGTACAGTCTTCAAGGCGGTGCGATCCTTCACATTTAAAGCAGTGTGGTTCAGTCGGTTTCTTCTCTTTCTGCTCAGTCGAGCCATGATTCTTCTGGGAGCTTGATGCTCCATGATAAGTGCGTGCACTTCTTCTCTGCTGCTGTGGTTGCTGGAATCTATTTGGCACCTGGGATGGTTGTGGACGGTCGTTCCTATTTCCTCCGTTCGCCGGCCGTTGCTGGTCATCCGCAATTGCATAAGCATTCTGATAGTCCGTTGCTCTAGCCGTCAACCAGCGGCCAAAATCGTTGATGTTCCGATTATCGATTTCGCCTCCCCGTCCAGTGTTCCAGGCTAAACGATCGGTAAGCTGCAGCTTGAGGGACAGTCTCTCGATGATGTCCACGTGGCCCGTCTCACCAATCACCGACAGGTTGAAGAGATGAGTTCGCACACGTTCAGAAAAGCGTTTGAAAGACTGCGGGTCATTACGCGGCGCCTCCATCCGATCCAATTCCCGCAGATGGGCCGCTCGAATCACCTTCCGACTCCCGCACGTGCTCTTCAATCGCTGTAGAACCTCCTTGTATCCAGCTTCCCCTCCTCCATGGCCATGTACGATGTCAGCTAGGTCGCCCTTCAAATAATTTTTCAATATGGCCAGCTTCTCGCTCGGAGTCTTGCTCGTAATGTGGACCAGCGCGAACCACATACTTATCCAAGAGAACCAATCAAGTGCGCGGCCCGTATAAGCTTCCAGCTGAACGTTGACCGAAGATTTGGCTCCCTTCTCACGAACAATCGGTCTCTCCTTTCCGGCTAGATACGTATCAATCCAAGCATCAGGGGCTTCCGCTGGATAAAATTCAATCTTCTTGGTCGGCTTGTCTCCGACTTGCGACGCGGAGTCGGATGGGTTCAACTCCGATCCGTCTGTAGGCAAAACATCTCCTCCTAGATCAATGATGGCCTGTTCAGCAGCTGCGACTTGCTCTCGGAGATCTCGTAGACGCTGATATGCGGTCTCCAATGCCTGTCGACGTGCAATCTGGTCTGGGGTCTCGATGACGACTGATGGAGCATCGTCTTGACGTTGGAGCAGATAATTTTCCACTAAAGCTGAGCAGCTGTCGATGGTTTGGGCATACAGCTGATGTTGATTATTTTGTTGGGTCAAGACGTCGTTGTCGTCTACCAACTCGATAACGCGATCGTGAATCGTTTCCAATTCGCCCAAAAGGACTCTTGCGTCAGCTAGAAGCTTCTCAGCATCACGACGAGATAATCCAGCTGTCACGATGTGGTTGATGCGAGTGTGACAGCCAGTGATGCGGGAACGGACAACCTTTTGTCGTCCTTTGCAGACATCCAATGTCCATGTTGATACTGGAGGGTTGGCCATTTTCAATCAAGGCTTCGAATCAAGGTCAGTCTAAGGTCAATTCAATTTTGATTCAAAGCTCCGGCTCGAAGGACCAGATGGTAGCTCGGTGGTAGGAAGTGGACTGTATTTCACTTCAAAACACGTCAAAGTGTGTGTGTAAGGCACACTGTGTAAAAACAACAATAAAATTAATACAATCAAATCGCGGCTCCAAGGAGTTATACAACGAATGACGACAACATTGACGAGGGCTTCTGGGGACGATTGAATAATTTCGTAGGCTCCTGACTCTGTGTGTGCTGTGTGCCGATATATATTAGGCTAAACGGCTGCTGCTCCTTACATATATATATACAATAAGAGTCGAAAGGCCACAGGAGCCAGGAGCAGTCCAGATGAAGATCGATGGCTTGTTGGGTAGCCCAGCACATTATATAGCCTATCCGGCATGTGCTGCTGTATACAGTATCGACGGGATAGGCACGAGGGAGAGAGGCTATATGGGTTATATAGACTCTATAGCCATACTCGTATAGCCACTCCATTTGCACACACAACTGGCCTCTTAAAAGGGTGGCCCTCTTTAGCTCTTTACATAATATATATATATTCTTTAGACATATTCTTTCTTCGTTTAGACTGTGCTGCTGTGCCATATAGTCCTGTCTCTCGACTCTATAAGCGGCGGCCCTATATAGCCTCCAATCAAGTCTATATTCTATATACCGTATGGGGGAGAAATAGGAGCCATATAGCCACACAGGGTCGCTCTAGCGCCGATGCAATATATAAACGCCCAGGAGCCCGGGTGTGTATATAGGCATATATGCATCTATTGTTGTGCTGCTGCTGTAGGCTGTAGGCTGCTTTATATATCGAATAAGGAAAAAGCGAAGAAGAAGAAAAGAAAAAGTTGGCTCCTGACTCCCTTCTATTTATTCTCTCGTTTATATGTATGCTCTCCATTTTTTTGACCCCCTCAACCTTTTGCCGCGCTTTGTTATGTATAAGACAGACGGGGAATATATAGAAAGGAGCCAAAGGAGAAACACGACGGCGGAACCAAGAGGAGCTCTAGCTCTCTCTTTCTAGT
Organism: Daphnia pulicaria; assembly: GCF_021234035.1. Lineage (NCBI taxonomy): Eukaryota > Metazoa > Arthropoda > Branchiopoda > Diplostraca > Daphniidae > Daphnia > Daphnia pulicaria. Next base: position 11,135,266 of record NC_060913.1, read on the forward strand.
TGAGCAACAATGAGAGAATCGCCAGCAGAAAATTTAGATTACAACAGGAGCGACAAAACTCGACAAAACTATGAGAGAAACTTAGGAAACACACCCAAAAACACAAGGAGCTAGAAATATATATATAGGACAAGGACGAAATGGATCGAGAGAAAAGGAGAAACACTAGAGGAAGGAGCCCCCAACAAGGAGGTGGGAGTAATAATGTAGGGCAAAGGGGGTGGAAGAGAAAGGAGCCCAATCGATGGTGGCGCACGAGCACAGCTCACTGTGCTCGTGCTGTAGATAGACAACAAGGAGCTCTCCCGCTCTGCTGATGTGTGTCTTATATTCCAACCCGGCGCTCCTGTTTGGCTGCTGGTCCAGCAGCCCCATTTGCTGCTCCTGCTGCCCCTCCCGTTAGCAAGTTCTCCAGGCATTAAGATGGGATATAGGAGCTATTACATAGACAAGCGGAGAGCGAGAGGGAGGTGCGGAAACGAAGAGATTCATAAAGTCAGCGCTGCTGTCTTTTCTTCGCATGTGCCGCAAAAGAGGAGCTATCTAGTCTATAGCTCCTGGATGTAGGCCTAGATATATATATACAGGAGCTATATAGAAAGGCTCCTATGTAGGCCCTATAACTCTCCCGCTGACAAACTCATCTGTCTCGGCTGATGTCTCTGGCTTTTCTTTCATCGCGCTCCTTATATATATATTAGGAGCCTACACGGCGCCTCCTTCTATTTAGTCACCCGTGTGTAACATCTCTCTCTCCCGCCAGCAGCAGCAGCAGGAGCCTCAATGGCAAAAGGATCCTTATATAGTTCACAAGGAGCGCGGTAGGTATGCAATAAGGAGCCGCCATCAAACCCTTGAAAACAAGGAGCGAAAAAAAAAAGTTGCTGCCAAATAGAGATATGCGATATTGAGACATTCTTAATGGCCGACTGAATACAATTCAATTGCTGCTCTGACGTAATATCTAACTGAATAGCTACGCCCATTCTTTAGCCGCGATTCGTTTGCGGCTGCTCTGCTCTGTGTAACTAATTCGGCTATAAACTCTCGACGGCTTTTTTTTGTTCTTATTTCTCCCCCTCGTTCATTCCCGGGGCTCCTGACAACCGTCTCCAATTAAAACTGCCAAGAGTCACAACCATCCAACCGAGGGAGCTTTATAGCGAAAAATACATATTATAAGACATGGTGCTGCTGCTGGGGGAGGACGACGACGACGACGTAGTATATCTATTTCATTCTCTCCTTTTTTTCCCATTGTGGTAGGGTCTACACAATACAACCGCCGCGCCGGTTATAATACAAATAAAAATAGAGGAGCAGCACGGCACTAGACTGCTGCTGCTACTGCTGCCATGGCAGAACATTTTTGCTTTGACGACGTCATGATTTATTTGTCATCATAAAGAGAAGGCGCAGAGTGAGACAGTGAGCGAGAGACGAGAGAAACGAGAGAGCTATATAGAATTCTCTTTGGCTCCTTTTTTTCTTCTTTCTTTCTTTCCTTCTTTTCTCTGCTGTGTGCTGTGCTCCATCTCGGTGCGGATTATACCCATGGCTCCTAGCTCCTTTGCTGGGGAGGGAAAAAGCCAACAAAAAAACAAGGAGCCGCCGCCGAGCGTATAAAGAGAGCGAAAGCAAATCGCGTGATGCCAAGCTGCACGCAGCCATTAGTTCCATGTGCAGTATTAAATGTAATACGTAGATATATATACTACTCTCTCGTCTAGCTAACAGTGCCAGTATAGTCACTAGCTCCTATAGACTATAGCTCGGCTGGGCAGCCGTAGAATAAATGTAGCCCAGCTACTATATAGACGACACAGCTGTGGCGAGACTGGCGACGGCTAGCACATGCAAAGGGGGGGAGAGCGAGAGAAAAGAGATTGAAATCCAAAAGAAATATATATATATAAAAAGAGTATAATATAACCGCGCCACGATCAACGGAATGAAATAATGAACATTTAAACCCAATTGATTCAGCGAATGTATTTTTTAAGGGACTCCTAATAATATAGAACATTTCATTTGCATTTATTATTTCAACTTCTTTTGAAATATTGTGCTAGCTGCTGCTGCTGCTGGTAGTAGTGGTACCGTACAGTAGTAGTAGTAATGTTTTATATATCCCGCCAACCGCCAAAGTTTTGTGATGATGATCGCGTGAGTAAGACATTGCTGAGACTGGACTGCTGCTGACACCGTCACCGGTCCGCTTGATTTCTAGCCACCGTGGCAGACATGTACTAGACTCAAGCATACAAAATGAAATGGAATAATAAAATATTTGATCAAATCTACGATATTATTATTATTATTATATATATGTATATATTTTAGAGCTCACCACAGAGTCTAGAGTCTCCGCATTTGGCGCATGCACTGCCGCATCGGCCCTTAAGGCTCCCACATGTCCGCTGCTGTGCTGTGCTGTGGTATCCGCCTCGAATAATAAGGCGGCCCGGCCAGCACACGGTTCAGCAAAGCGCATATGCTGTAGTACTACATATATATATAAATATTATTATTGTACGCGCGCCGACAACATGTAATATTCCAACGGTGATGGAGGGGGGAGAGGAGGGGGACGTATTAGCCCGTCGGGCCGCCTATAGTCTCTCGCTCTATCCCTGCGCCCGCGCGCGCTAATGAACCTTTAACTCGTTTATAATGTTTTGGTGCTTCTATATAAATATATATGTATGTATAGTATTATTATTATTATTATTAGAGGGTGTGTTACTCGTCTTAAGGCGAGTGTTACCCGTATATTACAGTCAAAAATATAAAAATAACGAATACAACACTGGACTAGATATGGGAAAGGGAATATGAAATAAACGCACGAAATTGACGGGTGGTAATGTATGGCGATTTATGAAGATAAAGGAAGAGAGAGAAGATAGAATGCTATGAAAGGGGGTATAAAGATGTAGAAAGGCCTCGAGCGACTAAAAAACATCTGACTGGTACCTGGTATGTATAGTATGGCCGGGTCGGTATAAGAAAGTCATCCACCCATCACCACCAGTGAACCGCATCCAGCAGTTGCTTTTTCTGCTGTGTATTATTACATTATTACATGTACAGTTATATTATACCACAGCAACGGCGAGCGTTGCTGGGCTTTGTATAGGCCGAATTATATGCTGGACAAGCTGCTGCTGCTTTTCTTTTCTTTGATATAGCGCGGTGCATGTGACGGGTTTTCTGGTGCGAGCGACATTTAGACGTCACCGAAGATGATGACGAGCCGACCGACCGGAGCGAATGTCCTTTTCTGATATACCAAAGGTCACACACACACATATAAGATATAGATAGAAAAAGAGATATATAATAGACCTTCTTCTTTTATATTTTCTTCTTCACATTCTTTTCTCGTTCGGCTCCGCCAAGATTTTTCGCATCCGGATGAATCAACGCGTCCAATCTTCAAGTCTCTTATCCACATCTATGCGGCGATATTCTTTTTCCTAGGAAGTAAGAAGAAGAAGAGTATTATTTAGGCCAGCACATATATATATCCTCCTATAATGGCTGCTGCATGTCAATCCATAAATGTGTAGGGCTCCTAGATACATTTTTTGAAAGAAAAGAAATGTAATAATAATATCAAAATGGTCGGCCATCAGCAGCTATATCATCATCGCCCTTTGCCGTTGGGGCATCCGTCAGTCTGATGCTCAGCAGCAGCATCATTCGTACTATATTATTATTATTATTCGCCTATATTATTTCCAAACAGCGAAATAATAAGATAATATATACACAGGCCTTTCTATATTCTCTCTCTCTCTCAAATGCATATAGGGGATCTATAAATTATTGGACATATAATATAGACTACGCGGAAGTGGGGATGCGCTGCGGATATATTCAATGAGACGAACTACATGAATCCCCGCGTCTCTTATAAATAAGATTGGGCGGAGGGAAGAGATGATCACCTTCGCAACCCTTTTTCTTTTATTACATTTCCCTTCATCCGGATACAGCTATTCCTCGTCGACTTCCTTTTCGCTTATATTTGAAGGCAGCAGCCTATAGAAGAAGAGGCCCATCGCGGTAGATATAGAAGAAGGGGGAATGAGTTTTAAGAGGTTCGATATAAAATCCCGTGTTTATATAGAGAGAAGAAGCCAAATAATAAACGAAGACGCCAGCGCAAAAACTCGATGATGTCGAAATTGATAGAGAGAGAGGGAGAACCTATATAAAATTTGTCGACGAGCTACAGCAGGATATATATATTTATATGTAATCTCCCCCGCGTTTCTTTTTCTCTAGTTTCAATCGACTATTTATAGGCCCAGTGCCGCTGCTGATGTGGTGTGTTTCTTGTTGCTGCTGGTGGTGTTATTGCCACTGCTTGGGAGATGTGGGGTAGAATATAAGATGCCGCTGGCTGGTTGGTTGGCTGGTTGGCTGCTGCTGTGTGTGACCGATATCACACAAGAGAAACGAATCGATATTACACAACGACTTTGTGTCGATTGCAAAACAGGAAAAGCGCGCCCGTCCCTGATTGACAGACTCCAACAAGAAACAAGGAGCCATTAAAGAGCTCGTCGTCATCAACGACGACTTTGTTTAAATACAACACAGCACATACATCCAGCAGCCAGACAATTTAAAGGGCATCCAATTATCCCTAGCTGCTATGACGTCATTCCGGATCTAAATAATATAAGACGTATACATAGACATCAAGTCGATAGGTACTATTGTAATTCCATCGTTCAAATAGTCCAGTTGTTATTTAAATATCCTTTCCGGTTTCATTATTCTTTTGTGTATATAGTTGTCGTATTTATAAATATATTCGCAATTGGATGATCTTGACGGCGCATGCGTTCATCACACGCCCTTTTCTCTTTCTCTGATGCTCCCAATTTTCTTTGTGCCCGGCGTGTGGAACATTCCGTCTCTCTCTGATCTGAACTCCAGCTCCTGTTTTAGTAGTAACCTACAGATATCTATCCACGTGCATTGGCGTCGAGCTTATATTTCTAGGAGAAAATGATATAAGGAGCGAGAAGGAAATGTATAGTATGTAGGCATATCCAGCAGTTGAATCAACGCTTTTGTGTGTCTATAGTAGATATAGATACTATGCACACACATGTATAATAGCGAGTCCAGTAGTTTGACTGTACGCCTGTAGACTGGCTGCGAGGGACGGCCAGGAGCAGCCCAGCAGCAGAGTTGCCTTTACTCTTGACCTCCTAGTTGTTCTCTCCTATTCAGGAGCCATATACAAACACAGTGGCCAGTTCACAGCAGCACACAAAGAGTTGTAGAGTGAGCGATTCGACCAGCACATCGCCTATCCATTCTTTTGTACAGTATAGCTTTGTTGACGGTATGATACATAGCTCCTGACTTTTGGGCTCCTCGAGCAAATCGAAATTTTATTTTGTCTTCATTTATTTTATTTCCACTTTAATTGCGTCCAATTTCAAAGAAATAAAATTATTATACAGACCTATTACATAATTCACCATTTGTCTAAAAATACATAAATTTGATGCTGGACTGATATTTATTTATTCCGTCTGTCCGTATGTTGCGGCTTCTATGTGTATATATGTAGGGTCCTCTCATCGTCGAGTAGAGTGTGTGTGTGTGTAGGTGTGCAGCAGCAGCAGTAGCAGCAGTGCCGTGCAGTGTGTGTGTGTGTGTGTGTGTGCTGTGTGTTTGCGCGTCGGCTCCTGCGTGGCCCGTCTTTCTTCATGTAAAAGGCCACAGTAGATCAGAAACTGCCAGCGGACGTGTACGTCTCTTCTCATTCGGCGATCAACTGCTGGCCACTGCAGAGATCCATCCCACCCCCCCACCTCGATCCCCCCCTTTCTTTTTCAAGCCGTATACTATAGGACCTGGACGGAAACACTATCAAGTTCAATCGAAATCTAATAGTTTAAACTCTGCCGAAATCGACTTTTGATTTGACGTAGGGGGGGAATTATTCTCGGCATTTGTTCGTTGTTCGGGAAAAAAATAGAGAAAATAAGTGATCGTGCTGTTGTATATTGTTGCTGTTGTTTCTCGTGCTATAAGTGTCAGTGTTTGGTTCATCCGCACCGGAAAAGAAAAAAGAAAAGAAAAGGAAAGAAGAATAAATCTTTCGTCGTTTTTATATTATTATTATTATTATTTTGGGGTTGGTGTCCAAAGTGTCGTCTGCGTGGTGGTGGTGGTGGTTTGTTTCAAGGTGTTCGCCAAAATAACAGGGAAATATACTGATGGTCCAAGTTGATCAATCAGCCCTGCCGAGAGAGAATATTCTAACCAACACCAGCCGCCCAGGATTGATCGGCCCAGGAGCTTAGCCCATCACAACTCTTCGCTCAATGGTGCGTTCCTTTTTTCATTTATAAATACAACTAGAAATCGGTTCATTTAACACACACCCGCTGTTACTTAATTTTTTGAATGAATTACAATATCTATAAGTTTACCATATCGCAATAGATTCTTTGATTGACAAGTTGGACAAGACATTCGCCGTCCAATATAAGAAGCCAAAAAAAAAAAGATAAAATATAAGAAAAATAAAAGAGTTTTCTTTTTATTCGGTTGCTGAGGGGGGTATTATAGATCGTCTCTCTCTATAGTATATATCTAACTGTATAAGTTGCAACAGTGTCCTGTCTCGGGAAGAAACTCCCCCTCTTTGGCTATACACAGCAGCAGCAGTAGCATATCAAACAAAAGTCAAAGAAAAAACGGATCCCAGCAGAAAGGAAATGGAAAAGAAGTAACAAGAATATAAGGATCGCTATATACCACTGCTGCTGCTGCTGCTGCAGTTGTGCTGCTGTGTATAGAGACTCACGGGGGGGGGGCTAGAAAACAAAACATCAAATAACACACAAAGGGCTGTCACCAGCTGCTGCATGTTGAAGCTGCTGCTGTGCTGCTGCTGCCTGGCCGTGGCTGTGTACTTGTACACAGTCTAGTTACACCATCCATTGGGCTGTGCGGATCTATACTACTCTTTCTGGTTAGATTTTTGTGTGTGTGTAGCTCTTATTAGACTGCTGCTGCTGCTGTTGCGGCTATATAGACTCACTCGCTCTGCTGTGCCACTGCACACGAAGCTTATTCATCATTCATTCTCCTTTCGTCCCTTGTATAGACTATGTATATCGTTGTCCTTTCTCCTCTTTTTTTGGGCCAGTTGCACTTTTGATTCTTGTCTTGTGTTTCGTTTGTTATGATTGCGTGCTGGCCGATTGGATACTGCGCAATCCTCCCCGCTGCTGGGCTCTGTCCCTCGCAGCACAGACCACCCAGTCACTAAACCGACCACACCACAACGGCCACAACGTCGTGGCTATTTGAGAAAAGACCCTCCGATAAATACTAGAGACTTATTGGATTGTACCAGATGTAACTTTCATTTCCAAGTATAGACGACGAAAAATGTATCTAAGACAAAACCCCCTCTGCAGTAGCCTCTAATCTCAAATCCAAACATTTAAAAAAATCTGCTGCGTATTTCTTATATATATATTGGTGCATTGCTCTCTTATATAATATGAGACACACAAAAAAAAACGGCCGAGGCGAAGTTTCCTATTTTTTTTTTATTTGGGTTCGGACGCGGGGTGTATGTACGTTGGTACGCGCTTGTTTGTTTATTGTGCGGGGGAGAGAGCTAGCTATATAGCTGGAGAGCTCTATAGCTCTGCTGGACGACGACACATTTCGTCTCCATTCCAACAGCGGGAGACGGGCAATTGAGACGAGACAAACTCGGCCGCCCCCGTTCAGGAATGTCCGTTGAGATGTTATTTTCTTGTTTCTCTCTTCTTTTCCTCGGCTCTTACGTCTGTTGTATGTCTTCTGATATTACGACTCTGCGAGAGCTATATAGCTGTTCAGCTGGACATATTACACACTCATTCCGCACAGCAGGTTTCTATCTAATAGAACATCATCATCTATTATGTCGATTGGTGTTTTATCACGGGATATTCTAGATTCAACCTGCTGCGTATGAGAGATTCAATCTTCTATTTGATCACATATACAAGGGGGCTGGGCTGCCCGGCTATTATGTGATGTGGAACTGCTGTTGTTTCGGCACGCGCATTTCACCGGTGCAAGAAGTTTGGCTACTGGAAACGGACGAATCATAATAATCATAATAATAATATTAGAATAACGCTCTCACAGCAGCTCGAGCGGACATGTAGCGCACAATGAAATTCCAGCACAGTCCTTGCCCGCTCTGCGCCCGCTCTTCCACACGGATGTATAGAAACACAAGGAATAATAAGGAAGGGGCCCAGCAAGCATATGCATTTCAGCCATATAGCATAGCACACACAGCAACCATCACGCCCCATTGTTGGACGCCGATGAGAGTGTTGTGTTGTGCTGAGTGTGCGGTTATATAAACCCCGGCCGGCTTTTAGATAAATACATTTCCTTCCTTCCTCTTACGTCTTATGTGCTGTGTGTGTGTGTACGATGTGGAGAGTTTGGGCTCTGTTGTTTTCACTGGTCCCCTTTTGCTCCGCGTGCTTTTGATGTGTCCAACCGGAAGGTTTACAACCCCCCTCACCTCACCGACAAGCCGCAGAAGTTGCCGGGCCTCTCCGGTTGGTTGCGCCCTGCATAGTCACGCGGGAGAGAGAGAGAAAAAAAAGGGAGGGGGGAGGAGGGAAGCCCCGGGGTTTTTTGGGACGAGTGTCAGGGATCGTTAACGAGACTCTCGTTATTTATTCTAACCATTCAGCCCTCCACATCCGGCTACATATTATCCATCCGCTCTCCTGGATAGACCCATCGCCTCTTCATCCTAAGTAATCGATAGTCTATATAGAGCGAAGGAGGATGTGTCTATAGACACGTCATCAGTGTGTGCTTGTCTTTGATGAGGTGAAAAACGGCGTCCTGATTTGATTATGAAATTTGAAAACAAAAAAAATGGCGGGAAAATAAATTTTCTATGCACAGCCGCCCAACAACAGCTAAGCTATATACTATAGGCTTGTTGCGGCTGTTATATGTAGACCAATAGAACAAGCGAGGGAGAGAGAGAGAGTCATCCAGTCTGATGCGGCTGTCATCACATCCGGTGTCACAAAAGAAAAACTCTCCTGCGCCCTGCAACACTCGACAAACTCTTTAGACTTTGCTGTAAATAGTTGAGACTGATGGCCGCCCATCCAGCAGCCAACTCGCCAAATTATTTGCTTTTTTTTGCGTAGTAAATGTATTTACATTTTCGCGCAGGGCAGCAGCACTGGCGGATGAGACATTTCATTGATTTATTTGTTGATTCTCTCTCTCTTTCGTCCACTTCCTTTCCACAGCCATTGGCCAGCGCAAGGAATAACGGACACATTCCAGGGACTGTTGATGATGAATGGGCTATTTAGATCATTTCATACAAATTGATTGTGTGCACAATCAAAAGACTGGATTCTCTTGACTCTTCTGGCTCAATTGTTGGAAAGAGGAGAGCTAATTGTTCATTCAATTGGGCTAATAGTTTCCACATGATTCTCTCTGCCCACGCGCATAATATAACACCGGCAGGCCCGGCTGCTGGTGGCTTTTTAAATGGCTGGGATATGTGTGGTATCAATTCGTGATTCACGCTATGTAGGCAACACTGGCTAGAGTAGTATATACATACGTACGTATGTACATGTTTAGTATAGATATATTTCAGTTGGGTTGGTTTTGATATGCTGCTGTGCTCTAGACTCAGCAGGCGCCCTTGGGTGTTGTTTTATTTCCCTTTGCCCATTTCTTTCCTTTTTCTTCTTCTTCTTCTTCTGATTTGAACATTTTTTTGTTATTTTTTTGGTTTTGTCTTTTGTGTTGTTGTTCTTATATATTCTGTGTGTATAACTGTATATGCCGCTGCGAAACTCCCACATATAGCCAGATCCATATTCTCGCTCTCTCTCTCTCTCTCACTCTCGTCTCTTATATATCTACACAGCAGAGTCGTCTTAAAAGGCTGGCTAGGGTTACCATAGTAACCTGACTTGTGTCCCTATTGATCCGCGGCGCGCGGGAGTGTGTGCGATGCGCCTCGTCGTCGTTGCCGCCACCGCCGCACGAAACGAGAAAAGAAAAAAAAAACGACATGCTCTGCTGCTACTGCTGCTGCGATGCTCGTCGGCTCTGCTCCCCAATGCACAGCAGACGGCCAACTTGCTCGCGTGCGTTCCTCTCCCGATCGCAGGCTCACGCATAATGCAAACGCGTACATGTACAGCTAACCCTCTCCCGAAAAAGAAGAGAAGGCGGATTGGATTTTTTTTTAAAAAAAAGAGGGTCGAAGAGGAGGAAGAAATTGAAGAACGAAGAGGAGCAAGTTTTGATTTTATTCTTTTTTCTCGTTTTTGATCTCCGCGCTTCATTCCATCTCTCTCTTCATTTATATAAGCTATCCTCTCTTTTTTTTAATTCTCCCGCTCGTCGTCTATATAGATGTAATTTGCTCGCTAAGTTCCCTCTCTCCCATCCCCAACCCCTTCTCTTCTTTTTTTCAAGATTTGTGGGCGTAGGCGTCATGCTCTTTTAGGTGGGAGAAGATGTGTGTGTGTGGCGAGGGCAGCGGATGAGAGGCGAAACTTGGTTCTTTTCATTTCATTCCATCCGCTCTCTCTCGATCCTTTTTTCGCTCCTTCGGTTCCGGCAAATTTGTTGGTCCGTTTACATCTTTTATAGGAGAGGGGAGGAGAAGTCAACGGGCTCCATTCAGCAGCAGCAGCAGCAGCGTGAAACTCATTCAACTTGCTGTGCTGCTGTTGGAGACGAAATTTAACAAGTTATTGGCGCATTGAAGGGGAGGGCCGGCTGATATGCAATCTAGATTGATGCTCCCGTTTATGTATAGCTAGAGAGAAGAGGTGGTTGGCCAGCGCTGTGTAGATAGATAGCTGGCCGCTTTTTCTTTTGTTTGGTATTCTTTTAGCTATACGTTTTAGACGTTTTATATGTCCAATCAAAAGGATTGCAGAGCCGAGATGGTGGTCACTGTCTGTTGTTTTATTTTGTTTCCTTTTGTTTTATTTATTTATGCATAAAATACAAATAAATTTGCCAGACTATATAGTCTCTGCTGTGCACTATTACTATATAGACTATGGGGCATATATATATGGAGGCACTGGGCTGACAAACGATAGAGATATAGAGCAGCACAGCTCATAAATCTGCCGGGCTTCAACGCAGCAACAGCAGAGTCTCTTGCAGCAATAAGAAACAACCCGAAAAAAAAAAGAAAAGAAAAGAAAAGACGGAAAAAATGGGATGATGAAAAGTTTTGCATCTATCCGCCTTTGCACTTTATATTATACACATATAACCAGGAGCCAGCAGAGAGCCAGAAGAAAAACAAATCTATTTCACTGCTGGGCGTACAAGATATATATTTAGAATAAATGCGTGGGCATTTCCAGCACACCGCACTCGCTAGGGCATTTCATATGATTCGGCTGGAACATTGCGCTTTGTTATTACGTCCAGACATTTCTTTGAATCAATGGAATTTAGACAACTCTTAAATGGCGGGAAAGAATATTCCTCCGGATCTCTCCATTGTTATATATTGAATATATCCATTCACATTATTTGTGCAGAAATAAAAAGGGGGTCAGTTATATTGGATCAGGAATATCGATCATTTAAACAGCCCCTGCCCGGCCATTTCTGTTGCACCTTTTAAATTAAATTAATTATTACTAAATAAGAATGTCGATGTTCTATTACATGTTGTACGGTATATACAATTTGATGACAGGACATTATTGAGAATGGACGGGACGGCGTGGCTGTTGCTGCTGGCCCTGGTGCTGGCCCCGATGGTGAACGCTTGCGACCGGGCCGCCTCGTCCTCAGCCTCGTCCGCTTATTCCGTCTCGGCGCTGCTGCCGGCTCCTGTTGATGACGACTGGCATCAGAGCTTATTGAGGTTATTTGGCGCTCCATCAGCATCGTCGTCATCAGTTCCAGTGACTCCACTGCTGCGTCCAGCCTCAGCATCATCGGCCATCCATCCCGTCATCTACTAGTCCGACCCACACACTCGCTTCTTCTTCTTTCTGCTTCCTTCTATAGTCGATGTGCTGCTGCTGCTTATAATTTCGCGGCTCAAATTCTATTGCGACTCGACAAAAAATTCACCCCAGTGATGTACGCGGATCAGTGTCGGGTGCGGCGGATCAACTGAGAAATTTAACGCTGCCGGCTCCGTGCAAATCAGTGCCAGCTCCGCTGGGAAATATTCATGCCAGAAAGAAAGAAAAATAAATAGTTGTTTTCTTCTTATTCTTCTGGCCAAGTGAATCTTAAACTGAAAAGAAGAAGAAACTTGTCGCAAAAATCCAAGTGAAATCCTCTTGAGGGGGAGAGACTACACACACACACACCCAACGATCCGTTTGCTGCTGCTGCTGCTGCGCTGTGCTTCCACGCACTTAAAGTGGCACCAGCCAACGGGCCAAGGAGCCGCCCAGCTCCTGTCAAAACAGGTAATGTAATATAGCCATGGAAATTTTGTTTTTTGTCCATGTGTGTCCGCGTAGGTTTATGCACAAATGTCAATGTAACAGGAATTTGTAAAAAATCAAATAATCAAAAGGCGCAGAGCAGAAGAGGACGCCGACGAGCGGATAAGTCTGAAATTGACGCAAGTCCAATTGTCCGGTGCTTGTGCTGGTTGTGAGCGGCTGTGCTGTGCTGTGCTGTGCCGGTGGTCATCATGGTCGAAGATCACGAAAATGAGAGCAATGAAGACGAAGAGGAGCGCCCCGTTTTCTGTCCCTACACCCGCGAGTCTCTGCTCCAATCGGAGGCCAGGATCGCTGAAGAGGAGGCAAAGAGAAACGAGCGCAAAAAGAAAGCAGAGGAGAGCGAGGTAACCATTACGCCTACACATCTTATTTTTCTATAGTTGTATATTTCTATCGTATACATATACATACGTTATTTTATTTAGTATACATATATAAATATGTACATCTTTTTTTTTCGAAAAGAAATTGTCATTTATTGCCTTATATATTATATATTGACGTCCATGCTATATTTATACATCTATTCTTCTTCTTCATTGGATATTTATTCATCACTTTTCGATGTTGTCGTCGTCTTGTCCATCAAATATTCAGTCACCTTGCTCTCTATATTATTATATCCTTTTTTTTTTATTTATTTATTTATTTCTTTGGCTATATTATTCTCTTTGCTGGATATATTATATATATCATCGATTCTTCGTTATGTCTCGTTCAATGTCTTTTATAGCTGCCAAAAGTCTATCTCTATTCTATATCTCCCGTCGTGTCGTTTTTTGATTTGATTTCAATATTTCTCATTATGTGCAATAGCTCATTATTTTCATTCAAGACCATTTTGAAACAAGAAAAAATAGATTTGATAAGAAGAATATCTAGCGACAATTCGCTCGAGAACCCCCTTCACAAGGAGGGGGCGACCTAATTAAATGGCTAATTGCCAAGAGCTGCTCTCGGCAGTGCTTCTATATAGGAAGGTCATAGACGTAAATGAATAAGGAATATGTGGACTATATATATACATATACAAGCTCTATAGAGTGGCGATAATCAAGTAGTATATCATAGACATGTGGTTAGACCGCATTTTTGGCTAGATTACAAATGAATGGAAGAAGAAGAAGAAGAAGACAAAAAATAAAATCACATGGCAAAATTAATGATTGTGGGGTCCCCTATATATAGGTCAGATTGGGCCTGAAGCCCCGTAAAAGGACTAAGGAAGTAAGGAAATGAACTCTCTACATCCTTCTTTTCTCCTTTCATCTTTTCTTTTCTTTTTCACTCACTTTCTCTCTCAGCTGACCCCCTTTTTTCTATCTCTTTATTTCTATCTCTTTTTTCTATTCTCTCTTGTGCTGTGCTGTGTGTAGAGAGTTTTGCACGTCTATAGAAATAGATATAGGCTATATACAGCTGTAGTAGTATATCGAATGCCATCAATCTTTCTTGGCCTGATGATTGATTTCGCGGTTCGGTTCCATTCGCTTTCTCGTTTTTCTGATTGACCTCTGCTGCTGCTATACTGCTCCTGCTTCACTTTCTTTTTACACAGATGTATATAGAGTCTTTGTCTTGCATTCTTTCTTCTGTACTTTTCTCTCTGCTCGCTCTATCCCGCTGGACCTCTTGATGATTGAGTTTTCGGCTTGTGTACCATGATGCCTGCCAAGTTGATCTCTCTCTCTTTCTCCTATATACATCTCTAGCAGCATCTTCTTTCTTTCTCTCATTTCTGGCCACTCAGTCTTCTTCTTCTATGTACTCTTCATCTATCCGCGCACATCTCTCTCATCCATCTGGCTAGTTTCCTGCCACTCTACAAAACTTTCTTTTTTAGTTTTTTTTGTGTTTGGGCCTTTTTTTTATTATTATTATTATTTCTTTCTCTTTTCTGCACGGACAGACAAAGACACTTAACAGAGATCCTCCCCAACTCTCTCTCTCTCTCTAAAGACGACAAAAAACCTTTCTGGGCTGTATATTTCTTCGACCCCTACATCAAAATATTTGGACAACAAGATATGCGATGGCAATAAAACTCTCTCTACCTAATAATACAAGCTATATAGTCTGAGAATTCTAAATGAGACGTTGCTAAATAGCTCTACATGATGGACATTGACTTGTTGTCTCTCTCATCGCCCATTATTCATCGCCCATGTCCAGCAGCAGTCGACATCAGAGCAGCGACGTAGTATTAACAACTATAGATGAGAGACAGGACAAAAGACTTTGGCTAGCGCTGGCCGTCCCCCGGAAAAAGAGAGAGAGAGGGAGAACCTTGTTAACGATTGATAAACAATCGGGAGCCCGGGCTGATGATGGTGGCGTGGCCAACGACACAGCTGCTGCTGTCGATTCCATTTCAATTCCATTGGGGGGAGGAGGAGGAGGAGGAGGAGGAAAAGAGCAAAGGACGGGCAGCAGCACGAACTGTCCATTGCCTAGACTCGGCCCTATACTCGAGTTGACACACCCACGGACACACACAGAAGCAGCAAAAGAGACAGAGCAGTTAACATGGTATGGGGGGATGGCCAATAGGTATAAAAGAAAAAAGAAAAACGGGGCTATACTATATAGACTCCATGGATAGTAGTAGTAGCACTGCAATAATATAATAGGTAGACGTACGTATACGTACTACTGGACGGAAACATATATAAGACGATCGACCGTGCGTGAACGATCGACGTCGCACAACCGCCATCAGTTTGAGATGGACGCCAAGGCCATTGCACCTTATACAGTCTGAGAGAGAGACGAGAGAGAGAGACACAAGGGACCACCTCGAAATCGATGAGATAGAAAACGCCAGGCGCTGCGCTATGTGCTCGTGTGCCCGGTTGTTATAGTCCCACAGCGGCCGCCGCTTCCAAACGCGACTCACCGGCGTCCCTCACCAACTTTTTCTCACTTCCCATCCTTTTTTCTTTGATCCGTTTGTTCGGCTCTTTTCCGGCCATCCGCACAGCTATGGATATGACGTGTACAACACACACACACACAGTCAGAATAGAGAGAGAAAAATACAAAATACAAAATAAAAAACAATGCGAATTTAAATAAAGGAAAAGAGAGAGGTTGGAAATGGCAGACATGCGACCGCCCTATCGACGGCCGCTGTGTCTATATCGTTCCCGCTGGATGAACTCGTCCCGCTCTGTTTTGTGTGAGTCGTCCAGGTTGTTCGGTCCCTTGTATATGTGTGTGTGCTGTTCCGCTTCATTCAACAACGTTGTCCGGCAATTGGAAAATGGCATACATCAGATAGATTTCAGGTCGATAAGGGAGTCCCTTAAAAGGCATCGCTCGATTTGACATGGACGAGCTACCAATCGTTTTTCCTTTATAGATCTTTCTTTCACGCCCTCTTCCGGTTGTTCCGCATCATCCCTCTTATCCGTATATACATACACACAGTTACACACACAGCCCGAAAGTTGACCAGAGATTCCGGCCCTTTATTGTTGTTTTTTTTTCGGATGCCTTTCGTAGTAGTATGCCACACCCCGTCACTCGTTTTCTTCATTTCCCCGTTGATTTTTTCTCCCGCGCTATTTCATTCATACCCATCCTTCATTCCATTAATTACACGCACCTTCATTAGATATTTTTATTCCTTTTTTCGGGCTGCTGAATTTTTTGTTTTCTCTTCTTGGCTTTTGATTGATTTTCTATCTCTCAGACATTTCTTGATTGGATTCTATTTTTCTCTCTACATCTTGATTTCTTTATCCTAGCCCTATACTATTTATACACATATACCTGAAACTAGAACCATCAGTTGTATGCGTTTCTCTCTCTCTCTCTCTAACGTCTGATTTATTAGACTTCCTCGAATGCATACATAGAAAAACACACACGTCTATACATATTACACACGGCGAGGCTTTTCACGGATTCACCATCCACTTTATGCCCGATCGAACGTCGACGACCATCAGACTCCTCAATCGAATTGAATTCAGAGATTTCGTGACCGGCCATACCCTGGGCACGTTGATCAAATATATAGACTCAACAAGTTGTAGATTATAGATGTGCTGGTCTGCATATACGTCAGATGAAATCATTTTTGAGTCGGTTTTGATTTTCGATCGGTTTGTTTGTGCCCGGTGATTGGTGAATCTGATCGCGAGTCCTCACTTGTTTTCAGCCTTTCATTTGCGGCCCTCTGTACTGTAGATTTATTGTACAGCAGTGGCCGATCATTTGATTGGAAACCACACCCTGAAAATCATCTAGATAGAGTTTATACTGATCCATGCGCATCATAATTATTTATTATTATTATATCATAGATCGGGTTTTGATTGAGTGGTAGTTTTCATAGTGCAACTTGCATCCTCTATGAGCCTATATTATTATTATTACTACCATTATGTCTGATGTATAATTTATATTAGTTTTACACAAAACAATCATCAGCATTATTATATTATTAGCGGGTTAATTTGGATTGGTAGGAACGATTTATTTTTAGACCAAACAAAAAGTAGAAGACATTTTATTTATTTTATTTATTTTATTTTTTTGAAAAATCGCGGGTGTCACCGTTCACTTGTTTTTCTTTAATAAAAACAACCCCCCACCGATTTTGATGTTCCGCCTCTATTTTTCATTCACTTTCTTACAATTTTTTGTCTTTGTCGTTTGTGTGACGTAATTTTAGAAACTCCTTTGTTGTGTCTGTCTGTTTGTGTGTGTGTGTGTGTGTGTGTGTGTGTGTGTGATGTGCACCGAATCGGGAAAGAAAAGTCTGTCCGTTGCCGGGCGGGAATAGCAACAGCAGCAGCGCGCCAAAATTCCGAATTCAAATCGATTTTCCCCGTGTTATATTTAATAATATAATATCTAATGTCTAATGCAATCCGTGATTCCGAATTGAGTTTCCATCCAGACGTGAATTGAACACTGGTCTTTCCTAGAATCACATACGTATGTATATCTATCTATCTATCTAAACTCCGGCGGCGGCTGTGCTGTGCTGTTAAATCCTCCGGGGTTCATCTCGGCGCTGCTCTGCCGCACGCACGAACGCGCACTGCTATACACTCTCTCCTCGGTAACGGACACACACACTCGTCGTGCTGTGCTGTGCTGTGTGTGTGTCTATACATCTAACGCGTCTATATACTCCTTTCTTCTCCATACACACACACACACACGGGCGCAGCAGCAGCAAGAGAGCTGGGCGCCCCAGTACAAAAGGAAGAGAAAATGTCTAACGCACAGCGGCAACGACTCACGCTCCCGCTCTGATGTTCTAAGCCTTTTGCCTAGACACACATACACACACACAGTGGGATGGAGCGATGGGGGGGTTTTCGGTTGCATCTCTTCCTCTTACACCCACCCACCCACACAGCCCTTGGGCGTCTTATATAGTTTGGGAGAATGCAAGAGCCAATCATACACACAACAAACACAATCTCTGTGCTGTCGGAGAGAGAGGAAGGCGGCAGCTTTCTTCTTATTTTATTTTATTATTTTTTTTTTGTTGGTTGGCTCTTTTATATATCGAAGACAAAATCGATACAAGAGCGAATCTAAAAGGCCTCTCTCTCTCCATGGATGAGAGCGGGTGTGGCAATCTTTGATGAATGGAATAAGCAACCATCCAGCCAGCAGAGAGGGCCCCGCTCGTTCTCAATGAATAAAAGAGTCCCGCGCCCTGATGATTGTTGTTTGTTGTTGGTGTTGTATCTGCACATGAGATTCTGTGCTGTAGAGTAGTGACTTGATTTGTCCAGAGTCTATAGCCCAAGTTGATTATGATTTTTGCCTGCCTAATTTCTATACAAGTTCCATTTCTTTATTTCTTTATTTGATTTTAATTTTGTTTTTGTTTTTCAAATTGAGCGCGTATGAAATGGATGACCGTAGATCTGGATAATAATCTTTGTCTTGTAATGTAACAAACTAAAGATGCGCTATGACGAAGACGACGAGGACGAAGGACCTAAAGCCGACCCGACGCTGGAGCAAGGCATGCCGTTGCCCATCCGGTTGAACGCCGTCTACTCGCCAGAACTGACGGCCGTCCCCATCGAAGACATCGATCCTTACTACAAAAATCAAAGGGTATGTCATTTAGCTATAAATAAGCTATATATAATAAGGACATTTAATTGGATTTTTCAGACCTGTATGTCTATTGCCCCCTCCTATCATATGAAAATGAGATAATCGGCCATGTCCTATGATGTCTAGTGATTACGCTAATATTTATCTAATAGCGCAGCACACAGTTGGGGCTAATTATTAGAAACGTCTGCCGGGTGCAATCTAATGGATAGAAAGGCCAAGACAAAAAAAAAATTGGGTGGCATTTGCATCTGATTAGAGTTGGGTGCGCATCTATACACAG
Organism: Daphnia pulicaria; assembly: GCF_021234035.1. Classification (NCBI taxonomy): domain Eukaryota; kingdom Metazoa; phylum Arthropoda; class Branchiopoda; order Diplostraca; family Daphniidae; genus Daphnia; species Daphnia pulicaria. Next base: position 11,154,199 of record NC_060913.1, read on the forward strand.
CAGAGAATTGAGGCTACTTGTTATTCTTTGCTATATGGCTGTTATGTTATGCCACCGTGCTAATGACGATGGCGCCTTATTGTCTCTCTCTCTGCTGCTGCTGCTGCTGATATTAGGTCTCTCTCTCTCTCTCTCATTTGCATATCCGGTTACCACTCCCCCCGGAAGGAGGCTTAGAGCGTCTATAGAAACAAGAGCCCGGCGGCAACGGCGGTGGGTGCTCTTTGCATATAAAAGCGCCGTGCATTAAAAGCCGACCCATTTTGCTGGGGCCAAGGTTGACATCCGATCCAGGCTCTTGTTGTCCTCCCTCCTCCCTGCAATTTCCGTCGGCGCAAATCTCTAAACGGGCGGCGCGGTTATTTACATACAACAACAACAACAACATATAGACGGACGAAAATAACAAAAAAATATATCCATTCGGCTGTGGTATTCGACTATAACACTGTGATATTATTCCGTTCACCGTATAGCTGCTGGTAAAACGAGATGAAGAATAAGTAATGGACCTAGACTAGCATACACTCCGCTGGAGAGAGATAGACTCAATCGTGCGAAGGGTACATGTCAGCAGCTAGGAGTTCTAGTGTACAGCAGTGCTGAGGCTATTAGAGAGAGACGGGAGGGAGGGAGGGGCTCTCCTGCTGCCTATACACTTTCTGCAATTTAGCGACGGCCATGCTCTCTCTCTCTCTCTCTCTCTCTTCTAGACGCGCCTGTTATTTGATCTGACCGGCCGAGTTCTGCTGGATGATGTTTGCCATTGCCAATGCCAGTGTGTGTGTGTGTGTGTGTACGAATGACGAAACAAGAGAGAAAGAGAGAAGGGAGAGTAAAAGGAAAGAAGAAGAAGAAGAAGAAGAAGAAGAAGAAGAAGAAGAGAGCGAAAGGCTAGCCGTGCGGATCAATATGAGCTGCTAGCCGAATCCTCGGCGGGGCGGATCCTCCACTTTTCCTTCATCCATCCATCCATCCAACCGCCCGGCCATCTCTCCCTTTTTTTTCCATCCACCCCCTCAGAAAACCCCCGCGAAATACAAAAAAAGAAGAAGAAGAAGGAAACAAAAGAGGGAAAAACTCAACAGCCCAAGCCTCCCAGCTCAACTCACAGCTCACAAGAGCTCAAGACGACAGGCCCAGCAGCTCCCCAAAATGTCGCGACATGACGGCCAGAAGAGAGAGAAAATATATATATAGAAGGAACACGCCAAACACACAACAAAAAAAACTCAAACTTTTCTCTTTTTTGTTCCCCCTTCGACATGATTCCGCAATAAATAGATGGGAAAATAATAAAAAAGCAAAAGCAAAAAGCCGGAAAACTATAGACAGACGCCGGAGCTGTCGTCATCGTCGTCGTCTCTCCTTCTCTCTCTGTGTGTGTGTGTGTATGTACTATTTAGTCATGCAGCTCGTGAATGCGACGATTCCATTCGTCGTCGACTAGTATAGACGAGAGAAAGTCGACCCATTTTTCTCTTCTTCTTTTTCGTTTTGGCTTTCGATCCTTTTTGTCTTGAAAGTGAACCGCTCGGCTCTATTTCCTGGCGACAGCAGCGGCTATATAGCAGCGGCAGATAGAAGCGGATCACATATCTAAACAGAGGACAAACTTCCGCGCGATGGATCAGTGCGCATTGAGAGAGACGAGAGAGAGAGAGTCGAGTTCTTATATAATATTAGGCGCTGCGCCTATCAAGACAAACTCCGGCGGGAATTTCCTTTGGGTTTCTCCCCAAGGAGTCGATCGACTATTTTCTCACGAAATGAAACAAAAAAAAAAAAGAAAAAAAAGAATTAAACGAAATAAAAGAATATCAAGCGAGTGCGCGTTTAGTAGAAGATTATTCAATTGATTTTGATTTGACCGCCCTCTCGTTTTCTTTAGATATTTATTTATATATAGCTAAACACACCGGCCGTTATTGTTGTTTTAACAACTCCCTACCTGGACATGTAGACACACACACATTCTCCACGGCTTGAGTGGAACGCTGCGTGTGCGATAGGTTTGAGGTACCGCTGCGAGTCGGTTGGGATTGGGGGTGGTGGCGTCGCAATAGCATACAGGAACCCAACGATCCTGTACGTGTGTGTGTATACTATACTATAGCGGAATGTCTGCAGTGCATGTCGACAGCGCCCAGTTCTTGGTCTCTCCATAGCACCGCCGCCCGTCTATAGAGCAGAGAGAGTCAGCCCTGCCCTTGCCCCGTCGGTGGTATTGATCACATTGCGGCTGCTTTCGGTACCACTGGTGTGCCGGAGCTGCCGAGATAGAAAGGAAAAAAAGGGCCACGGCTATAGAGTATATAGCATGTGTATAAAGTATAGAGTCGCACCAAAAAAAAACCCACCACCACCACCAGCAGCAACCAGCCAGGAGCAACGGGAAAACAAAACAAAAAAGGAGTTGCCGGGATATATAGAAACTGCTGGAATAAATATCAGACGGGCGCGCGCGAGACAAAAAGAGCACGCACTATCGCTGGGCTCCTATATAAATTTTATTTGGTTTCATTTAAGTTTGGATATTTTCATTGATCAGATATAGATTTCGTGCGAAGAGCTGCGGGATTAATTTGTAAAAAAAGGAATGAAATAAAAAAAGACGCAATTGATTATTGATTGGGTGGTTGTGTGTGTGTGTGCTGTCTGCAACGGGATTTCTCGACGAGGTGTGTGCAAGAGTGAAAGCACTTTCTCTCTTCTCTCTTGCCATTTTCTTCTTCCCCCCCCACAATTCCACACACACAGAGAGAGAGAGAGAAGGAGGGAGTGTGTAGTATTATATGTAGTTTGGGCCATAGACGACGCTCCCGGCTGCCGTTATATATACACGCTGGGTGGTGGTGGTGGTGGGTGCCCACCCACTCTGCTGCTCCAGCTCCTGATGGAGTTGAAAAGACGGATCAATATGGGTGAAAGGGAGAAAGAGAAAATGCAACGAGAGAAAAACGCGGAGCCCAGCCACGGCGGTCTATATACTACTAGAATGGACGAGAACGAGAGCGAGAGAGAAAGACTCTGCTCCGGATGATGGATGTCGGCTGTCCGAAAGCTCTCCACAGCACCACCGCACACACACACACATTGCCAAAGAGCAACCGGACTGGATTCTCTCTCTGCTCACCATTCTCTCTCTCTCCCTTTTTAGATATGGCGCGGAGATGGGTGCAGACAATTGTTAACACTGACTGACAATGAGACTAGGAGCCATAAGTGGCTCCTAGCCCCCTTGCTTTTCCTTCGCTTCTATACGTAGCGCCGTTATACACGGTCCAAGACAAGAAACTACCGCATACTATCAAAATAATTTCCCCTTTTTTTCTTTTTACTTTCTTTCTCTTCTTCTTTCTCTTTTCTTTTTCATAGACATTTAAGAATTGATGCCATCGTGTCCTTTGTGTATGTGTGTGTGTTGTGTTCTCGTCTGTCTAGCCGGGGTTAAATTGGCCAAGGCAAAAGAAGAATAAATCCAGAGGGGTTGTATAATGTGTCGTCACGCGGCTGTGCCGATCTATATAGCTCAGCAGTCTACATATTATAATATACGCCAGCATAGTACTATATTTATATACTCCAGCGCATAGAATATTATCCGCGTCTAATATATTTGAAGCACTATATAGAGCTGCACGCGATTTCATCATGAAGTCCGGCTCTATAGCTACTACGGTACTCCACATCTAGACTATGCACAGTATTCTATAATATAATGTGCATAAATAAATATATAGTATTTAGATGTTATACCCTCGTTCAGGGTACAAAAGGGGGAAATAGCGCTGACTTCGCCTGAGGGTACGCTGGCGAAAACAGATTAGAAATATCGAATTATTGATTCATATCAGAAATGACACAAATATTAATTCAATCTTTTTTTTCTCGTTTATTTTTTTCTGTGTGTGACCATCTGGACCTGTGACCTGAATCGTCTCGTGCGTGATGTGCCTATCCTCCCAATGTGTGATCGTGTCGTTTTTTAAATATTTTTTTGGGGTTGTTGTTGTGGTGATGGTGGTGGTGTTGGGGTGTTTGGTTCGGTGTGGGTAGACGTTCGTGGTGATCAGCAAAGGCAAAGATATTTTCCGGTTCAGCGCGACGGACGCCATGTGGCTCCTGTCGCCGTTCAATCCCATCCGGCGGGTGGCCATCTACGTCCTCGTTCATCCGCTCTTCTCCTTCTTCATCATTCTGACCATCCTCACCAATTGCATCCTCATGATCATGCCGCCCAACGCCTTCATCGAATCCACTGAGTAAGTCGCAACCGTCCGCATATTTTCTCTCATCTTCTTCCCGTCTTTTATCTCTCATTTTATTTTCATCAGTTGAAAATTTGAAAAAATTTAAAAGAAAACAAACATTAAAAAAAAAATTGTTTTATCAGTTTTACCCCCCCACGAATGAAAAGAAACAAAAAAACAAAATAATTGACGTGTGTGTGTGTGTCCAGTTATTGAGTTATTGTGTCTCCATTATCGTTTTCTTTTTTTCTTATTTTCTTTTTTCTCTCTCTCTCTCTTTTTTCTGATCCACGATTTCGGCGGACACACAATAAGGCTCGTCAGCGGTTCACGATGTGTGTGTGTCTATAGCTCTCTTCTTTTTATACATGGCGGCGGGCAGTATATATCGACAGAGTTGTGTTCTAGAAAAAAAGAAAAGAAAAGAGAGAGAGCCATTATAACCGTGCTGGGTCTATATACTGGGAGCCACCAGCAGGTCATCGAAGAGATATATACTGTGTAAGGTGGCCCGTCTGCAATTAGAGACTATGGTGGTGGTGATGGAGGAAAGCGGCAGCAGCACACAGCATATCAAACTCGTATGGAATCATTTTGTCTTGAGAAAACAAAAAAAAAAGCAGCTGTAGGATATTATTCGTAAATAATTTGAAACAAAAACCCCATCAAATATAATAAATCCTTTTATAGTTAGGAACTTTGCTGCTAGTTTTGTCTTGCGAACCCTTTTCCACACGAATTTTTTTTTAAAGAGAGTTCAAGTTGATCACCCCACTCACACAAATCTGGTCGTTTTCTTCGTCAAAAGTATAGTAGAAGACTTTGTAGTTCTATTCTCTCTATATCCCCCTTGATCATTATATATCTAATCGTTGACAAAACCAAACAAGTATTTTTCTCTCCTTGGTATATGATATTTGTATTGTTAGTTATTTTATTTTTATTTTTTTTTCTGTCTTGTTGTTGTTGGAAAAAACCCAAATAAGGATCGCCGGTCTGTTATGTGTGTAGGGCCAATAGGTCAATGCGGATCATCTAATAATGGCTCCTGTTTATTTTCTCGGGTGGGTGCGGGTGACACTATAAACTGTCGAGAGAATATCTAAGCAGTTCGACGCCTATATACTAGCTGTGAGCTCCTTTCAATTTGGCCGGTGCGAGCTCCTTAATCGAAACAAGGGTGGCATAATCAACGAGATTAGATCGCTTGTTACACGTATAGAGTCTCAGACTCTCGTCTCTCTCTCTCTATACAGAGGAGCAGCAGTGTATCTTCCACTCTATCTGCCCATCTATCGCAGGAGAGAGGGAAGGGTATTGATTGATGTCTGAGGAGAAGAAAGGAGACGGCCCACGGAAGGTACAGCAGCTATATTGGATACTTGGGGCCGTTTCGAGTGAATAACGCCGGCGAAATGTAGCGATGGCGAGTGAGAACCGAATTCTCATTAGTCACAGCACAGCACACACACACAGACAACAGGGCGAGAATCGATAAATGGAATAAGAAGTAAGCAGCTCGTCCATCAAAGTGTGTGGAACGACATTGCGGTGCCGTTGTGGTTTCGTCTATTCGACGAGAGATATCGAGCGGGGCTGCACATACCTTCATCTATAATTCGGCTCCAATAAAAACATTAGATAGACTCTCCTCGTAATAGTAATAAGTCGGTATAGATTGCGCAGCAGTTTTCACGGAGAATGTAACCGCCCATACACATACAATCAAGAGACGACATCGATCAGCGGTCAAAGTCGGCGGGTCCATCAATTGTAACTTGTGTCATTCAGAGTTCGCCTACATAGCTCTTTCCGTTATTTATTTATTTTTTCCTATTTGAGATAGGCCCATCGTGAATTGAAAATGAGCGGCTATATAGTCAACCGGGCCGATGACAGGAAGGAGAAACCCGTTACGTGTTTCTATGTTATGGAAATACCAGTGTACACGATATTTTTGACGTCATTGGGTATAGACATTCGGTAGTACAGTAGTTTGCATTGCCTTGGCTTTTCACCTCTCCGGTAATAATCGATACACGAGCTCAAGTATAGAAAAGAGAATAAAAAAAAATAAACGTAATGGTCCGTGTGGTTGGATATCGCCGTTGTATATCCACTGGAACAGACGAAGGTAATATCAATTTAACTCGTTAAATTGGACACGGCAAAAATAAAACGGGAGATTCTATTTTCGATTTGGACAATGTGCAGCTACTGTTTTTATTGATGGCGATTTATACTGACGTCAATGGACGCGGCCATCAAATTGCGTCAACAACTCCAAGGGAAAATATATAAGAGACAAACGGCAGGATATAATGAAAAGATAGCCAAAAACAAAACAAAAGATAACACGTGTTGTTGTTGTTGGATGTTGTCTCGTTCTCCCCTTACTATTACTTGATTCCCCGTCACACATTTTCCTCATCTTGTTCGGTTGAGTCTCGTTTTTTCTAGATATTTCTATCTATATATCTCTAATCGTCCTTGTCGTCGATATCTTTGATCTCCCCTTTCTACTCTTTTCTCACCACCTTCACGTTACACTACAGTATATACAGATCAAAACCGTACCGTATATTAACATTTATTCCCCAACAAATTATTATTATTATTATTATCATTATCTACGTTCCTTTTTATTTTTCGTGTTTCTGTTGTTTGGTTGAATTCTTGTTGGTCGTTCTCTATATATCTCTCGATATTTATATACTCGTCAGTTGGCCAGTTTGTCTTTGATTATTATTATTATTCTCATTATTATTGATTATTATTATTACCCCGGTTCGTTTTCTGTTTTTGGTCGGCTTGGGAATTTTCCTTTTGTATTTTTTCTGAACGCAGGGTGATCTTCACATCGATCTACACGTTCGAGTCCGCGGTCAAAGTAATGGCCCGCGGCTTTATCTTGAAACCCTTCACATATCTTAGAGATGCATGGAATTGGCTCGACTTCATTGTCATTGCCTTAGCGTGAGTAGCGTCTCATCGACAGCCTTTTTCTTTCCTTCTATCTATCTCTCTTTCGATCTCTCTTGTTTCTCTGTTCTCTCTCTCTCTCTCTCTCTCTCTCCTCTCTCTCTCCTATTTTTTCCTGTTACTCTATCGCTCTCTCTCTCTCTCTTTATCTGTGTCTGTCTAGAACAATCTATTTAGAACAATCTGTATCATCTTTTTCACGCTCTTGATTTTCAAACAAACAAAGCAAATTTAGTTACCTACTAGTTCGATATTATAGAAAGACCGTCTATTCCGTGTGTGACCGAGACCCCTTATATCTCTCAAAGTATCTGATCTATTGGCCTTTAAAAAAAAAATTCTATTACGAATAAAATCAAAATCATTTCAAATATGGAAAAAGGAAATTCAGACACTTGGAAGATATAGCCGTCTCTGTGTAGTTTATACGTACGTTATCAATTCGATGGTAGTTTCATTCCGCAGTCCTATTGAATCATTGACATTGATGGCCTATAGACTATTATTCATTATTGATAGATTGAAAGATTCTTTTTCATTTTGGTCTATAGGGGCGCTCGCTATTCTAAAAAAATGATCAATGATCCAAAAGGAACCTGCGTGTCTGTCTCTCTATTATTACAGTATTACATTTGAAATTGATATTAGTCGCTGTAGATGTCGTTCGCTGGATATATAACCTTTCGTTTTATTTTTGGTTGAGTTTTTCTCCAATTGGTTCCCATCATATCTATAGTTTTGATTATTTTTCACAAAACAGATTGATCGATGATTAGTCGCTTTATTCCTCTCTTCTAAAAAAAAAAAAAACATGAAGAAAGCCAAGATGTAATCAGTAGAGTCCACACGTAACCTTGTCCTATATATCTATACATATCCTCTCTTTGATTTCGATTGAAATCGATTATCATTATTATACATATATTACACAGTTATTTCTTTTTTTTTTAGGTTCAGTTATAAGGCTAATGATTTTTTTTCTTCTTTCTATACCATAATACATAGTCTTACATACAATAGAGTATATGACTGATTATATTTCAATTTGGCGGGGGAGAGAGTTCAAGAAAATAGCTCTTTTCTTTTTGTCTCTCTCGTTTCTTTCTCTTTTTCTCTCTCTCTCTCTGTGCGTGTGTGTCTGTGTTTCTCTCCCTCTGCGTGACCGCGACATCGGCCATCACGTGTATAACTTGACATCGAAAAATCCCAATTCCCCTCCACCCCTCTGGAAAAAAAAAACAAAAAACAAAAAAACAAAAAATCCCAACCAAAACACGGAACGTGGAATGTGTGTATAAAAATATAGGTACGTGACGATGGGAATCGATCTGGGAAACCTGGCGGCATTGCGGACGTTCCGAGTCTTGCGAGCGCTCAAAACCGTCGCCATTATCCCAGGTCAGATAGCGCCGGACTACTTGTAGTATAATTTAATATCGGCAATAATCATTTTGATTTGAAATAACCCGACGGAATGAAAATCAATAAATTCATGCAGGAATGAAATCATTAATTTTGAAAAAATGTTTGGAATGTGTGGGACAAATCAGGATTGAAGACCATCGTGGGAGCTGTGATCGAGTCGGTGAAGAATCTGCGCGACGTCATCATCTTGACGCTGTTCTCGCTGTCCGTCTTCGCCCTGCTGGGCCTGCAGATCTACATGGGCGTCCTGACGCAAAAGTGCATCCACTCCTTCCCCAGCGATGGATCATTCGGCAATTTGACCGACGACAATTACGAGGCCTTTGTTTCAAACTCTTGTAAGTTTCGCCATGATGATAACCGTTTGCAATTGATTGCCGGCCAATGGGCTCTCTCTCGGGCGGCCTTGATATTTCTCGATGTGTAATTATTGGGAAAAAAGAAAAGAAAAAAGAGCAGCAGAGAAAAGACTTGACAGTGTTGATTACACACCCGGCAATGGTGAAATACGAGAGACGCAATGCTCCCAATTAAGAGACAGTCCCTGGGAAACACAAAAAATATCTTTTTTGGGGTGCTGCTGTGTATATGGGGCTACTATATATCGCGTGCTGTAATCCTATTATTGTGGGGTTTTTGATCTCTGATCCCCAACTCCCTGCGCACATCTGATTCTATTTCCCTTTTTTTCTTTCACTGTTATACAGCCAATTGGTATAAGGACGACACTGACAACTATCCTCTTTGCGGCAATTCCTCCGGCGCTGGGTAAGCCAACGTGATTTTTGTCTTCCTTTACTTTTCTTTTCGGTTGTTTTGGGGTCATCCATAAAAGCAGCCGACAGATAAAAAGAGCCAGCCACTTAAGAGGAGAGGACGGAGACCCTTATTTGTTATATATTTCTGTGTGTGTGACTGAATATGCCGTTGAGAAGTCAATTCTATAATTGTTTTATGTGGGTAAAAAAAAAAACGAACCAGGCCGTGCCCGGAGAACTATACGTGTCTGCAAGGTTATGGGGACAATCCCAACTACGGCTACACGTCATTCGACAGCTTCGGCTGGGCGTTGCTCTCCTCGTTCCGGCTGATGATGCAAGACGCCTGGGAGAACTTGTACCAGATGGTGCTGAGAACGGCCGGCCCATGGCACATGCTCTTCTTCATCGTCATCATCTTCCTCGGCTCCTTCTACTTACTCAATCTCATCTTGGCCATCGTCGCCATGTCCTACGACGAGTTGCAGAAAAAGGCCGAAGAGGAGGAGGAGGCCGCCCTCTTGGAGGAGGAGGCCATCAGGGTCAGTCTCATCTATCATTCATTGTTACGTCATTCTTCTTTAAAAAAAAAAAGAAATCGAAATGGTTGTTTTTATTCCTTGGAAAACTTTGACGTTCAAGTTGATTTCGTAACTTGTTGTGTGAGGAGGACAATGGCGCGGATGACCGGATGTTTATTTTTGGGGCGGGGTGTGGTTGCGCAGGTAGCGGAAGCGGCTGCGGCGACGAGAGAAGAGGAGCGCGAAGCCCGGATGAACAAATCGCCGTCGGATTTCTCCTGTCAAAGTTACGAGATGTTCGTCGGCGGCCAGGGAGCTCCGCCGGAAGGCAGAAGTTCGCTGGCCGGCGGGGGCGGTCCAGGCGGAGGCAACGGTCACGACGGCGACTACAGCATCCGCGAAAAAATGAGCATCAAATCCGACGACGTCGATTCCCTCCTGGGCGGCGGCAACGTCAGCGATTCGCGGATGAAAATCAACGGCCGCGTCCGCAAAGTAAAATTTTATCCATCGTATATTTGGCTGTTTGTCCAGCAGCTTCATTGTATTATTTTTAATTTAGGCCAGCCTGAGTCTACCTGGATCGCCGTTTGCAATGCGCCGGGCGTCCAGGGGTAGCCACCAGTTCACGTGGCGGAACGGGCCCCGGCGGATGGGCGGCGCCAACAACAACAGCAGCAGCGCCGACCGTAAGCCGCTGGTTCTTTCCACTTACCTGGACGCCCAGGAGCATTTGCCGTACGCCGATGACTCGGCCGCCGTGACGCCCATGTCTGAGGACAACGGCGCCATTGTTGTTCCCCCCTACGCCCTCAACAACCTCGGTAAGTGCTGGCCCCGAACGGCCCCTTTGTGTGTCCGGCAAGTAACCGTGTCTCTCTCACTAACTGTTCCGTGATTGGACATTGACTGAACCTGTCCAGCTCTCTCGTCCCTGGTCGTCTACTGTTATTATTACTAACCCCTCCGGATATATAATGATCAATTTGGCTTCGATTGAATCCAGCAGACGTATATTCCGGGTGTGTAAAAGTGACGGTTGCCGAGAGAGTTTGAGCCTTTTCTGTCACGGCAACTAACTCGCAAAGTACAACCGTCGTCTCCTTTTACTATCCAGGGGAGCCGTCAGCCGTCACTAGGGAAAATCAATCATATCGGAGTATAATACCAAGTGATTACCAGATTTATTTTGATTCCCTCTCCTTTTTCCCCGGAATTTTGTTTGGTTCTTACCCATCCGGCGATGTGGAATCAACTAACCCGTCACCTCTGTAAGACATTGAGGAATCTTGATCTCATGGATTTCCTTTTCTATTCAACTTTAAATCCCAACAACAACTCAACAAAAGAAATACTAAAGATTGGAGGGATATAAATCCAGTCGCTTGTGTCGTTAGTCAATCCTTTTCTCGGTACCTATTAAAAAGTAAACGAAAGAAGAGAGTTGATCAGCAGCAGTCGGTGTCTCGTATGTCAGAGATTATTGTAACGAAGACGGGCCTAATTTTGGCCCGGCGCCATATGTGATGAGCCCAGCACAATCAGCCCGCGTTAGTCGAGTTGCCCGGCCACTCCATATTGCCCTTTGTATGTATTATCATCGGCTTGGATTGCGGCCAAACGCTAATGGCCAACTGGTTATTTAGTTGATTGAGAGATTTCTTGGCATCTTCAAATTCCAGATTGGCTTATATAACAGTGATGCATGGCGGGGAAGGGGGGGGGGGGGAGAAGGAAAATCCCGGTGATTTCCCTCTTTATAGTCTCAAAGACAAAACTCTCTAAGCCAAAAGCGACGGCTGCTGTCTCTCCGCACCGCTGGAGTCGTGTGCCGTGCATTGATTAATTAGCAATAGCGACGGAGTGAGAGAGTCGAGTCAGACAAGTGTTATTATAAGAGCGTGTTCATCTCTATTTTAGGTTCTAGACAGGCGTCGTACACGTCGCACATGTCTCGGATGTCGTACAATTCTCACGGGGATCTGCTCAACGGGAAGCCGCCGGCCATGAGCGGCGGCGGCAAGGACTATCGATCCGCTGCCAACAGGGTGGCAGCGGCCAACGCCTCCAGTGCCAGCCGACCGACGCTCGTGCCCGATCTGGTCGTCGAGCACAGCCGACATTATCATCATCATCATCACAATCAAAATCATGATTACGTAATGACCAGTGTCCTCGTTTTTTTTCTATTATTATTATTCGGCTCTTGTTGTTGGTGCCATGTCCAGCAGACTAACTATTAACCATATTGATCGACGAGGTTCCCCCCTCGCCCTATAGGCATTAATTCAATTGAGACTGATTTTAGATTGTGTGTCAATTAATTCCGTAGGATCACAACGCCATGGACAATCCGTTTATCGAGCAGAGCCAGAAACACGCCATTGCCGATCTCAAAGGTTGGCAATGTTCACATGATTATTATTACCTGATTGATTATTATTCATCATACAATAATTGTCACTTAATTTCAGCTGATGATGATTTAGACGCCATTGCCATGCACGACATGGGACCCGAGCGGATGGTACAGCACCACCACCACGGAGAGCATCGAGAGCATCGTCTCCATTCACGTGAGTTTAGATTTTTCTATATCCCTATTTTTTGTTGAATTGCAATTTTCGGATTGGAAGAGTGGGGGAATGATGTCATTTGCTGTCGTCGACAGACGCGGTGAATGAAGAGGACGAAGGTCCCAAGATCAAGGAGCGACTGCTGGCCCTTTCACTCAAATATCTGGACGTTTGCTGTGTGTGGGACTGCTCGCCTTACTGGGTCACTTTCCAGAGGCTCATCAGCCTTTTCGTCTACGACGCATTCATTGAACTCTTCATCACGCTGTGCATCGTCGTCAACACGCTCTTCATGGCACTCGATCACCACGGCATGAACGAGGAGATGAGCCGAGCCCTCAAAATGGGAAACTACGTAAATTTTGTCTTGATTTTGTGTCTTTTCATTCTAGAAATTCTTTTCTAAATGTGTTTTTTTTTTAAATTAAAATAATCCTGGACTGAAATTGCAGTTCTTCACGGCCACTTTCGCTATTGAGGCCACCTTCAAACTGATCGCCATCAGCCCGAAATTCTATTTCAGAGAGGGTTGGAACATCTTCGATTTCATCATCGTCTTTCTGTCGCTCCTCGAGCTCGGCCTGGAAGGTGTTTCAGGCTTGTCCGTCCTGCGCTCATTCCGATTGGTAATTTCCTTATCATATAGTAGTCTCCGCTCATCTGTCGCCCCACAATTGCATTGACAATCCTCTTTTCCATCCGTCCCGTCCCGTCCGTCCCGATAGTTGCGAGTGTTCAAATTAGCGAAATCGTGGCCGACGCTCAACTTGCTCATCTCCATTATGGGAAAAACGGTGGGCGCCCTGGGTAACTTGACGTTCGTCTTGTGCATCATCATCTTCATCTTCGCCGTCATGGGCATGCAGCTCTTCGGCAAAAACTATATCGGTACGCGTCGCATATAGTAGATTCCATCATTCCATGGGCCGGCTCTCTCCGTTGATTTTAATCCCGTCTCAATCGTATCTGTGTTGATATAGACAATGTGGATCGGTTCCCGAACAAGGAGCTGCCACGTTGGCATTTCCTGGATTTCATGCACTCGTTCATGATCGTGTTCCGAGTCCTCTGCGGCGAATGGGTCGAATCCATGTGGGATTGTATGCTGGTCGGCGATTCCACCTGCATCCCGTTCTTCCTGGCCACGGTCGTCATCGGCAACCTTGTGGTCTGTTGTTTGGATTGTATTACGTCTCCGCGGGAGCCGATAATGATGTGGTTTTCATTTTTGATTTGGTTGATTTTCGTGTAGGTGTTGAACCTCTTTTTAGCCTTGTTGCTCAGCAGCTTTGGCGCATCCAACCTATCGGCTCCACAGGTGGACAACGACACCAACAAGTTGACGGAGGCCTTCAATCGGATCTCGCGATTCAAGCGCTGGGTCCGCCGTTCCGTTTCCAACGGATTCCGCATGATACGCTCGAAATTGACCAACCAGATCTCCGACCAGAGAGCGCCAGGTGAGTTGCCCCTTTTCCAAATTGGTCCTTTTCATTTTCAGTGTGGGGTCGTGTCGTTTAACACGAAACATCAAACGAGATATCTAGTCTTTCGTTTATATTCTCTTCGTGCACACAATTACCAGTAGACGAGACATTTGGGGGCGATATCTTGTAAAACAAACAAAAAACGTGACGTCTTTTCTGATTGAATTTCTTTTGTCTGATTTTACTCTCGACCATCGCGTTTAAGCGCGGGTCCCTAATCTCTGATGTAATCATCAGTTCGATTAGAATTGCGCATTAAGGGCATTTTGACAGTTTGGCTAATGAAGTCACGGTCGTCGTTAATGCGATCAGCTTATAACGTTGAAGAACATCTTTCTTGGCTCAATAAATAGACGACTATGACGTCATTTAGAGTAAAATCATTCAAATAAGAAAAGGGCAGCAGCACATCAGCACATGATGTGCTGTGTTCCTCTTGACGATAGTAAGTCAATTATTATTCTCATCGTCGTTTGTTTTGTTATTGTTTTCTTTTCCTTTTCCTGTGGTTGTTGTGGTTGTTGTCTTGAAATCGGACTGAACGGGAGGAAACTAAAACGAACAAAGTTTGCCGAGCGGTCGGATCCGGATATGTCGCCGGATTGAGACTCGTACGCGACTCGTCCACAGTCCGCACGCTGATTCGGTTGCTCTGCCTTTATCATTATGATTTGTCAAGCTCCGTGCTAGCTGCTGCTGCTCCTCTTTTTTTCCGTTCCATTACAAAGATTGACACGCGCTCCCGGGGCTTGGCTCGATTCAATTTCCTTAACAACATCCAACGAACGAACAGTGGCATCGCGTGCGTGGGCTCACAAACAGCCAATGAGAGAGACGACCAAAAACACACGAACACACATACACAAACAAATAAAAAATAAATAAAAAAAAAGAATGAGGAAAAGGCCGTAACGAAGCGAATTGATGGCGGATTTCCAGTTCCGCAGTAACTAAATAAATTTACAGACCGCACACAACATCGGTTGTTCATTTCGTGTTTGGCGCCTCTATCTTTTTCTATATACTACGTTCCCTCTCCATAAAATCAGTCTCTTTCACGCCAACATCGGCAACAAAGTAAAATTTAAAAAAATTAAAGTCTTGGTGTATTTTTATTAATAATATAATAATCCAGTGGTTAAATTATATAATAAGGGTCGTCGTTATATATATTCTATACTATATAGTAGCAGCCTCGATCGACTTGTTTAGAATTTGTTGCGTTTCAATCTGCTACTGTTGCAACTATTTTATTTTGATTTTTCTCTTCTCTTTCTTCACCATTTTCTCTGTTTTTTCTCTCTCTCTTTCTTTCTTTGTCTCTCTTGTCTTTTGGGGGCCTTGCAACAACAAAAAACAAAACAAAAACGCAGCGTTCCGGGATATAACGTACATGAAACTCAGGCCATTCTACAAGTGTATGTATCCCAACTTATCTCATATCATATCATTAATCAATATCCAATTTAATGTATTAGTGATCGCATATACTGCATAGTATATGTGTTACATTAGATAGAGTCTATGTAACTGTTATTTCATATATTATTAGTCAGCGCTTTTCACCCCCTCCTACATTAGACCTCGATTATCTTGATTCTATTCGGTTTGGATTGTTTGGTTTTGTGTGTAGAGACACTTTCTAAATGGTGAACCGGAAGTACATTAGCTCACGATTCCATCTTTTTCTACATCCGTAGTTCCCGTAGTAGTCTTCTCTTGCTCAAACTCTTTGCTGCATATATCTCTTCTTCTTCTTCTTCCATCAATGTATTATTATTTTTTCTTCTGTATTTAATTTGATTCTCTACTCACTTTCAGTTGTAACTGGTAACCAAAATTAACCATATCCCGGTTGTCATGAACTCATCAAAAAATTGTCGTCTTTCCTTCCTTTCATGCGGATGTACATAGTCATATCACCCTTTCTATCAACTGCCAGCTAAAATCATCTTTTTTTAAAACCTATACCAGATTCTCGATCAGTAGTTGTGTCTACACTTGGTGTTATATTAGAGTTCTTTGCTGCCTTCAAAAAACAAAAAACAAAATAGTCCCCGCTATGAAATCGCTAATAATTCCCCAAACAAATATGTAGCACACTATTTATCAATGGCCATTTGATTTTTGGGGGGCCAGCGTTGTGTCATCGCACGGGAACAACGTCATAGATACATTTCTCGGCAAATGAATTATTTTATTTTTTCCTTCTCAGCATTTGATGAATTTTATATGATTTTTTCTTCATTTGCAAATTTGAGTTGTTCGTTTTGAATTTTCGCGCGTCAAGGCATGCCCGGCAGCTCTGCCATATACGACGGCATATTCAAATCGTAAAAATAGCTGCGAGTTGCTTGTTTTTTATTGCGGTTTGACGCCATTTTGTGATTTGGTTTTTGGCCAGTAGTGGTTGTTGTTTTGTGTTTCTGCCCGTGGTATTTTTTGTTTCATTTCACGCCCCGGCCCCTTTATATAGACAAGAACTAAAATACCCCGCGTCATTCTCAAGAAAAGCTTTTCTCTTATTTAAAAAAACAAAAACTAAAATTTAGCAGGCGACAAAAGATTCTTTGCTTATTGTTATTTGTCTCTCCTTTTCGTGATTGTTTCTGTGTCTCGGGTGAAATCGCCGGCTGCTGCAGACATGAACCGCGAGACGGATGTCGAGATGAACAATACTGGGGCGGCCAAGATGGCCAACAATAGCGGCAACGCCGATGGCACAGCGCCGACGCCCGTTGAACTGCAGGGTTACGACGCCGTAGACAGCGTCATGCGCGGTATTCCGCATTCGAAACCGACACAATTTGCACACATATCCTCCTCCTCCTTCTTGATCACATCACTTTTAACTCCCCCCCCCCATCCTACCCCTCTTTCACTCCTATCAATCCCCTTTTTGGCCGTCCAATTCAGCTGGAACTCTTCCACTTATTCCACGTTTCTTGTTATCATTTTGCAGATGAATCGATGAGCAAATTGAAGAACAAGAAAGGAGCCAACAACACTTCGGCCGTCTGTCCCAACAGTACTAAAAAACGGCCGGACGAGCTGGTCCTCGACATTGACTGCCGTAAAAATCCCAAAGACGACGACACCATCAGGTAAATGACAACTATCTATTATCGCCGTATCAACAGCCTAACGTCGATCCTTGTTTGGGTTTGTGCAACAGTTACCAATCGTACGGAAGTCATTGCCACCGGATAACGAGGGATGAGAGTCATAAAGGTAGCTTACGGGTCGACTATTACGACGAGAAGCGCAATGCCAGCAAAGAAGATTTGGACGGCTTTCCAGGTAACGATCCTAGCTCCCCGCCCCACCCCATTCCCCATTGACTTTGTTATATATATACTTGTTGCTGTGTGTAAGGATTGATAGACTCTGATCCTCTGCACACTGTCCGTGTGGGACTGTGAGATTACGGGAGATACAGAGAAAAGGGAATGAATCCTGGGAAAAGAAAGTAAAGAGAATGAAAGAAAGGATCAGTGATGACAAGGATTGATCCTTTTTTTTTTTTTCCTGGGAAGGGGAGTCTATGACTGGAATTGAATGCGTATTGATCTTTTCACCCTCCCACATATCAGATGACGTCGAAAGCTTCAAAGGCGACGGCGAGGAAGACGATGAACAAGAAGCTCGACCGGCCGAAGTCGAGGGCGAAGATGACGGACTAGCGGCGGAGGCGGCGGAGGCGGCGGCTAAAATTGCGCATCGCGTGGACAGCGATGAAGATCCTCAATACCCGGACGCTTGTTTTCCCGACCACTGGTACGAGAAGATTCCAATTATCAAAGGCAACGACGATTCGCCGTTCTGGCAGGGCTGGGCCATGCTGAGACTCAAGACTTTTCGGCTCATCGAAAACAAGTACTTTGAGACGGCCGTTATCATCATGATCCTCCTCTCCAGTTTGGCTCTCGTAAGATATTACTTTGACTCGAGAGAAATCTTAATAATAATAAGAGGGGACGCGGCTGCTTATTATTGACTCTCCAATCGACTGAACGAGCAGGCCCTGGAGGACATCTACTTATCGGAGAGGCCCGTTCTTCAAGATATCTTGTACTACATGGACCGAATCTTTACCGTCATATTTTTCATTGAGATGCTCATCAAGTGGCTGGCGCTCGGCTTCAAGAACTACTTCACCAACGCCTGGTGTTGGCTGGATTTCATCATCGTCATGGTACAAATTCTAAGAGAGAAACAAAATCAAAAGACGCGCGTGCACGCCGACCAATCGAAAAAACAAACAAAAGACGGTTCAAAATAATATAAGAGACGACAAATTTGAATGAATGTCATCGTGTGAGAGTATTATATAGATAGCCGAGGAGTACGACAGAAAAAAAAAAACTAGATTAATGCTTCTTTTTCCTTGTTTATTTCAGGTTATTTTTGTGTTATTTATTTCGTTTGGCTGAAAGTTTCATTACAGGAAAAGAAGGAGAGCCGTCTGTCTCCATTTTTTCGCCCGTATCTTTGTGCTGTGTGCTGATATTGATCGTGTGACTAATCGATCGGTTGTGTTTTTAAAGGGCAGCCAGTTCCGCGCAGTGGCGTGACGCTCGCCGACTTTTTGATGTAGCCATTCTTCTCTTCTTCTTCCTTCCTTCCTCCCTTTTCCCCTTTTTTTATTTTTCTTTCCCCCGTTTTCTTTTGGCGTGCTGTTTGGTGCACGCGCAAGCGGACAGACAGACGAATCCGTCGTTGTAACATGTATACAGCGTATACTATATAACTCTCCCCCCTCCGCTTAAATAGATGTTTAGGCCTGTGTGTATATCTAGCCGTATAATTAAGGCCGCAAAGAGTGTGCACATGCGGTGACCCGCGAGCTGCTGCATATTATTATTACCTTATGTGATGTTGACATATATTTTTTTTTTTTCGTTTTTATTTATTTTTATTTATTTTTTCCACGGCATTAAACTTGTTTGTGACTCCATTAGCTCTCGCTGGTCAACTTGGCGGCTACTCTGGCCGGGATGGCCGATATCCCGGCTTTCCGCTCGATGCGCACACTGCGGGCACTCAGACCGTTGCGTGCCGTTTCGCGCTGGGAGGGCATGCGTGTAAGTTTTTAAGTACTTGTGTCTACTCTTCTACTACCGCCCGTTATATTTGAAAACAAAACACAAAACAAAAGCCAAACTGAGCAAAGGGCAGCAATCTCAGCCGTCGTCATCTGCCAGGGGAATAACCGCCAAGCTCTAAAAATACGCAAAGCACATTTAATTAGTATGTAGGACTGTTATGTGTGTGTGTGTGTGTGTAGGGTGATCTGCCACGGAACAGAACCAAACGATAACACGATTGAAACGTATCTAGTCACGAGTTATCGAAGAAGGATAGTTAATCGCCATATCAAAGAAGACTCGCGTATTTTCTCTTCTATACTTCCACTAAAACAACTCAATTCTTAACCATCTTTCTCACTCCGACTCATTTCATCTTCTCCGCAATAACCACATATAGCGCTCAACGTCTTTCCGCGTGAACCCGCTTGGGGTGTGTCTATATTGAGCGGCCGAACTGTATGCAGCATATGTACTATCTTGCCGTCCTTCAAATGTGTCTAATGTCCGTCGCTTTTCTCTCTATTCTAGCCTTCGCGTGCTGTCTGTGCTCTCTCCTCCTTCTGCTGTCCGCTATTATATACATTCCATTATTATTATTATTTCTTTTTTTCCGCAATGTCCATTATGTGTTTTTCGTTGTTTCTGGCTTTTGATTTCTGGTTCTCGTTCTTGGCCGAGAATACGAATCGATTATTTTTTTCAAAAAACAAACAAACAAAAACAAAACATAAAATACTATGTACATTAAATAGGTCTACATAGCGTCTGTTTTAGGACTTGTGTGGATCTATTCGCTCACTCTCTTGACACTTTTTACATCTTGTGGGCGTGATTGCGATTTCTCAATGTGTGTGGTGGCGTGCGTGTGCGTGTTTTCTTTCTTTTTGAGTTTTCATCTCTGGCCATATCCAGTCATGTAATATTTCTGCCATAAAGATGTTGGCAATTATTGAATGTCGATGCTCATGTTTCTTTCCTTCATCTTGAAGAAAAGAAATAATCTAGAGACAGACAGACAGACAAAAAAACAAAAACAAAAATCTCTCCCGAATCCCGAGTTGTAATTGTGTTCGTGTTGTGTGTGTTCAGGTGTCGCTGGTGAATTATGTGGCCTCGCTTTTTGGCGGCGGCAAGATTCAAGCGTTCAAAACGATGCGGACGTTGCGAGCGCTGAGACCGCTGAGGGCTTTGGCTCGCTTTCAGGGCATGAGGGTAAACAAAACCATATACCGTATGATGATGAAAAACACTCTTGATGTTATTCGTTCTTTCTTTTTCTTTCTAAACACCTTCCCGTTTGATATCATCATCACCCTTATGTATTTTTCGCCTTTATTCTTTTTTCTTTCGAAGCTTTTTTCGCTCCTTTGGCATGCGCATTGTGTCGTTTGTGTGTTTGTGTGTGGCAATCACTACGCTGGAATCGCATGTTCGCCATGGGCTCCCCCGCTTGCCAACGGGCCACACCCAATTTATACACAGAGTGGGGGGCTCTGAGTACTGGCGTACTGTATTTGATAGTGCTCGTCAATTCCGGCCAAACCATGTTGCATGATTGATCTTCAGTAAACTCTGACACATATATACATATATACCCGCATTATATTCTATCCGTGTTTCCTGGCTTCCTCTTCGTCTGAACAACGCGGTCGGGTGATGGCAGGGAAAATATCGCAATAAAACAGAGTGGAAAGCCATTTTCAAGCATGATTTCACTTTGATCTCTCTACATGTACGACGACGTGCTGGTGCATACTCTTTCCCCTCCTATTCTAATTCTACTCTCTCTCTCTCTCTCTGTCAATCTCTTGACTGTATACTCTTTTATTCTCTTTCTCTCCAGTCTTCATCGCAAGTCTTTGACGAATTGACGATCAATTTCAAACGTCAAATAACTTGGCTCCGTCATTGGAAAACAAGCAGTAATTGCGCCCGAATCATCAGAGACCGAGTTTAATCGATATACATATCAATCCGCATACGTATATTACAAGCACTGAAAAATAAGTACTTGTACATATGCAGAAATATCCAAGAAAATTAGCATTCCATTAGAGTTCAGTCATAAGAGCGAAGACCAACCCATTCAATTTAGAAGATTAATCTGACAAAAGAAAGCTATCAACGATCAGATGAGAATCGTTTAGTCGAGGCATGCGTTTATATAGTTGATTTCCAATTTTAAAACGTATACAAATCGTTAATATACAACATAAAGTCGAGAACTCGCATGCAACTTTTTTTTCCGTATCTACATCTCGTTCATATATTAAATAATGGATAGAATTCATTTTTTATTTTACACATCTTACATTCCTTTTTTCTCTCGAATGGTTATGACTGATGAGAGATCACTGTATACTGTTTGCTAGTGCAAGATTTGAATGTCAAAAACAGCAAGGTCGGTTTCTCTGTTTCGACTCGGTTCTGTTCCCTCCCCTAAAAAAAAGCAAGCAAGAAAATCAATTCGAACGTGATGGTGGAAATACTACTCTCTTTTTGCGAAACCCAATCTAATTGTCTTTTTTTTTTCAAAATCCTGTCCATTTCGCGAAACGATCCCTTCATCCCGGTGTAGGTGGTGGTCAACGCACTCATCCAGGCCATTCCCAGCATTTTCAACGTGCTGTTGGTCTGTCTCATTCTATGGCTCATCTTTGCCATCATGGGAGTTCAAATGTTCGCCGGTAAATACTACAAGGTAATGTCATAGAAAAGTCTCAGTATATTTCAGAAATTCAAATAATTATCGAATTGTTTTGACAGTGTGTCGACGCCGAAGGTGAAATCGTCTCCGTTGAATTCGTCAAGAATAAGACCCAGTGCATTGAGAAGGCCAGCAGCAACTACACCTGGCAAAACTCACCCATGAACTTTGACCACGTAGGCAAGGCCTACCTGTCGCTCTTTCAAGTCGCCACTTTCAAAGGTTGGATGCAGATCATGAGGGATGCCACCGACTCCAGAGATGTAAAATCAAAATTTATTCGCTCATTTTCTTCATTGAAAAAAAAAACTCACAACAAACGTTATTTTTTAAATTCGCAGGTGGACGAGCAGCCGAAGAGAGAAGTCAATATCTACATGTACCTCTACTTTGTCTTCTTTATTATCTTCGGCTCCTTCTTCACGCTCAATCTCTTTATTGGAGTCATCATTGACAATTTCAACGAGCAAAAGAAGAAAGCCGGTGGCTCGCTCGAAATGTTCATGACAGAAGACCAGAAGAAATACTACAGCGCCATGAAGAAGATGGGCTCCAAGAAACCGCTGAAAGCTATTCCCAGACCTCAAGTAAATACATTATTTTTATTTTATTACTTGATCAAAATGTTGATTGATTACTAATTCTTATTTTGGTGCGAAAATTCAGTGGCGGCCACAAGCGATCGTGTTTCAAATCGTCACCAATAAAAAGTTTGACATGATTATCATGTTGTTCATCGGATTGAACATGTTAACCATGACGCTGGACCAGTACAAGCCGCACCAGATCTTGTCCAACATTCTCGATTACCTCAACATGTTTTTCATCGTCATCTTCACAGCCGAGTGCAGTCTCAAAGTGTTTGCGCTCCGCCATTATTACTTTAAAGAGCCTTGGAATCTCTTTGATTTCGTCGTCGTGATTCTCTCCATTTTGGGTGAGTTTTGCCTCTTAGTAAATTACCGTTGTATAAACACTGATGTGTAATGCCAATCTTGACTTTTAAACAGGTATGGTGTTGAGCGATTTGATTGAAAAGTATTTTGTGTCGCCGACATTGTTGCGAGTGGTGCGAGTGGCCAAAGTGGGCCGAGTTTTGCGTCTAGTCAAAGGCGCCAAGGGCATCCGGACGTTGCTCTTCGCTCTGGCCATGTCACTGCCGGCCTTGTTCAACATCTGCCTGCTACTCTTCTTGGTCATGTTCATCTACGCCATCTTCGGCATGTCGTTCTTCATGAATGTGAAACACAAATCGGGAATCGACGAAGTCTACAACTTTGAAACCTTCGGCAAATCGATGATTCTCCTCTTCCAAATGTCGACGTCGGCCGGCTGGGACACGGTCCTCGAAGGCATCATCAACGAGGTCGAATGCAACTTACCCAATCCGGAAACGGGCGATCCGGGCAATTGCGGCCAGACCACCATGGGCATCGCCTTCCTGCTTTCCTACCTGGTCATTTCCTTCTTGATCGTCATCAACATGTACATTGCCGTCATTTTGGAGAATTACTCGCAAGCGACGGAGGACGTACAGGAAGGTTTGACAGACGACGACTACGACATGTACTACGAGATTTGGCAGCAGTTCGATCCGGAAGGGACCCAGTACATCCGCTACGACCAGCTCCCCGATTTCCTGGACGTGCTGGAGCCGCCGCTGCAAATCCACAAGCCCAACAAGTACAAAATCGTCTCGATGGACATCCCCATCTGTCGCGGCGATCTCATGTACTGCGTCGACATCCTGGACGCTTTGACGCGTGACTTCTTCGCTCGCAAGGGCAACCCCATCGAAGAGCCGGTGGAAATCGACGAAGCGGCTCAGGCCATCGAGCGGCCGGGATACGATCCCGTTTCGTCGACGCTGTGGCGACAGCGTGAAGAATACTGTGCCCGGTTGATCCAGAACGCCTGGCGACGCCATCGTGAGAAACCGCGGGGCTCCACGGACGGAGAAGGTTGCAGCGGCGCCGGGAGCGACACCGGTGGTGGCGGAGGAGGAGCTGAGCACGTCTCCCTTGCGCCTTCACCTTCGTGCATCTCGGGCGTTGCCGGAGCAACCGGCGACTCCCAACACCAACAGACGGCCATCTTGATCGACAGTGATGGCTACGCCACGAAAAACGGACACAAAGTCGTGATTCATTCACGGTCGTCGTCCAGTATCAGTTCGCGGTCGACCGACGTATGACCGCGACCAGCCTCGCCCTCCATCATCAGCTCATCTTCTTTTTAAAACTATATTTCATATATTTATATGGGATTATCATAACACACAGAGCACACTTATAATACCAGGTAGCGAGGCAGATTCAAAATTTCAAATCGATTTGCTGCACTTCGGGACGGCATTTTCCCGCTTTTTCTCGTTCCTTCCCTCCCGAATCCCACTCACCCCCCCCCCCTCCCCCGTATATTCATGATGATTGATTTCATCCGATATCAAAGCTTATTTAAAGAATGCATATATTCAGCACAACGGCAAAGGCTCAACGTTGCAGAATTATTTTCACAAAGACAAATTGCAATATCAATTTTTTTGTCATTATTCATTTCATCGCCCGCGCTCTTTTGAATCCTCTTGTCTGTTTTATTGATCGGTTCCAATTCATTCTAATCGTCATAAAGATTATTATCAATTTATCATTTGTTGGTCACTTTTAAAAAAACGAGATCCGAGGTCCAGCTCTTTTAACTCTTTCTCTACATTATTATTATTATCAATATTATGATTATTATTATCGTTATATTTCAAATACCGTACAGTTTTTTTACGTAACAGTACAATATAAACACAATACTAAGAAGCGTTTGAGCTTTGGTTCGCTGCATATGATCAGCCTCATACAAGGCCGAAAATTCCGCACCGAGGCGAGTACAGTTTGTACATCTGTGATAACGCCCTTTTCGTGAGCACAGCATTTTGGCTTTAAAAAAAAAAAAAAATTGTGTTTCGTTTCTTCTCTTTTGTGTCCAATTGCTCTATTTTCTCTCTCTCTCTCTCTATCTATCTCTCTCTCAACATCTATCTTTCCTCCTCCCCCCTCCGACTCTCCCGGTTACTCACGCAAAAGATGGAAGAATCACCGAACGGAAATACCCCGAGCAACAACAGCATCACATACAGCACTCTTTATGGAAAACTCAAACGGCTTCCATCGGGAAGGACACACATGTACACACACACACACATGTACCGCAAGTACTACACGCAACACATTAACACACACTCACACAACGAAAAAAAAAATTATTTGAATGGAATGATTTTGCTGCTGTGTGAATTCCTCATCTGTATGCGCGTCTCGCGGATCTTTTGAACGTGAAACTTTCCTCTTCTGGTGCTTCTTTCGTCTTCGTTTTGATTTGATTTCATCATGTTTCGTAGGGCTGTGGGAGTGGATTATAATCTGTGCTCGACTGTTTTATATTCCTTTAATTTCTCTTTCGATTATTTCTTTTGATTTTTCTGGATCATTTCCTCCACGTATGTTCCTTCTCGACGGCGTCGTTGTGTTGACTGGTCGAATTCCAAACCAATCGAAACTCACCACCCCTTTCTCCTCCGTGTTGCGTGACTCGTTCTTACTTTTATTTTCGACGATTGCGTGCGATCGACACGACATTTCAAATCTAGCATAATTTTCTTGTCTCGTTTACTATATTAGTGACTATAATAGCTTAAATAATGGAGAGCTCGCTCTCCGTCATTCTCGATAAATTGCTCCAATGGATATTTTCCAAATCGGGAAAAAAAATAACTATTCGATACATTCGAATGAAATTTGCAGTGTAGTAACAGTATACATTCAGAGACTGAGAGGCTCACGCTCCAAGGAGCGGGAGATGAGAGTTGCGGTTTTCGACAGTCAACTTTTTTAACGACACAATTTTCTGTCCCAAACCCTGCCGTCTTTTTACTGTCCAAAAAGTTGTTTTTAGTATATATCTTTGTACATATAGACGATAAGAAGCCTTACAAGCCTTTTAACCAACTAGACACATCTTCGCGCCACACTGCGTCCTCGTCGCCAGTGAACAAAGAACTTCTTCATTTTTATTTATTTATTTATTTTTAATCGAGAAAATCTATAATTTTTGGGGAGATTCAGAATCGTCTTGTTTTTTCAGTTACGAACACATTTCAAAATCAATCGGACGATCATTGGCACGATGATTTGATGGTCAGTTAATCCTTATTACACCCTACTCCCTCCTTATAAAAAAAAAAAAAGAAAAAAATCTCAATTACCTGCCATTTGCCAATTTCGGCTCTCATGTATATTTCAATTCAAAGTCGGTTCGATCACAAAGCGATCGATGGTTTTTCAAGCCTCTCCGATGTGTGTCTCGACAAAGAAAAGAAAACACCAAAAACATCGTTTGTTTTGTGGCTCCCAGATTATTTGATAACTGTTCTGATTTTCTCTTCTCTTCTACTGCATCTTTCTCTTTCCTTTACCTATCTCTCTTTCGATTTGATTTCGGACGAATTCGCACCGTGTTTTATTCCCCTCGACCGTTTCTTGTATTGTTGCCGCTGTACATACTGCGTGGCCTCGCATTCCATTAATCCATGAATCAATACAACATTTCCAAATAAAAAAACACACACATACAAAAAAACGAATCTTTCGTTGGGACTTAATATTTAGGTTCCTAAAATAAACTTGCAACGAGAAACGATGCCCCAGAAAGAAAAAGGAGAAAAAAAATCTGCGCGGGAATGATGGAATTTTCCAGTGAAATCCAGAGTGAATCGGTGGTGCTGCGTTCCAATTATGGGATAGCTTCTTCCATGGCTTTTCTTTCTTTTTTTCCCCTCATTTGGACGAAAGGGTTTCAGAGTTTTGATGGGGATCAATAAACGTTCATTATCGTGCATTTCACTGACATCTAAATAATCTTAATACAGCAATACCAAGTACAAGACTCGACCCATTCAAATAAGCCAACAGTCGTGTGATCACGGCTTACTGCTTCCTTCCTCTCCGTTTCATCGATGTAGCACAACGAGGGCAATACCATTTCCCTTTGGGAGGGGCTGTTATGTCGACGCAAGCGTAATGGAACCACTCTAGAGGGCACTGCCAAACAAAAGTCATCGAACTATAGAACCCCGTATCGTTATGATTGAATAGCAAATCACTCTTACGTCTGGATTGTCACAAGCCACCATGTCGCCGTAACTGACTTGATTACATAAACAGTAGCGGGGTTCGTTAGGGTCCGGCGCCCATTCGCCCTCAACAGACTCTTCGGTTTCCATGGTTTCTTCAGTAACCACCTCCATTGGTTCATTTGCAGCAACTGGCAGTTCGATGACTGGTTCTCGCCTCCTAACAATCAAACACAATTATTTTCTTGTTTCTCTCAGGAACAGAATAAAGTCCCATTACTTTTTCTGCTTCTTAGTAGCAGTGGACGCCAGAATAGTTGTGTTGGCCGCTGCTTCTCGCGCATCGCTGGATGAGAGAGCAAGACTAGGGGTAATGCCCAAAACACCGACGTCGGTCGACTGCGTGAATTGTTGCAGTGCTTCGTATGATGCTTTCATGCTTGCACTGCGCCGACCCTGTTGCATCTAAATTGAAAACAAAAACACAAACGTTTTATTGGGAAAATACGATTCAATATAAGTAATTTGAGAAGCTGTTTTGCATTTACCTGCTGAGTTGCAGCTATTGCCTGGGAAGCAGCTGCAGCTATGACGGAACTTCCCGAACTGCTATGACCCAAAGTAGCTGAAATGGGAGCTGCAACAGCCAGCGGAGTAGTAGGAATCGCTTGAGAAGCGGACGGAGTCTCCCCATACCATGTTTTTTCCATTGCCGGTAGACTAGCAGTACTACTTTGCCGATTCATTTGCGTTGCCCTGCAGAAATTTAGATATTAGCAAGATAAACCTTCTTTTATATCTAAAAACAATTACCCAATTTGGCGCCTTCCATCTCTCTCACGATCTCTCTCCGTTACCCGTGCATGAGAAGTAACATGGCGATTCTCTTTTTGAGAATGGGATCCGTTATGCATGTCCAGTTCGAGTGACCCTAATATAGGAGATATAAAAAATAAATTAATAAAATGATCATGTACATTTAGTTAACAGATTACTAACGCTTTTCAAGAACTTCTGTGATTCCTCTGTTGTCAGCTTCCAGCTCCATTTTGAATTTGTGAAGTTCCTGGTCCAAGCGACGTAGGTACCGATCAACCAAATCATACATTTGGTTGGCTTGTTGAACCTTTTCATCTTAATTCCCATCAAATCACTCACAATAATAGAAAGTCACAAAATAATTAAATATCTGTGACAATTACCAGCATCATCCAACACTTTAAAGTAGTCTTTACGAATGTTTTCATATTCAGCATCTCTCTCCGGGGTCTTCAGCTTTTTGGCATTGCAAAACAAAACACGAATTCTCTCCTCAATGCTATCAGTAGTATCTGTTCCAACGAAAACAGTTATTGCTTGGAAAGAAACCAAAATTCGCCACTTATTCGAGAGTTACTTTGAACTTGTAAATCCATTTCGCGCATTTCAGTAAATCGATCCCTCAGTTCTTGGGGCAAATGCTCTATCACTACAATGGGGAGATGGTAATTTAAAAATTTTAATCAGGGAACTTTATCATCACTTGAAACACTCATCATACTTTCCAAATAGTCTTCTAAGTACAACATTTTCGTACTAATTGATTGAAATCGACAATAAAATGTATTTAAGTTTTGAGAAATTTTTTTTTTTCTTATATGCTTTTGACGGATGGCTTGGATCACTGCTTCTTTTCTGCAGTTGATCTACAGGAATCTAATGCCAGTAATGCGATGCGCGAGCGAGTGAATGTTTGCAGATTCCCTCTAGCGAGCAATTTGGTTACTAGGAGTTGTGCTCGTTATGCTTGGTCTAGTGTTAGCCTACTGCCAGTCCTAGTTATATTTGTAAACATTGAAATATTTGAAATAACACGAAAACTAATTAAAAGTGACGTGTGTGCTTTGATTATTTGTCTTGTCTTTGACTCAACTCATGTGTCTATGTGAAAGAGCCGTCTGAAAAGCGATCTAAATTGGGCTCCGAAAGTCCGAAAAAACCTTCTTAAAAATCCGTGTCTTCGGAGTTCGGACGTCACCTTCTTTTTATGAAAAAATTTCGTTCCATCTTTAACAACACTCAGTAGATTTGAGTCCAATTTTGTATTTAGAACCTTTTAGAGATTGAATTTAACCATTCAGGCTTACAGAGAAATTTTCGCACGTAGCAATGAATCGAATTGGTAGCCTGCCGCTGGTGTGATTTCCATTAGTGAGGGAAATATCTAGTGAGGGAAATGTTTATATTAAAATCAAAGATTAAGTTAAGCTAAATTATCTTTATTATACCTCATACCAGATTCGTTTATCGAAATATCTGTACTTGTCCTCCATTTCGACAGTTGCTGAGCCGGAAAGAAGAAGACGATCCATCTTCATAACGAAATACAACTTCGGCATTCTTCTGAAATTTGGGGCTTCCTGATCCGTTGAATTCGAACCAACCATCGTTATTCCGGCGACCTGTCACTCCAGCCGCAACAGCTGACGAACTGATCCTACCTCCGGTGTTAACGACTCCAAGGATTGCGTAGTAATTATTCGTTGTTTCGGAATTGGGACGGTAGTAGCAGATGGCATCATTTCCGTTTAAGGGGTTTCGGTTGGTCAACGAAACACTACAATCGACGATACCGGGCGACTTGTTCGAAGTGGCTCGTCGCCAGGTCTTGCCGATCATGTCCACCCCGCAGGAATCGCTGTTCAGGTTGCAAGTGCTGGCCACAACGGCATCAATCGGTCCGTTTCCGCAGTCGATCCGCAAGACTTGGCCGCACAATCCTTGACGCCACTTGAGGTTTCCGAGTGCTTGCGATTGTCCAAGAGCTATCGCGTCGGTTACCGCGTAATCACCTTGCGGCATTTGACATCCGCCAGCATCAGATTGCTCCGCCCAAAAAGTGCCTTTGACATTACGATTGCCAGAATTTCCATTACTTCCTAAAAATGTTGAGATTTTAATCATATTTAATATTGTAAGCGTTTGTGACCAAAAATATTCAAAATGCTTTAAGTCACCTGTTAGGAATCCACATACGCCTCCACCACCGCTTGTCTGTTTACGGGGAGGGATACTTGATGCCTTTTTCAAATAGCAGACTCCGTAAAAGTGACTAAAGTGGTTGCACCCATTTGTATTAATACAAAGGCCGCCACATTGGTCGCCAGGAACTCTTTGATTACCGATATCATTGCCGGGAAAGTCGCAATCAAATTGCCATTTAACTTTGCCCCCGTCACCGTCGTTCCACGCCTGTGCGTCCGCTGGATCAAACATTAACGACAGCAAAACAAACAGGGCGAGAATGCATGCGAGAACTTTCGAAATCATCGTTCTCCTGCAATCAATTTAAAAACATGTTATTATGATGCATGTCATCGTTTTTTTATGCGAAATTATGAAATCTGGAGTGCTTACCTGAACAGCTCTGATGAGAGGCGTAGTAGTGTGTCAAATTTCGACTTCTAGCTGTGGCTAACTTCTATTATTGCGAGAAAGCAATCCTTTTATACAGTAGCGCTTCAGTGATCGGGCCACCTGGTGCAATGACCCTAGATGGGTGTTGGCTCTCTAAACGAGCCACAGATCGCAGAGCTTCCACGGTGCAATTGATAGAAACATGTGTCAGACAGATAGAATTTGACACAACAACGATACTGACACATCAGTTCAAACAGAGAACAGATGTCATGAACAACTGTCCACTCAATCTGTTTTTAATGCTCATCCCTTCGTTTGCACAGATTTCGGCTCGACAATTTTGGCAATGGTTCTCCTAGCCCTTTCCTACGTGATAAAATATCAATATTAATTAAAAACGAGACACTAATTTACTGTGATGCATTACCTTCGACCTCTTCAATCCGCTTCATACAAACATTGATGTAAGCTATTGCTTCCTCGCAACTTGGTGAGCCCAAATGAAGAAACCGGAAGTCGGTTGAAGATCCTATATGTGAAATGTGGCTCATAAAGCATACTTTACTGACCGAATATGCCCATCGCAATATGATAGTAAATTTAACATTTTTAGTAAAATGAAGAATTAAAATTCCTCCCACCTTGACGTTTCGTGCGAGTTCATTACGATTCATGTCGTACTTGACACGATGACTATGACTGGTCACGAATGAAAGAGCGGATGAAGATAGAGTGTTTTTTGCTTATTCCATCCGGATAGCAACCGAGTCGGAAGCTGAGAAAAAAAGAAATGAAATCACTATACGGTGATTCAACAAAACTGTGAGATGTAAAATAACTAGAAATAGAAATTAAAAGTTTCTCGCAGGGATTCAGGTTTTTCGTTATACGGATTACGGGAGGAAGTTGCTTTTCCACAGATGACTTTGTTTTCCAATATAGATGATGATTTGGTACTGATTTCTCCCCTAGATGGCTCGAATAGCTTTGTGGCATTGTGTTTCTTGTTCAAACTGCGCGCCTCAAATATTTTCCGATAGATAAGGAATTAAGGACATTCACCATGTCCAATGACCATCGGATAGGAGTAGAATATGTCGTTTTCTGTCGAGTCAAGCAGCAGTTATTAGATTACTATTTTTCGCTGATGAAAAAAAAAATCGTAGTGAATGTGATTTACCCGATTCCTATTTCATTCATTCTTATCATAAACGGATTAAGTGGTAAATTTGGTTGATTCCTCCTTACCGTTGAACATTTCAATAATGTCACCAAATACTTAATACATTAAACATTGTAAAAACATAACCCAAAAGCACTATACAGGCCCTACTGGCAATGGGCATAAAATGTAGAGAGCAAATTTCTATTTGTAGTTTCCAAAATTTCAAGTTTCAATTGGAATACGAAGAAGCAAAGTTTGCAGGCCTATATAAGCCTAGACCAAACAAAGAAATGAGGATTGACCCTCTGATGAACGAACGAAGGACTCAAAGAAACCACACCGGGAAAATAAAATGCCCTTTTCGTGAGGTGAAAATCAGCAAAGCGGAATTAAATGTGTGCTGCTTTGTTGAGCTTAGCTGGCAAATGAATTAAGCGCGGCGGTTGGGGCGGAGCTATACATAAATATAACAGTTGTAGGATATAGAGAAGACGCAACGAATCCAATTACTCTGATATATTTAAGCGCGCTATATGGACGCAAATATAAATATAGAGTTCAAGAAATGAGAAAGTTCACGTCTGACTTTTGAGGAAGATGGCACAAAAACTTTGAAATATTAGAGACCAACGAAGAAAGCTCACAATCAGTGAAACAACTTTTCTATCTCGCGATTCTTATGTAAGTTTGAGACATTGTGAGCGCTCGTATACCCAGGAACGCGCGGCTGATGTCAAACATTTCATCATTCTAAGTAGAAGGCCGAGGCAAAATAATTAGTGACGTTTTAAATACTCCTCTCTTTAAATTTATAAAGCCATTATGGTTAATCAATCGAATAGAAAATGTAGCAAACCCCAGCGGCCAGCGCTTTCAATAATTATAAACCTGTATAGCTGATCACCCGCCCACGTTTTAATTTCTTTTTTCCAACGCATATTGTTTGCCAACTATAAAGTATATAGAAACAGCGGAGAGTATTGGGGTGTATGTGCTGGGACGTATAATTTTACTGTCGACAATCGGCAAGAGGTTCTGAAATAATTAAACTAAAAATACGGTCTACTGTTACGCGTTTCTATTCGACGCTTGTTTACCAAAGGTTGGGCCGCGGTGATACACGGCCGTATGTGTGTATACAACAAAACACATATGTGTGTGTATACAGTGGCCTGTACGTGTTGTCGAAGGTGGAAGGCGGTTATTAATGTTGCCACAAGTATGCGTATAGACCTAGAATGTAAAAGTCGCACAAAAATATTAAATAGGGCTAGTAGTACTCCACCTTAATTGACACGCACCTATATAGGGGTTACCTTTGGGGTTTAGAGAATCATTACGTCGTCTCTATTTTGTTTTGTTTTACTGCTCTCGAGACGTGTTCGTGTGTGCTGTTTTTATTACGGCGTTGTCCAATTGTTGTGTCGGTGTGTATAGTAATTTGTTTGAGTGTAGAACTATCACTCACCAAACGTTTATTATTGACCATAAACTGTCCTTTTTTATCAATAACTTGGGTACGTCCTTCACTTGCTGTGAGACACGCATAATATACTCAATGCCCATATGCATATTTTTTTATCATTGTTTGGGAGAAAAACAACAGAATTTAACCATGAGTCCAGTCTTCGATATTAATCTGTCTATTAAATAACAAAATATTTGAAAAATTGATTAAATTTTATCGTACTACATGAAACGTGCCTAAAATATTTACATAGAAATATATTAGTCTATACATAATATTATCTTAGATGGAATTAATGTTAATCAGCCTTGATAGAACTCAATTTAATTCACCTCTATAAGAAACATTCGATTTAGAGAAGAATAAAATAACTGGGAGTATAGCCTTCCGTATCCTAATACATACATGTCAAAAGTCGAATAATAATCCACCATTCAATTGGACTATCGAGTTTCTTCTTTTAATAGGAAAAGGTTGGAAATTCGATTATCTGCAGCGACTCCAATCTTTATGAATTCCGAATCATTCATATGTGAACTAGTATGTCGTGTATCAAAATATGCCATCGCAATAAATGGGCTTATAGCGTTGCATACAATCCAAAAGGGGAAAAAAATATGAACCAAATCTAAATCAAAACCTTATTTTATTTCTTGTGCTGTTGAGAGAACACGTAGATCGTGAAATCCACCGATTTCAATCACAATTATTCACGGCTGGGTCAACGTGAAGAATTACGCCACACACATGTTCCCTATATCTATTTGAAAAGCAACTATATTATAATATCCCTTTTTTCCCTTGTTGTTGTCTATAGCTTTTTGAACGTAATCCGATTTTGAAAATATACAAAGCTGCCGTATCAGTTAAGAGCAATCCTTTACAACACAGATTGTCGATTCCACTTCACAATTGCATTTTCTTATGCAAGTCCGTGAAGTTGGGAAAGCCACAATTCCAATCGTGATTCGGCCCAGTCAGTCTGTTATAACCGATTCTCTGTTACAAGGCCTATTAAAAAAGTAAAATAGCCTTTCGCTTCTATTTTGTCAACTGATTCCTCAAATGATATTTATTTTGACTGAATAAGTCTATAAAGGCTTTACTTAGAATGGCCCACCTTCATCGGCATGTCCTATACCAAAATTGTATTTAAAATGGAAATAAAAAAAAAGGCGTATTCAAGTTATTCAACCCAGTAGACCTATATCCACAGAATTGATAGGTCCATATAATGAAGGTTGAGCACAGAGTCAGCAGAGCGTGAGACCGCTGTCCCCCATATCGTCTTGGCCGAGGGCGCCGATGTAGACACAACTGCCTCGAATAACATGTGTATGTAAATC
This sequence comes from Daphnia pulicaria, assembly GCF_021234035.1. Classification (NCBI taxonomy): domain Eukaryota; kingdom Metazoa; phylum Arthropoda; class Branchiopoda; order Diplostraca; family Daphniidae; genus Daphnia; species Daphnia pulicaria. The sequence goes on from NC_060913.1 coordinate 11,188,498, forward strand.
TGGGTTATATCATTAAGGGGCATCTCATCTGGTCGAATGATCCTCGTGGGGAGGTGGGAGAGACGAGGGCAAAGGGTGCGGGACTGCTGCTATATAACGAGAGCCGGCCCATTCCTTTTCCCCTCCGTTCACAGTAGTAGTAGACTCTTGGGCCCAAGTATTGCGTAGCCTTTTACGTGCTGCTGTATACACGCCAGGCTCACCGGCATCTCCAGCAGTCACCATCAAGAAGGACAGTCTATGTATACACCCATCTACAATAGGCCAAGCAAATAACACGTGCTATTTTCTCTCGTTTTATTACCGACATTCGAAATAATTTGATGAGTTGGCTTGAACGAGAAAACAAGGAACAGAAAAAACAGGAACCGCTTCAACAAAACAAAAATCCAGTGCCTGTGCTTGATGCGATAATACAGTCACATTGAAACATTGACATCTGCGGCACATCTCCTCATATAAAGTTAGGGGATCCAATCTGACATGTTGGACCGAACACGAGTGGCTCTTCAAAGTGATTATATAAGACCATCTACATATAAGCCCCCCTTCTCATCTCAAGTGGCATCGTGTATACTTGATCCGATCCTACTTTTATACCCGCAGGCCAATTCAGCGGAGATTTCAATATGTAATAGCCAAGTATTTTGTATTTTTATCAAAACGATGATGCAACTGCTATAACTCCATCTATTGTAAAAACAAATGATAATAAGAATCAAGTTTATATAAATAGTTATAGGTTTCTCTTTCAAAGTAAACCAAGAAACTCCAAATAATTGTGTGACCAGGCGTCGAAATGGCCATCATAAACTTGGTGTGCTGCTGCGCTGCCTCCATAAAAGGAAAAAAAGGAAATATATAATGGATCAAGCGAAATGGAGGGTGAACAAGTTTGCTGCTGAAAGGGTCACGTGACGCGACACGCGGCCAATCCTGTTTTGCTCAGCACGCTGTTATAGAATAGAGGACTCGCCCCCTTTTTTCTCCTTTTTCTCCCCATTTAATTAATTGGTAGTGGTGTAAAGCAAACAAGAGCGGGCAGCAGCACAACAAGAATTAAAAAAAGAGGGAAATATAGGAGCGCACGCCCACCAGGTATATAACGGAACCAAAAGCCGAAAGTGGAGTGATTAATAAAAGCGGCTCTGCTGAATAGATAATAATAGTCGCGACACGCTCCCCGTCAACGGGCCCAACACACTGAGCAAACAAAAGCCCAAAACATAAGTTTTATTATATATACATATATAGGACCTTGTCATCCATTTGGCTAATGGAATTGAAAGCTGATGAATGACCGGAAACATGGCGTGTATTATTGACTATATGTAATAATATCGATACATTGAATAATTATTGTACGACTAGGGGAGAAACATCAACTCTATATATAACAATGTGTAAGCTTTGATTACGTTTCACCTTGCTATTAACAGAAAAGTCAAACATGGGTGACTAGATCGCTGATATATAAGAGGACATATGACACACACGCCTATACAAATACAGATTAAGGTCTAAATTGGAAATAATTGAATCAAAACTAATTATTCTCAAGGGCTGGATCGGTGGATTCGACGTCGACGAAAGCCTCGGCTTCCTCCTCTTCGGTCGGGGAATTATTATTCGGTTGATGGGATTTGGAGTGTGTGTCGTCCATTCCACTTTTCTGGGGTGCAGAGTTATTGCTGGCGATGATGGAGATGCTGGCTGGATTGATCCGGGGTTTGTTGGTTACGAGTTGCTGCCACCCGCTGCTGCCGGAATGGTTCATCATCAACGAGAATTGATCCGATTTGTTCATTAGGTAATTGTAATAACTGTAGGGATTGAACGGAAGTGGGTTCAAATAGGGCGACCAAAAGCGTCCGCTCCCCGTGGCGTTCCACATGGTCATGCTGTAATCCTGAGTGGGTGCTGGATCGGTTGCCGGTTTATTGGCCAGCAGTGATCCAGCAGCGGCCGTTGGCATGATGGAATTCAAACGGGCAAGCAATGATTGGGACTGAGCTGGATGGTGGTAGATTTGTGGAGTCAATGGAGAAGGTGCAGGGATGAGCGGAACGGGCGGGCTGCTGGAAGTGCTGGACGTTGTCGCCACCGCCGCTGGAAGGTTTTCTGGTGTTCGAATTTTAGGCAGATGCTGCTGCTGGCCGCCATCGAATTTCGGCCTCTTGCTGTGACAGGGATTTTTGGTAGTTTTGGTGACTTTGGCGGCAGGTACAACAACTTCTTGGCTGGATTTGGCGGAGGCTTCCGCACTGGGACCACTTTGATTATTCGACGTGCTGGTGACGACGGATCCTGCGTTATTTCCACTTCCGCTGGCGACTCGCTTCCGGCTGCCTCCGTTGAACATGGCTTTGACATCTTCCCAGGCAAACATCACTTGATCCGGTGGTGATCCAGTTAAATGGATGTGTCTCCGCCACCTGAAAATTTGGCCCATCAAAATAATATCTATGTTAAGTCTCGAGAGATTTTAACGCATTATTAGGCCTAACTACTACATCAAATGAGAGTTTGTTATACAATTTTTGGGCTCAACTTACGAATTGAAATTGGCGGCGTCTGGTTGGATGTATTTAGCGTCGGGGAGACTTCGATGCGAGTGGAAAATGAATTTGTTGGGTGAGAAGAATAGACTGCAGTAGAAACATTTGATGCATTTGGCTCGTGAGGAATTGTATCGAGATGGAAGAAACGCACCCCGACAACCCCCTAAATCATTTCGTTCAATTATGAAATTCATCAAACAAAATTTTAATTCGAAATTCTTACATGCACAGCAGTGACTGACGTCGAATGCAAAATTTTCCGGTAATTTCGGTGGGCTGTGATCACCGAGAAAAGATTTGCAGAGACGTTCGGCTTCACGGCGAGTGATCATTCCGCATCGGCGTGAAGTGACAGGCATAGCTCCCGCCCGTCTCAACAGTTCTAACTGGACTGGTGTACATTGAGCGCAAGTGATACCCAAAGCTACACGCCGATTGTGAATTTCCTGCGTAATTACATCATTTTATTTTATAGTCGCTTATACATTGGGAAATATAACACTTACATTGTAAGAATAGTCTTTCAGCAGCGTCGATGATATTTGTGCTAGACACAGTCGCTCTTTGGTTTCCATCATCAACGAGACGATCGGAACACCGTACAGGATGACCGTCCCAATCTTTTCATTCAATACAATTACAAAATGGCTTTGCATTAATAATGTCATATTTGGATTTTACCTGGTTATTGGACTGACGGATTTGCTCCTCCAACGCTGAACTGTTCAAAAGATCCTGATTCGAGTTGGATTCCGAGTCTGGTGACGAACAATTATACGACGATTGATGAAACGAATTGGAATTACTGTCCATTTTCTAAATTTAAATTTTTGGGGATTCTTGACGAAAAAATGATGAACCGGTTGTTGTAGAACTTTTGGAACGGAAATTCACTTAGATTGTCGGTTGAGTGACATGTGCCAACCAGTATTTATAGCAGGCACCTGGAATAGTCGAAAAGTCAGGCCGCCGCATATTGTGTGGATCATGCGCCTAAGAGACCCACTTCCGCAGCAGAGTTATTCCACCAATAGTTAAACAGCAAGGAAAAAGCTGTCCATACATAGGGGGTGGAGTTGACTTGCCTAACCCCCAAAAAATGAGGAACCATTGGGCGTACACACAAGATCCAAGTCGTATAGATACAATAAGAGATCTTGTTGACTACTACACCGTACATAAACCTTAATCTGATCATTCGTGAGGCATTTTTTTTTCTTCTTCCGAGTTTGTTATATTATAGACCGGGGGGGTTGCAGCTGGCTCAGCTTTATATTCTCCGAGCAGCCCTAATAGGGACATTGGCAATGCAAACACGTGACGTGGTGTGTGGACCAATCTTCTCGCGTTGCTGCCGTATAATAGAGTGACCCTCCTTTTTGGTTTCCTCACCAGCAAAGCCCATTGTGACCAACGCCGTGTGTGTAATTTAACTAACTGTGTTTTTTTTTGTTTTTTTTTCTGGTGTCACCAAACAACGCACGTCGGCGATCTTGATATATCATATAGCTACGGTATAGGATCAAAATTGAATAGGGTGGTAGCCACAACGACGCAATGACCAAAAAAGTGTGGCAGGCGTGTCCGTCTTGTTGGGTTTGTGATGTGTAGAAAACTTTGTTAGCTCCTCCTTCGCATCTACTACGTGTGATGTGTTGGCTAAAATCAGGAAACAATTTCTTTGGGGAAAAAAAAACAGCATTAACGGACTGTTCATTGACTTTTGCTTCATTGCACTTGGAGGCAGTAGACCTCCTACACAATTATTATCGAAGATCTAGCTACTTTATCTTGGTATATTATAGTTACACAATACAGGGAAAATGACAAGAATTAATTTAATTTTTTGTTTCAAAATGAATTTTTTATTACACTTATATAAATTTTTAAGAAATGTTTTAACCAAGAACCGAGTAAGGCTAAATTATTTAAAATTTTGAAAAAGAAAATTTTGAAAAATGGTGTTGCTGATTTCAAGAATGGCGTGCTAAAAAGGCGAGACTGCCTTCAAATTTACTAGGTGTTGGTTTTATGATAGAAAGTACTCGTGTAAGCAATCAGACAGTGTTACAGCGGATGACCGACACGCTACTTTGAGCAGAACCACACTGGCTAAATACATTTTCTCAAAAATCTTGTGATTTCCGGAAACTTTAATGGATGTCAGCTGTTAAACTCACAGACCACAATTCCGTGGTACTTTGGAACGACGAATTTGTAAGGCTTTACTCAATGTACACGATTCCAATCCGATTTTAAAGCCGGGGGCTTAGGACTGAGAATGTGGCTAATTCCCATGTAACCTAATGTTCAATTTCAAAGCTCTCAGCATTTAACGGTGAAAATAATAAAAATTTTCCAGGGACTTTCTCGATTACTTGTGTTGTCTATGAACGGCATAAAATGTAAGGATTATCAATATATTAACCAGACTGAAATATGAATACACAAAACAGACTCAATATATAATGGTATGAGGATAACGTGTGAGCGTATGTCATGCGACTTGATGGATTCAGCGCACGGATGTGACGAAAGATAACAGAAAAAAAGAGTATCGTAATTAACATAATCAAAACATAATAACCGACAGCCTAACTTATCAGAATCGAAAATAGCTGTCGTTATATATCTAAGGCATGATAATGTTAGATTCACAAGAAATTTACCGAAACACAGAATCAGTATTTGTGGAAGCATACCAGCAGAGTGGAAGAGATTGAAATACATTCAGTAGTACATTCAGTTTTTAAAAAAGATCATTTTGGGAAAAAATGACATGACAAAAAATGACGAAATCTCTGTAACAAATGCTAACAAAAATATTGGCACTGCAACTTATTTATTGTCCACTCGGTCGTCTTCGTGCTCGTTTTCGATTTCTTGATCTTCAGGTAAATTGTTGTCGTCGTCGGCTTTCTTGTTCATGACTCGAGCTTTGAAGTTGCGGAACCGCGGGTTGGTATCTAAAAGTTGGGGTTCTTCATCAAGGTTTTCACCTTGAGAATTGATAAGATTCGGTTCGTTGATTACGTTGTCATTGACCTCCTTGGAACTTTCGGCTGCATTCGCAATGTTCTTATCTAGTTCGCCAATGTCCATTTCTTCTCGAATTTCCTTGAATTTGGTCTCGTCGTTCTCTGCTTCTGGATGTTCCACCACGTTCTCCTTGGGATCAACCAGTTCTAATTCTTCTTCAGGTTTGACAGCTACAGCATTCTCTTCAATCTGCGGTCTTCCGACTACTGGTTCATTTTCTTGCCTGAATACAAGACAAAAAGGTTAGCCACGAGGAATTTGAATTCTAATCAATTTACGAGTTACCGTTTTTCAAGTTTCTTATCGTCGTCGTCGTCCTTTTCGCTGTTGGGTTTCGCCAGAACGAGACTAGGATCGGCGGGAGGGGCTGCTGAGCTACTGCTTGCAATTTTTAGATCTAGGCCAATTGTAGGAGATGATTTAATATTATTATTTTTTTAAATTGGAAATCTTTATTCGGCCATAAATATTAAATTGGAAAATACAATAAATGGATGACGGTTAAGTTGTCATAACACTACACAAAACTCTGTGCGAAATTGCATAAAACTCCCAGAAAGCCTAAGCGGAAAATTCTCGCCACGCAATGTAAGAGATTCAAGATAGCAATATTTTAGTTTGTCCTTGGGAAAGTTTAGCGGCACGTGACGTTTTGCTCGATAAACTGCATTATGTGGTGAGGTTGGCGACACTAAATAATGGTCGGGATCGCTGTACGTTCGGGGATTCTTGGGGTAGTAATGGAACCCCATGGAAGATCATGCCCTCAACAGCTGGATCATGCACGCGTATGCCGTTAACATGGGTTGATATTATGGCGGGTGCACGGCCCACTACATATCACATATTGCAGTTTACATTACCAAATTAGGTTGATGATAGTGACATCATATCATTTTACAAAGCTATTATTACGATACTCACTTGAAAGGAGGCTGGTTATGTTGTGCACACTATGAGGATCAGCTTGCAACTAGTAGTATAAAATTGAAATGATTAGTTTTCATTATGTAAAAAAAACTTAAAAAACTATTACCTTTTTAATAAGGTCTTGTGCTTCACTTAATTTTGATTCCTTGAGTGAAATATCTTGTGAGTAGGTAGCAACCTGCTTTTGCAAATCTTGCAACTTTTTCAATTTGTCTGCTATATCTGTTTTGAACTTTTCAACTTCTGCTTCTGCATTTCGTACTTTGTCCCGCCATTGGGACCCTTCCACACCTATATGGGAATTGAATTTGATACTTTGGTACAAAACGTAAAATTGTAAAATGCACACCTTGAGCTGATATAAGGTTCTCTTTCTGTTGCAGTTCAGATTGTAGCTTTGCATTTGCTTTCTGCAGATCGTTGGCTTTTTTCACCATGGCCTGTAGCTCATCCTCAAGATCCCTTTGCTTTCGAGTACTAAAACATTGGAAAACAGGAAAGATGATTAGAAAAATACATGACTGATCAACAATTTGACAATTCATACCCAATGTTGAGGTTGTCCTCGAGTCGTTCAATTTTGACTTGCAGGTCGCTATTTTGAGTTGAAAGTCCCCAGTAACTGAAGATGGCAAAACCCGCCAACGCTAATCCTATAAGAACAAAAGTCCGCGATCTGAAATGTACGTTTCTCATGTTTTCGCCGAGATGGGAATGATTTCCCTTTGCCATGTCATCAAAAAAAAACTTCGAATTTTTTGAGCGACCCCTTCCTCTAACTTTATTTTGTGGATGTAAAAAACTAGATATCGATTCGTAATGGGAAAAGGAGGAATCGATTAAGTTAGCCCTCTGGTGTTACGATATCTAACAATTTTGTTTCGTCTGCTAGTGAAAGGAGACTGAAGTACTGAAGGAATATGGTTGTTATTGAAGTGATTGCGATTTAGCGTGTTATCAGATGGGTTGAGTACGCAATAGATAAAGCGAAGCAATTACAATTTTGTGGTAATACTCTTCGTCCAAGTTTATCTTCGTTCGTCTAGTTTACTATGAATGAATTCAACTGCTTTGTTTTTTTCGACCATCTGTTCGATTAGTTTAGGGGGAGTTATAAAGCAAGAATCATTTCCAGACGTTATTTGCATCTCGTTCGTTTAATGAAAATATAGACAGATATCCCAAGTGTCTTCAGGATGGCAGAGACTGGGACATCAGGAACCACTCGCTTCCACTACCTCTACAGCTGTGATTTAGACATCAACATTCAGATAAAAATGTAAGTAATCTTGCCTCCTTGTTAATAACGAGTATTGATCTTATCAACACACTGTTTGCCTGCAGAGGCTCACTGGAAGGTAAACTGGAGAGGCCAACTTATGAAGATTTACTGAAGGACCCATTATTGAAGCATAGTGGCATTTACCAAGATACTTGTCCAGAGCTGTGCATTAAAACTCAAATCTGGGCAGACAATGAACCCAACACATTGCCCATTACTACGTCGTATAAATCATTCACTACAAGATGGAAGTAATTACATTTATTCGTGTTAATTTGTGATGTTAGCATCATAGTTTTTTTCTATTCCATTCAAGTTGGAATGAGTGGATCAATCTGCCCATGAAATACTGTGACCTGCCTAGAAACTCTCAACTTTGTTTGACTATTTATGAATGTTGTGGGCCAGGGAAATATGTCCCTGTTGGTGGAACTACACTGCCTCTATTTGGAAAACTCGGCGTTTACAAACAAGTAGCTTAATTACAGTTAATTTTCAACGGAATGAAACTAAATGTTTTTCTCCTATATCAGGGTCTTCATGACTTGAGGATATGGCGGAACCAAGTTGCTGACGGCAACCTACCCAGCAAAACCCCGGCTAAAGTAAAGGATTCTGGGAACGAAGTGATGGAAAGTCTGTCGAAATTGACCAAACGTCACCATACTGGTCGTATACCGCAGTCGGATTGGCTGGATAGATTAACGTTCCGCGAAATTGAACTCATTAACGAGCGTGAAAAGAGGACGTCCAATTACATGTATCTCATGGTAGAATTCCCCCGATTAGAGTATCATGGTGTCGAGGTAAAATGTGTAAAAACGTATTCGAATTTGACTCGCTAAACTGACTCGCCAATTTTTTATTTGTGTAGTACACCGTAGTCTATTACGAGAAAGGTGGTGACGATATGATCACGCAACTGACTCAATCCGAGTACGCCGTGTTGAACGACGACGAAATTCTACTGGAAAATGTGATAGAGGGGAAACACCATAAATTGGCCCGATCCATCCGCAGTGGCTTAACCGATCGCGATTTGAAGCCCGATGCTGGAACGCGTGATCAATTACACGCCATCGTCGATTCACCACCGACCAAAACGCTGGCTTCAGAAGAGCAGGATCTAGTGTGGCGTTTCCGGTTCTACCTGTCCAACCAGAAAAAGGTATAACTATCAATCAACTCTTGTCACACCGAAAAAATCCGAACAATTAACGTTTTTTTCTTTTTATCTGAAGGCGTTGACCAAGTTCTTGAAATGTGTCAAATGGACCTCAATGTCTGAAGCCCGTCAAGCCGTGGATCTAATGAATCGTTGGGCCCCAATCGACCCGGAAGATGCCCTGGAATTGCTGGGACCAAATTTCACGTATTCAACGGTGCGAAAGTACGCCGTCTCTCGGCTGTCGCACGCTCCCGATGAGGTATCAAAGGATCAGTCCGTCATCCGTGGGGGTCAAATCTCTAATCTCTTTCTCTCCCATGTTTGAACGTGATATCAACTCACAAATAAACAGGATTTGCAGTTGTATCTGCTCCAGTTGGTACAAGCGCTCAAGTACGAGGATTTCGACGAGATTTGCGCTGGTCTTGATCCCCGCTCGCTGATGCTTTCTGTCCGCAGTTTCAACTCGGCTGATAGCTTCCCGTCACCCGAAAAAGCTGGCCATGATCTCTCCATTGACGAAAGGTTTGATTCATGTCGCTATTTGGGAATTTTCTCAAAAAAATTATTGACTTTATACGCAGATTCAACTCTGAAATGGAGAGTCCAGTTCTTGAATCGTCTCCTCTGCTTTCGGCCGAGACGCCCACGCCAGTTCGATTCATTAATTCTGAATCGGGAGAGTATTCGGTCGATTTGCCCACATTTCTGATCCAACGAGCCTGTGCCAATTCTGCCTTAGTCAACTATTTTTACTGGTCTGTAATTTGACCACCATTTTCCCAATTCTCTATTGTTGAATCTCTTTTTTTTTTGTTGTTGTTAGGTATCTAATGATCGAATGCGAGGATCCGGAACCGAACGTGAAGCATGACGCCCGAGTCCGTGAAATGTATTTGGTGGTAATGAAAAAATTCTTACAGGTAAAAAAAAACTCTACAATGCAAAATAAAAAAAAAAGGTCTAGCAGCTAGCAACTTTCTGTTGTGGTTTAGGCCTTGGCAAAAGGTGGAAAAGAGTGGCGCCGTCGCCGGGCCATATTGAATCGACAGCAGCAGTTCCTTGACCGACTCGTGTCCCTAATGAAAGCCGTGGCCAGAGAGAGCGGCAACCGGAAAAAGTATTACTATGCTGCTGCTGCTGCTGCTGCTGCTGCTGCTCCATTTGCCCAATTCCCATTTTTTAAAAATGATTTATATATATCCAATCGATAGGAAAATGGAACGACTACGGACTCTATTAGCCGATCGGGACTTTTTCAAAGGAGGGACATTTTTAGAGTTTGAACCACTGCCGTTCCTGCTGGACCCTGAGCTTTTGATCAAAGGCATCGTAGCGGAAAAGTAAAGTCGGATCAATATTTTATATGATTCACCGTTTTTGATCGATCTCTGTGTGATGCATTTGGTAGAGCTACATTATTCAAATCCCAATTGATGCCGGCCTGTCTGACGTTTTCGACGGTGAGCGGCCAAGAGTACGTGGCCATATTCAAGCACGGTGACGACTTGCGTCAGGACCAGCTCATTTTGCAGATGATCTCGTTGATGGATCGACTCCTCCGACGGGAGAATCTTGATCTCAAACTCACACCTTATCGTGTCCTGGCCACCTCATCCCGACACGGTCCGACTTGTGTCAAATTTCTTATTTTCTTCTTCAGTTAAAATGATGTCAAAGATTTTATTTATCCAGGATTCGTCCAGTACATTGACAGTGTCTCTGTCAGAGAAGTCAGTGATACGGAAGGAAGCATCTTGAACTTTTTCCGAAAGTACCATCCGTCCGAGAGCGGACCGTACGGAATAGCGGCTGAAGTCATGGACAGTTACATCCGAAGTTGTGGTAAGTGGCATTCATTCATTCATTCGTTGATTCCCTTTTTATATTAACGTACCCGTCGATCCTCTTTTTCAGCTGGCTATTGTGTCATCACGTACCTTCTCGGCGTCGGCGATCGCCATCTGGATAATTTGATGCTGACCAAGTCGGGCAAGCTGTTCCACATCGATTTCGGCTACATCCTCGGACGCGATCCCAAGCCTTTGCCGCCCCCGATGAAGCTCAGCAAAGAGATGGTGGAAGCCATGGGCGGAGTTCATTCAGAGCACTACACTCAGTTCAGGAAACTTTGCTACACCACTTTCCTCCATCTGAGAAGGTTCAACCTTTTATAATTGAATTAATAATGGGGTTTGTTTTTCTATTCATTCATTTTTTAACGATTATGCAGACATGCCAATTTGATTTTGAATCTCTTTGCTCTGATGGTAAGTCCTCCCGTTGTGTATAAAATGAGGTGTGTGTGTGTGTTGGTGATTTATATTCATATCGCCTTAGGTGGACGCCAGCGTGCCCGACATTGCCCTGGAGCCGGACAAGACTGTACGCAAAGTGCAGGACAAATTCCGTTTGGATTTGAACGACGAGGAGGCGTTGCGTTACATGCAGAACCTAATTGACGTTTCGGCTGCCGCTGTCATGGCCGCTCTAGTCGAACAGCTGCACAAGATCGCCCAGTACTGGCGCAAGTGATACGCCTCTCTTCTCCTTTTTGTGTGTGGGAAAAAATTCTCCTTTTTTTGTTTGTTTATTTACAGAAGAAAAGAGACAAGAGATGGCGTTGTCTGCTGTGAAATAATAAAAATTATTATCAAATATACATCCTCCCCTCTTTTTTTCCCCCCCAACAGAAATATACAGGCGCTTCATCATATGTACTAACACACACAGTAGTAGTTTTTCTTTTTCTTTTTTAGGTTTTCCTTTGTGCAGCAGCAGTAGAGTGCGCCCGGTGCTGGTCGAGTGGTGGCTGTGGGAGTTTTTAAGGATGGTGAAGAGTGGGTGGATCAAACGACCTCCAACCACCACCGGTCTATCCCCCCTCCTTTCCTTTTTATTTTTTTGGCAGGCTATTGTTATTATCGTCAAAGTGCGTGTGCGACACAGTATGTGTGTGTGTGTGTGTTACACGCGCGCCAACGCTACCGGTTATGAATATTTGGCATTATGTGTACAACAACACACCAGCCGTCGTCTACATCCGGTAGATCTCTTCTTTATATTCCGGTCTGCTGCCGTGTCCGTTTGATGGGACGCACACACAAAGAAATGGAGAGAATCGATCGACCGAGATTTCTTTTTTATTCCGTAATAAGAGAGAGAGAAAATAGATTTTTCTACCCCCAAGTTGTTTTGATACGAGAAAATCAAAACAATCGGTAGAGAAAAACTTTCTTTTTTTTGTAACGAAAAAACAAAACTTTCGTGTACAATTCGACGATGAGGTCCGTTGCGCGGCACCAAACGACTTTTTTTCCCTTCGTCTATAAAAGACACACCGACACACACAAAACACAGACGGTTAGAGATGGATAGATAAGGGGGGGGGGAGGTGGGTAGGTTAGGTTACAACAACAACAACAAGAAACGATAGAGAAGAAGATTTAGAAGCTCCTCCTCGGGGACTTATCCAACCGAGCGTGATTTCCGCTCATGACTATTCACGAAATGCCGACGACGACGACGAGGCTGCCGTGCGACGTGCAACTCCCAACATGTAACATAACAACAATAATAGAACCATTCTATTTCACCCAGCTACTACTACTACTCTGACGACTTTTGCACGGCTTATTTCTGCGGGAATTTTCTCTCTCTCTTTTATACTGTGCTCCATTTACTACTGACGGGGAAGAAAGAAAAAACCTGGCGGGCATTTTTTGGTGTGTCGGTAACGGTGTCACGAACCGCAGCCAAGCGGTGTGGTCGCCACTCTTTTTCTTTATTTCTTTTTCTTGTTTCATTATTTAACGAGCGAACGATCACACAAAAGAAAAGAAAAAACAACAACAACAACAACAATATTGCTCACTGTGGCTCAGCTGCTACGACACAATAGGCCGCGCCCCTTTGGTTGCTCATAGATGGCGTTGATGGGGTCCCACTTGGCTGCTCGAGCGTGACGGAATTTGGCGCAGACAGGTAAATAAAGAGTGAAGAAGTGGTCGGGTGAGAGGGGGATGGGAACAAGAAACAAAAGCCACCAACGCACACAGAACCACTTACTTACACACACTCGAGTGTGTGTACTATACACTCCCAAAAACAAAAAGAATAATGAATTAAAGAAAAAACAAAAATTTTCTCTCTGTCCAAAAAATGAAAAAAACCAGATGTTTTATTTTATTATTTAACCGGAAAAAGTTTTGGCCATTTTGGCCGCATTGTATCGACGTTGCCAGCAGGCCTCAAGTATTTATTGACTCTCTCTCTCTCTTGCTTGGGTTGTCCCCCTTTTGTGTGTAAAATGGATGGCCGTGTGTAGTGTATACAAGGTGAAAGAGAGTCGGAGAAAATGGTGGGGTAACGCTAACGCCATATGGTGACCGGCTCTCTATTTATACGGCCGTGTCATTTCCTGGCACACTAGACTACTACTGCTAGTAGTAGTCGCGTTTTCTCAACTATTTATGGCTGATCACAAAAACGCCCACCATCGATTTTTCGGCGAAAGAGTCTCGTCTGCTTTTAAAAAAGACAAATTTTTCGACCTCGTGTTGGTCGGTGGCTCGTGCCCCAATCAAAGATGGCGGCCGACAAAAGTCGCAAGCCAATTAAGAGATGCACACAAGAAAATTTTTTTTTAATGTTTCAAATTCGCTAAATAAAAAATAAAAATTTACAAGGAAGAAGAGAGAGGTGAGTGAACGTCGTCCGGTTTCAACTTTTCAGATATATTTATTTTCCACGTCCTTTGTCTGCATGTCTTTTTTATTTTCCGGGTTCTAAAAAGGATAGACTCGAAGGAAAAAAAGAAATATCCTTCTCTCTCCTTCTAGTCTCTCTCTACCCTCCATTTGCCTCCCCGACAGCAGCCAGCAGCTCTCCTCTTGTATTTGTGTGTGTTATAAGGACCGGCAATGTTCTCTCTCTCTTCTTCTTATATTTCTTTTCGTAGAAAAGAAAGAAGAGAGGGGAGAGACGGAATGAACTGGTCGTTGCTTGCAGTTCGTCTCGCTACGGATGGTCGTTGCTTGCCAAAGTTTTCCTTCAAAAAATACCGAAAAAAGAAAGAGGGGTTCTTTTATATATATTTTTGTGTGTGTGTTATCTCCACCCCTTCCTCCTCCTTTCGTCTACACACACAGAGAGAACAACAACAACAACAACGAGTTATATGTATTTGTGTTGATTCTTAAATGACGTAATGAATTGTTAAGTCGGGATGATAATCATCGTAATCACAAGATGAGCGACGCCAAAAAAAGAAGAAGTTGGAATACAACAACAACAACATGTACAACCTTTTTTTCGAAGAATCGGAAAAAGATGCGGGGTCTCTAGTTTCTACGATTCCTTTGTTCTGCGCGTGCTGGTTGCCATGACGACCCGATCTACACACAACATTGTGAGTTTCTCCCAATGGCCAACGCCAAGTTTACTCTACTAGAAAAAAAAAACAACAGATGATAATAAGCAGAGTGATTGTATAATTAAAAATGCTGGGGACTTTAAGAAAACCCGCGCCATTTTACCGAATCTTTTGCGGCTTGTCTGGCAAAAATATTCCACATTTTTCCACCATTTTTCTGTATACTTTCAAAAATGAAAAAAATGTTTTTCCAACTTTTCCATATGAAAATTCCGAAACTCGTTTCAGTCGTAGAGAAATCCGCCACACACACAACAACAACAAAAAATCAGCTGATTGTTTTTTCTTTTCTGGCATCAATTCTTTTTTGTAAGATAATCGATAAATCATTTAGTCGGTGAATCGCCATTCAACTTCTTTTCCTTTGAAAATGAAATGTATTTTTTTTCCTTTTATTTTTTTATTTATTTTTAAATAATATTTCTTATAAGCAAAATGGCGGATAACCAGTTGGAGGGCAGACAAAAAAGAATCTAACAACTTGCGGCTTTTTCTACCTTTTTCTGTCATCTTATTTATTATTTTCTCCGAATCCGCAGCAAAGCACACACATCATCCTTTTGCCTTTTAAGGGTCGTCTCCTTTGTATAGCCTCTCTCTCCTGTTCAATTGAAATGAAAAGATTACACAGACAGTCAACCAATTTGATTTTCCACAATGGCTGCCTGATGGCGCAGTAGACGAGAGGGGTTGGCGGGGGGAAATTGATTCTTGATGACGGACCACTGGTGATCCAGGTGGGGATAAAGTGGGATCTATATACATATATACAGGGAGGAGGAGGAGGACGACAAAATAAACAAGTGTCATGAGTGATGGTAATGATGTACACCCGCGCCATATTTATATATATATAGAAATATATGCTGCTGCTGCTGCCCTTTTAGACATTTCCCCTCGTCGTAAATTGGGAAAGAGTCGAAGGGGGGAAGGAGAGATAATATAAAAGCCGCAAACAAAACGGATAAAGAGCGAAAAAAAGATTTAAGATACTTGACCAAGAAAAGAAATTTCTTATATTTTTTGTTCTTAAACATTTCCGGATTTAAAATAAAAGATTAGAAAGAATCGGAAATCTCTATACGAGACGATCCGGAATCCTTATATAGTTGGAACAAGCCGAAGACACACACACACACACAAAAGAGATACAAAGAGGGAGCTGGTTATAAGGCACGTTTTGCTGGAGATTATTAGTAACTAAGCTCTTCCTCAATAGTTACTGGGTGGTGCGGAGCAACGTATATATATATAGCTACAAGCAAGAGAGATGAAGCTCTCCCCCCCATCACCACCACCACCCCACCCCATGTTTTTGAAGGGGGGGGGGGGGGAGGAGGCCACAGCCGCGCCGGATCGATCTAAAACAGCAGCTATATAAGAACAAGGAGGAGGAGCTCTCTATAAAGACGTCTGATATTATAGAGAGATACACTCTAATAGAACGTCACGATCTTTCTCTTTTTTCGCAGGGGATCAAAAGCAGCTTTTTAATATTTTTCTTGATTCCATCACTAGAGATGATTGGCCAACGCATATATAGTATACACAATACACACACAGTCGACAAATCAACGCGCCATACATTCTAAAGTAGATGATTGACTAATGGATTGAAAAAACAGCGTCAAAAGAGCTGCTGCTCCTCCTGCTGTGTATTATATACTATTAATAATGTGTGTGTGTGTTTGGGAGCCGGTATGTATATGCAGCCTACATGAAGCTAGGAGACGGCACAGTGACATTTCTTGTGTGTGCCATACAGACGAACTGACGCAGCCGAAACCGCCGAGCTGCAGTATTGATTATATCCTCCTCCTCCTCTCTCCCTCTCGGCGACCCGAAAAAGCTAAAAGGGAAAGACATACACACACATGGACCAGCATCTCTCCTACACACATGTGTGTACTACTACTACTACTGCGTAGACCAAAAAATTATATAACACACAAGAGCGTGTGGGGCGATTTATCTATTATATATAGGCGCCAGTATAAATATATAGCTGGCAACCTTATAGACATAACAACTATAAATGGGAAACCTCCTCTTAGCTTTTAGTGTATGAAAAGCCCTTTATTTCCCCCCTTGCTTCCTTACTGATTTCAGGTAAGCATTTGCAGGGTTTCTCTTGTAAATATCTCTTTTTTTTTTTTCATTTATATATTTGTCATAGGGAAAAAGAGCGTTGCCTTTTTTATTTTAATCATTTTAGACTTGGCCTATGTTTTTCGGGGGCACCCTATCTGAACATCGATTGACACACGCACATCAGAGTCTAGATGGGGTGTTTATATAGAAGAGAGAGAGAGAGGGGAGCTAGAGAGACAGAGAGATAGGGTGGGGTTCAACTTCATACACGTTCAAAGTCCCGTGAAATCGTCAGCTGAGATAAGCCGATCAAGTTGGCCGCCTTTCCCTCACTCACTCACACGTATATAGCATGGCCAGCAGCAGCCTATATGCTGCTGTGTGTATTTATAACCAAAAAAAAAAAGTATCTAATAATATTCGATTGTTTCTCCCGCAGCGGCTTTTGATCTGGGTGAAATCTCTATAGATATTTTATATATATATAGATCTATCCCAAATTGATTTATTAGTTATATATAAGAGAAATGAAAGAAATTAGATATATATATTTTGTGTGTGTGTTGGAAGAAGGCGATTGGTTGTGTGTGTGTGTGTTGTTTTTCCATGTCGCGCCAGGGTCTATACACTCCCCCCGCAGTGTGTTGTCTAATTTAGTCACGCCAGGCGGGGTGGGTCATACACACACACGCCAAAAAGGAGAGAGAGAGAGAGAGAGCTAGGCGATGCACACACAAAATGGAAATGTGTATAAATATACAAGGATCACCACCACGAACGCCACCGCAAAATCGTCGTCCTTTTCAACATGTTTTTCTTTTTCTTTTCGTATCATTTCCCACCATTTTATTTTTTGGCTGGGAAAAAAATTGAGAGAAAAGAGAGAAAAAGTTTTGATTATTTTCACTTGATTCTCTCTTGACGGATTGGAGATTGTTTGATTTGATTCGGCTGCAAACGTCGTCGTCTCCGATCTACACACAAGAGCGTGAAAAGGGGCCGTCGTTGCTTCGCTCGGAGCTCACGCAACGATCAATAAATAGCGAAGAGAGTCGTCGTCGTTGTGTGTCCTTGTCGAGTGCCGTGGAATCACTTTCACGAAAAATATAAATACCACACACGACCCCTCGAAATATGTCCCAACATCATCATCATCTCCCGCCGACGCCCAAATAAAATAAAAACAACCAGAAATCAATTAGTCTGATGAAAAATTTTTCAAAAAATAACAAAATTCATACACACAACATCGAAACGTCGGAGAAAAAAAAAAAAAAGGAAAAAATAAATTTGATATTCATGAAGGGAGAAATATAAACCCAACGGTTTTCCAGCCATGGGAGCCGTCGAGAAGGGGGGGGGGGGGAGAGATATGAGCGTGTTGTGAATCCCCTTAGCGTGACGTCCTATACACATTTAGGTTGTGTGTGTGTGCTGGACTCTATGTAGTCCATTTGAGTAGGAAACGCGCCAATAAGGCGTAAAAGAGTGAACAATGGGGGGACCCAGAATACACACAGAAAACTCTTTTTTTTTTTTGGTTGGGGTTTTTTATCAAGTCGAACATTCCCGGCCGTTTGTTTTTGACAAATCGTTCTAGCTGCTCTTGTTCAATGTTGGTAAAAACGTGTAGATGAGAGAAAACTGGAGCTTGTTGTGATGAATAAACGAATGTGTGTGTGTGCCAGCTGGGCTATAGTCGATTTCATTGATTCATCATTTATATATCTGTGCTGGGATAATAATTTCTACGAATCGTGGCGCTTCTCATGAAGGAGCTGAGAGACAGGAATGCCGTCGTCGAAAAACGGTGGAATGAAAGAAGAAGAGAATAAAAAAGAGTAGAAAGAGAAAGAAAAGAATCCCTTGGAATGGAAAAAGAAGAAGAAGAAAGAAACAAGGTAATCTCACTTGATGCCAAACCCCTCCAGGGCAGCCCCTGTCAGAGTCCCCTACCAGCAATCAGCGACCATTTTCATGGCGCCCCCACCAACATCTAAAAATGGCCGCTGCTTGTTACACACTCTCGGGCCTCTTTACAAGGATGTTTCCACCCGACTTGGCGACTGTGTGTGTATGATGCCGTTGTCGAGTTCTTTTTTTTACTTCCTTCTTCTTCTTCTTCTTCTCCCCAACACACAAAAGTGCTGAGAGTTCTTCTTCTCCTAGACCCCATAGATGGGCAAGGGTGCGAATCGTGGGGCCGCCCAAAAAAAGAAGATGAAACAACAACTAGGAAAATAACAAACATATACAGACTCAAGACTTTTATATTTTTTTCAAAAATGGCGGCATATGTTTATTTATACGATGTTTAGACTGGCGACTATTTTTATTTTTTTTTTAAAAAAAGGTGTTGTTAATGTGAAAATCATAATTTTCTGTTTTCTTCTTCTTCCTTGTGTGCCACTTTTTGGGTTGTTGTTAAGGCTGTTGTTGGAATGGATGTCACCGCAAATGGCGCCGAGTCTGGAAATCATTTTACACAGTCGGAAGCCTCAAACAAACGCGGGGAAGGAAAAAAAAGTATGTCGATTTGTTTGGAAATGTCATCGTCTACACACACGATAGGATTCGGTGCATTTCTCGGGATTCGAACGCCCCTTGAATGAATATTTAATCGTAAAATTTTCCTTTTTATTCGCGCAATTATTAACAAACAAGTGGAAAGAAGAATTTCTCTCGAAAGAAGAGAAATGGCTTTTTGACACGAGGGATGTGGGGCGGCTTTGTATGCTAATTTCTCTCTCTCTGCGTTTCCTCTTTGTGGAGAGGAGAAATGGCCGCCCGAGAATAAAAATGGCGGAAAAAGGATCTCCCTCTATGACGTCGACGCTCTTTTGTTTCCCCCCTCCATGTTATTTTGTTTTTCGACACTTGTACAAAACATCAGCAGAAAAAGAAGAAGATATATACTTTCCCGACGGACGTTATTTTTTTTTTTCCCAGCGCTCCCGACGTCGTCGTCTTTCCTTTGTCACGGCACCAGGGGGGGTGGTGGTCGTCGTGACCGCCGCTTTTTTTTTTAAAGAAACATTTATTTAATTTTTCTTTTTCCTTTTAAAAAAACCAACTGCATACACAAGTTTCTTTTTTAAAGAAGAATTTTATTTTTTATTATTTTTGTGGTTTTTTAAAATAAACGACACTAGCGCCAGCAAATTGTCCGGTTTGGTTAAAAGTCAACAGGAAACGGAGAAATGATCGTCCAGATCTCTGACAAATATATAAAAATATAATTTTTTCAAGAAAGACGAAGAAATGGGTGATAACGATAGTATATATATATACCGAGTGTGTAGTGTGTCGTGATTTTGTTGTCGAGTTGATCACATGCAATTTACGAGTGTACACGAGGCGCGGGGGGAATCTAAAAAAGAAAAAACGAAAAAATGTTTTTCTCTTTTTTCGTCCCTTTTTTGGGTGTGTGAAGGGCCTCTCGGCTTATGGGAAAAACAAAACCCAAAACAATTTTGTTATTTTCTTTTTTTCTTTGCCTTTAAAAAAAAAAGAATTTCCCGTCAGTTGCGTGCCGATGTTGCACGATACAACCGAACGACGACTACCATTTCGGACACAAAGATCTTTTTTCTCCTATTGTTTTTCTCTTTTTCTCTTTTATTACAAATCAAATAGTATCGGTCACAAAAAAATTCTTTTGTTTGGCGACGGGAAAAAATGTTTTTATTAAAAAAGAAGGGGGGGGAGGGAATCGTCATGGAGACCGCATGTGGCCGGCGGCCGTGAGTTGTGTGTGTGTCTTCCACTCTAAAAGTATTACAAGACAAAGGCCAACCTCACCTACTCATTAGGCGCAAGAGTGGTAGGTGGTTTCTCTCCCCCCCCCCCCTCTCTTCTTCTTGTTGGTAATTTGCTCCGACCGCAAGACTTGTTATTTCCCATCTGTGTATGTTATCCAACAAGATATTATTCCGGCAGCCATTTTCTTTCTTTTTTTCACTTTTCCACCCGAAAAAAAAATAAAAAGGCGAAAGAAAAAAACAAAACAAAATGGGGGAATGTGTGTGTACATCAAAAGAAGAAGTGTATCCATTTTCGGTGGTGTGAAGGGAAGGAGAATCGCTTGTTTAGACGTTGCCAGATGCCGTCGGTTGGTGCTGGTGTGCGGATCGATTTTTCTTTCATTCCACTCGTATTCGTCTAGAAGAAGAAGAAAGGGAAGAAGAAGGAAAAACATTTCCCAGTGGATTGATGCTCTGCCGTTGTTGATCTGATGATCTCGCTCCCCTCCCTAGACCTTGGGATTTATACATTTCTTCTCTCGATAAAATCCCCATGAGAAAGAAAGAAGAGTCTTTTCTTTTTTCTCAACTGCTTTTCAACACTTTACACTTATTCGTGTTTGATTGTTGCCATGTTTTTGATGTGGCAGCCGAAAAAATGTCGGCCACGGTTCATATTAAAAATAACAGAGTTGCTTCTTTTTTATATTGTTGTCTCTTTTTATTTGCCAGGGTCGTCTGCTGCTCGGTTACCTCCCCGCACACAACGACGGTTTTGTACTAAACAGCTGTCAATTGACGCCGACCTCCCCACCAAACCACCCACTCCTTAATAATCGATCATTAAAAGAGGGTCGATATAGGAAAAGTGGTGGAATGAAGGAAACGGATGAAATCTGGGAGAATGACGGACACGTGACCACACAAAGAGCAATCTTGTTTTTATTTCGAGATGAAGACCCCACGGGGCTTTCTCCCCTGCCTTTTTTCTCTCTCTGTGACGTCACCACTTCTCTCTCTCTCTCTCATCCGATACCCCACCATCATCATCAAACAGCGCAAATCAATGGACTTTAGTTATTTCCCCATAAGGGGGCGTGACATTCCTGCAGTTAAGTACGTGTGTGTGTGTGTGTGAAGAGTAAATCGATGGCTTCTTTTGTTTCCATTTTCAATTGGCGACGACGAAAATAATGGGGGGAAATTCTACACTGTAAAAATGCGAAATGGGAGAGTCTCTCCTTTCTGGCCCATCTGGCAACGTTCCACCCGAAATGATCAAAATGCACACACACACAACTCTGATCACACACACAACTTTTTTCTGCATTAATTGTGAACTGGGAAGAAGAAAAAATAAAGAAGAAGAAGAAGAAGAAGAGTTTCCACCGATATAACCCACGGGGGTGTTTTATCTTCTCCCACAGAAAGCGAATGGAAAGAGAAGAAGAAGAAGGAGAGAAAGAAAGAATGAAAGAAAGAATAAAGAAAAAGGAGAAGCTGAAATCAACGGCCATTTTAGCGACGACGGCGTGGCTGCCAGTCGGGTAAACGCCCTCTGACGAATTCGTCGTTAATCAACGGATTTCAATCGCCCAAAAACTGCCAATGCATCGCCAATGATTGGCAAACTGATCCACTCGTCTTGTCCGTTCATTTCCGGACGATCCTTTCCATTTCACGATGATTGCCGGCCATCTTTGAGTCTCCTTTGTTCGATGGACGAGTCGCCTCCAACGATGGCCGTTGCTTGCGCCACGTTATTTTATCCCCCCTTCCCTTTTCTCCTACACGCTTTTCGCCTCCGAATTTTGTAGGAAGGTGGAATTTGGAAATAAAAATTCCCTTCTCCAAATTAAACACGTTTTTTCGCCATTTTTCTATCATTTCCCCGTAGAAAAAGTTGCAATTCAACTCGAGTTGAAAAATGCGAATCAAGACGAAAAGAAAAACGATCGGCGCGGTTTTGTGTGTGTCGACGCTGCCGCCACCACACGGTCGGAGAGAGTATCACTTCCGCATTCCACTTTCCATTGTTTAGCATCAACTCTCTCTCTCAGAGTAGAGTAGAGTAGAGAGGAGGGGGGGCTAAAGGTTTTTTTGCGCTCTCTCCGACAGCAGTCGGCCCGAAAGCCGTTGAGACGAGCGGTCGCTCCTGTACAGCGCTCTTCTTTTATTTTTTTTTTACACACAAAACATTTTAATATAATCCGTGGAAAAAGAAAAACTTTTTTTCTTTTATTTAAAAAAACAGTTTTTTAGTGTCTGCTGTGTCTGTGTGTTGTGTTGTGTGCATTGTGACAGGATGACCGTTGGATTACCGCACGAGGAATAAATCAGAAAAATCATCTGAAAAATAAAGCATCCAAGTAAATATGAGCAAGAGGTTCTTTTATTTTTTCTTCTTTTGTCTGGTCAAGTGACTATGCGGCGACGCAGAAACAAATATAGACTCGGTGTAGAAGTAGAAGAAGAAAATGGTGGTGGTGGTGTTCATTTGGCGTCGGATGGCGTCGTCCGTTACGTGTTGATTACCGTTGCGACGACAATCAATTAGTCTGACGCGCTTTTCTCACAAGTTTCATCACCACTTCCTTATGCGACTCGCTTCATCCACTTCCTTTTTTGGCATCTTCTTTTGAGGAAAACACAAAAATTGTCTTTTTTTAGTTTTCGACGGCCCATTTTCTTTGTAATTAGATTCAGCTTGGGTTTGTTTTTTTCTCTGTGTGTTGTAATCATTGTTTTTAATGAATGGACGCGCGTGATCGATCACCTGTAATTAGCCAACCCTCCTTTTGTCTGTAACACTTTCTTTGATTATTTGCATTGACACTTTGTTATGTTTTTTGTTTTTCTCCGGCGGAGTATTTGATCCGCACCGGAACTCTTTTGTTGTTGAAGCTTCTCTTATACGGTACACATTCCCGGTATGTAGTAGGAGTAGGCTATTATTGATTCAAAGTTGCTGCATGCGACGCATCTCTTTTCATCTTTTTCCCAAACTGCCGAGATGAAAGTGAACGAAAGATGCCCGGCTACACTCGAAAGTCGATTGTTTTGTTAGTCAATTGAAAAAAAGATAATGACGTGAGTTTTTCTTCCCCCTCCCTACCCCGCCAACCAGAAGTAGTGGTCGTCACAGACAGGGGAAAAAAAAAGTGTCTTTGTACCGGGGGTCTATAATGAGATTAGCCACTGGATTGAGCCCGCACGCGTGTGTGTGTGTGTGCTAAGACCCATCGTTCATAATTAAACGTCAGAGAGAGAGTAAAAAGGAGGAAGTGGGCAAAAAGGAGATTTTCCACGAGGAACGGATGTTGAACATGAAATGTGAGGGGAGAGACACGCCCCCTTTTTAACACTGCCGCCAGATGGTGTGTTTGTATCCTCTGAGGGCCTTTATCAGACACGACCCTCGAGCGTATTGATTTCATCTCCCCCATCTTCCGTTGTTGATCGTTTCCCCGTGATACCAATCACGATCGGTGATTTGGAGCGTGATTGAGCTTTTCATAATATCCATCTGCCAAAATATATAGAAAGGCCCCGGGAAAATTTTGGCGGTATTGTCCGACCCATTAAATCACTTGAATAAATAAAAGAATCCGACCGTCTCTATTATTAGACACTGAAAAATATTTTCATTGTCGACAATCAGATAGTGCAGGACAAGTTTTTTTTCTTTCAAAAAAAGGGGACAGAGTCGTTAGTCTGGTCGACGTGACTAGAGGCCACAAAAAAGAAACACATTTTTGAACAGGGGGGGGAAGACAACCGACATTTTGTCTCGACTTGGAAAGTCGCCATCGATTGTGTGTCTCTTTTTATTTTCTCCGCTCAATCATCTGTCAATGGCAAAAAAGAAAACAAATGGCAACATTTCATTCATTCAATTCATCCATTTTTTAATTTACAGGTAATCGTCTGCTAGTGGCGCCAAATTCAAATCATCGCCGAATTGAAAGAAGATTATTCATTCAAAAAAAAAATAGCCAAGTGATTGCGTGAGTGCTGTGGTGTAGTAGTGGTGACATTGTTTTGCCCTCCGTCCCGATGGTTGGTGCGCCGGCCGCCGCCTGTGAGGCTCGCGCGCCCACAACCGACGCCGCCCGCAGCAGCGCCGCGTTGCCGGACCAATGAAAGAGTCGGGCCCGCTGGCTGCTGCAGGACTGGAGGAGGCGCGGCCCGATTCTCTGGGTTGTGCACTTGCGCCCAGCGCCGCCGTTGCTTCGATCAACAACAACAATAATAATAATAATATTATCATCAGCAATAACAACAACGTCGTGTCTCCAGTGTCGGTCCCCAATCCGGCAGCAGTAGGCCCAGCTGGCCAGCCAACGACGACGACGACCGGTGGAAGGTCGGGCGACCCGACGAATTTCGAGTACGAAGACTCCGAATGGGATGTTGGCATTGGCAATTTAATTATCGATTTAGACGCCGATATTGAAAAGAATAATTCAGGAATTACCTCAACTACAACTACTACACCGACCCAGAAAGGGAATCAACAGGGTTCCGGCGCCGGAATGCCCAGCGGAACCAGTCCAAATAGTGGAGCTACCGGCTCATCGCCCTTAAACACAAACAACGGCAGTGCTGCGGCTGTTACGGCAACTACGACAACAAACTCTACTACGGCCGGAGCCACAACAACAACAGTCAAAAGTGGTGGTGGTGGGGGCAGTAACGGGTCGGCGGGTGGGAAGATGGCAGCGGCCGTCCACTCGGCCACAGTTGAACCCGGTTTGAAAATGAAGATTAAACGGACAAAACCTGGGCCAGGCACCAGGTCCTCGGAGACCAAACACGAAATCGTCAAGACCTCGGAGGGAAATGCAGCAGCAACAGCAACAACTGGATCAGTGCAACAACCTACAACTGGGCCGGCAGTTTCTTCGTCTGCAGCAGCAGCAATCGGTTCGCCGACGGCCGTCACAGCTGTGACGGCCACTGTGGCAGCAGCAGCAGCCGTCCGCCAGCCTCAACTGGCCGGAGCCAACAACAACAACAATAATAATAACAACAACAACAACAAGCGTGGACCGTCGGCCAACCACAAAAGAGACAAGTCCAGGGAGAAAGTTGCCAATCCAGGGGGAGCTGTCAAAATGCAAACAACAACTGGATCATCCGTGGGGACGTCGTCGACGACGACAGCAGCGGCCGTCACGGCAACCGCATCCGTGACGGGAATGATGACGACATCTTCGGGAGTCACGGTGACTCCGGTAACCGTCTCCGGGGGCGGATCGCCGGCCTCTTTACGCGCCGGAATGGTCGTCCCATCTTGCACGACAAGCAGTTTGACAGTGACTCCGGTTGTCGTCGGGGGAGGAATGTTGCCCAGCAGCCGGACTCCTCCACTCTCCTCCTCCACTGTTGTCCTTCCGGCCGGAATGGTCAACGGAGGAGGACCCACCAACGGGTCCAGTCCCACCTATCCCGGCTGCAACAGCACGGCATCTCCCGTGACAGTCACGCCAGTCGGTGTCACCTCTCTTCTCAACAACCTGGGCGGCCCAGGCCGTCCAGACGCTCTCATTGTTGGCACAAATAAAACCTCCTCGTCGTCCGGCTTGATGACGTCGACTTCTTCTTGCACAGAGCCGCCGAGTCCCCCAGCCAAGAAATGGCGCACATCTGGCCATCTGGCGTCGGATAAAGTAAGTTCTTGTTTAATTCCTTTAGACTTTTTTATTTTATTTGCCTTGACACTATATAATAATTATACGACTGGTGCTATCATTATTATGACTTTCTTGTTTGAAGAAGAAATAATAAAAACGAAAAAGGCAATGATTTTTATTAGCAACAAAGATGAAAGTAATAATCTCTATTTAGAAGTTGTCTCCCAAGACTTGGCAACTGTTTGGGGAAGAAAAAGAAAACGCTCCTTGCTACAGACACACACACACACAAACTTTTTCCCGAAAAGTAATGTGCTCTCTCGCGTGTGTGTGTGTGTGTGTTTGGAATTTTGGATTCGGTGCTGCTGCTGCTGCTGCTCGAAGGAATATCAGCAATGCAATTAGTTGAGAGAAACTTTTCTTCCCAGCCAAAGTTGCTGCTGCTGCAGTTTGCCCTTGGGGAAATTTGAGTTTCGGCTACCAAACTATTATTTTCCGAGAATTTCTATGCCTTTCATCATTGGATTCTGATTCGTCTTTTTTTTTAAAAAGAAACAAGATTTTATATTTTTCTGAGTAGTCAAAATTTTTGTTTGCTCTGTTAATCTTTTTCAAGGGCCGAGAAATGGGTCTGGCAATTATTATTTTTGACCTGGTGGTTGCAGAAACCTATAATAATAACCCCTCGACAGCTCTGGGGGGCGTCTCGGGGGACCAATCACAGTTAAGTGAGGGGGGAGGGTTAGAAAAATTGGGGAAAAGGTTAGGTCAAAGATGGCAGAGTAAATTGCAGACGAACTTTTCCACACACAAGTCTCAGCATGATTTACTCGATGGTCGCGTGTGTGTGTGCAGTGCCGGTTAAAGTGTGTGAATCTTGATCAACAATGACCAACAACAAGTTTTCTTAAGTTCTTGTGGAATATATAATTTTTCTCCCCTGTGAATTTTGTCTCCACAACGTGGCGTTCCATTTAGTTACAAGTACATTATTTAATCCGTTTAGTGGGGACTCGGATGCAAAGTTTGGTGATTATTCATTAAGAGTTTGCGTGTGTAATTGACGTCATCGCCATTTTGAAAAGACGAACGTGGGTTGAATGAATCGACGAGCAAAGTCGTCGTGATGGCCCAACAAATGTTGACGGTGATGGCCGAAGCTGCTGCCCAGCAGCAGCAGCAGCACGGCAGTTCTCCCACCAGTCAACCACAACAACATGCCACGCCACGAGTCAAAGTCAAAGGCCGTCGAAGGGTCAAGAGTCGGACGTCGTACTCGCTTTCTCTTAAATTGAAAGCCGTCGAAGAAGCTGAACGATCGGGACTGAGAGCCGCTGCTCTTAATTTAGACATAGACGAACGAGTTTTACGACAATGGCTCACGAAAGCCGAAGAATTGCGTCAGGCTGGTCTTACCAATGCCGGATCAACCCGCCGGCTCAGATCTCGTTCGGCCTCCAAAATCGCCTCCGGTGTCTCATCTTCTCCCGAACACGAGGTTCATTCTACCGTGTCCCCAGCTGCTATATACTTTGTCTCTTGTTGTTGTTTATTATTCAATCTAACAAAAAGTGTGTTTATTTCTTTTTATTTTTTGACAGGTTGCGGATCCAAGTCCTCCGCCGCCAGCACTGTCGACAGCCAGCAGCGTGACGGGTGGAAATCGGAGCGTGACTCTATTGGCTGTGACACCACCCAGTGCCGGATTGCTGGTCAACGGTGTTGGGGGCCATGGTAATCCATCGATGATGTCGGTCACATCTTCTTCTAGTCCCAGTGCGGATGGCTCTCCGTGCTCCTCATCCCATTCGACATCCTGCTCATCGTCGCTGGTCGTCTCCAGAGCGGATGCTTGTGTGGGCACGTGCAGTGCCTCCACCATGACGGAACCAGAATGCCTAGGACCCTGTGAACCGGGCACCGCCGTCACCTTAGAAGGAATCGTCTGGCATGAAACAGAAGGAGGTTCGTTTAGTTTGTTTTTCTTAAATAATAATTCATTCCGTTCACGTCATTCAACACATCTTATTCTTGTCCACACACAGGTGTTTTAGTCGTCAATGTCACATGGCGAGGTAAAACATATGTTGGCACATTGATGGATTGTACCAAAAATGACTGGGCACCGCCAAGGTATATAAATTTCAATCACCATCTCATTGGCCACATTCCAATAAAATTTTGTATATATTTTTTTTTAGATTTTGCGATTCGCCGACGAGTGATGCCGAGTCCCGAGCACCAAAAGGCCGTGCCAAAAGAGGCCGCGGAGCGACAAGCACGCCAGTGCCGACCGGCGGGGCCGGTGGTGTCGGAGTGGCCGGATTAGCCGATGCCTCATTGAGTCCCATGCACAGCAAATTGCGGAATGGAGCCAAAGGGCGACGTGGAGTGGGTGGAGGCAATGGCGGAGGTGGACTGCCGGCCCCACCCAGTCCAGCCAAAGAAGTTTTGACTTCAGGTGGCAAGCGAAAAGGCAGCAGCGGTGGCAGTGGACCTAGTGGTGGTGCTAGTGGCGGCGTCAAAAACCTGGACGAGGCGGCCAACGGCAGTGCCAACAAACGGAGTCGTTCCAGTTCGAGAGGAGCCGGGTCTTCCAGCCCGTCCATGGATCCACCGCCTGTCGTGTCGACGGCAGCGTCTCCAATGTTAATCGAGTGCCCGGAGCCCAACTGTTCCAAGAAATATCGACACATCAACGGCCTCAAATATCACCAGTCACACGCTCACGGAGGTATCAGCACGGTCAACGCCAACGGTGGAGTGGCCGCTGTGGCGGCGGAAGCCAATTTCGACGAAGATTCCAATCAGGACGTGACGATGGTGACACCTACCAAGAGTGGCAAAGAAGTGCCAACGACGACGCCTCAACCGGCTGCTGAAGAGGCCATGGAAGTGGCTCCTTTCACCGGCAAAGTGCCGATGCCTCCGCCACCAGAGTCGACGACGACGGCGACGACGACTTCTAGTGGCACGTCGTCGACGAGTGCCTCCTCATTGAATCCCGTTTCAGTTGGTGTCACGACTGCAACGGATTCTGCCGCTTCGCCGCAGAAACCCCCAAAGCCCAGCAGCCCACGGCTTCCGGCACCTAGTCCCATCCAACTTCTTTCGGCGTCATCTTCGTCATCCTCCTCCCCGTCTGTGATACCGACCGACGCTACTCCTTCGCCCGTCACTAATGGATCCAGCAAACCGGCCGTCGAGCATCTCTTCACTCCCATCGTCACTCAGCCAATCAACACGACGTCCACCACCACACCTTCTTCGACTACATGGACTACTCTGACGCCCAATCCGCGTAGTCCGGCCATGGCCGTCACTGCTACTACTCCCAAAGTGACTGGCTCTGACGCCGAATCGGTCGAGCGGAAGGAAAGGTCAAAGCACAAGAAGAAGAACAAGGACAAGGATCGTGAACGCAACGAAAGGAGGGATCACGCCGCCAAGAAATCTCCTGGAGCGCCGACAGTGACGGCCAATGGATCGCTCTACCACAATATGACGTCAGCCGTCGCCAATCCGTCCAGTCCGGCCTCTACGGCCACCATCGGAGCCGATCCTTCTGGCGTTAACTCATTGACTTCCGGCATTGGCGCCACCAATGGCCCTATACTCGCCACCGATTCCAACCGCGAAGATGTACAAAGTCCAGCTTATTCGGACATCTCGGACGCCAACGATCAGTCACCTTCCTTACTTGACGCCGAGCTGTTGGAGAGCAAGAAAGTGGCGGAAAAATTAGCGGCCGAAGCGGCTGCTTGTCTTCCACCAGTGGCCGGCCCTGGAGCTGGACCCAGTGTTCATCCGGCTTTAGGTTCTTTCAGCATGTACCCGTTTTATGGTCAACCCGCGTTCATGCCACCAACGGCAGCCGACCAGCAGGCCGGTAAAATGCTGATGAAGCCCGAAGAGAGAAGAGAAGATCCAGCAGTCAAACCTATTCCGGCTCAAGCTGCCGGAATCCCGCCACTACCACCACCACCACCACCACCTACATTGCCGGCTGGCAGTGGTCATCCTGGTCCAGGTGCTTTGTATCAACCGCCCTACGGATTTATTCCACCTTATCCGGCGTATCCAATGGATCCAGTGATGATTGATCCAACCGCTTCCGCCGCCAGATCGACCAGCAAGACACCGGATCAAGGAGGATTGGGTATCCCTCCAGCTCATTCGCCGAGAAGGATCGACTCGAGTCCAGGTCGTAAGGACGAGAAGAAACCTCCTATCGGCACGTCCGTCACACCCGTGGCGCCCATCAAGAGCGATCCGGTGTCTCTGCCACCATCCATGGCCATTAGCATGACAAAGGATCCCATCAAGGAAGAAATGAAGAAAATGACAACTCCATCCATGGAAAAGATTCTTCCTCCTTCATCTCTACCACTTCCCGGTCCTATCAGCGTTCCGACTGGCCCTAGTCCGTTGGGTCCTCCCGGCATGCCCGGATCCGGTCCACCTGGATCTGGTCCACCTGGTCAAGGAGCTTTCGACACGGCCATGTTGTACCAACGGCAACATCAAGAGGATCTGCGTCGCTTTTACAACGTTTATGGTGGTGACGATCCGATGCTCGGTCCAGGCCCTGGCCATCCAGCAGGCATGGGCATGTTTCCGCCTCCGATGAATTCACCAGGTTCTGGTCCTCCCGGACCAGGTTGGATGGTCAATGGTCCCAAGAGTTCACCACTAGATCCTCAACAGCCTCCGTCTCAACAGCAGATGATGCAGCAGCAGCAGCAACAACAACAGCAGCAGCAACAACAACAACATAACCAACAGCAGCAGCAGTTGCAGCAGATTCAACAGCATATACACCAGCAGCAACAAATCCAACAGCAACAGCACCAACAACAATTTCAGCAACAATTGCAACATCAGCTACAACTCCAGCAGCAGCATCAGCAACAACAACATCAACAGCAGCAGCAGCAGCAACAGATGCAACAACACATGCAAAACCAGGCGCTCCATCAGCACCTTCAGCAGCAACATCAGCAGCAGCAACAACAACAACAGCAGCAGCAACAACAACAACAACACCAGCAACAACAACAACAGCAGCAGCAACAACAGCAGCAGCAACAACAGCAGCAGCAGCAGCAGCAACAGCATCAATCGCGCAAATCTTCGTCCAAATCTTCGTCGTCTATGCCCAGCTCGGCTTCGAGTCCAAAATTACGGCCGCCTTCGGTCGACAGGAAACAGGAGCATAGAGACAAGGAGCAACAGAGGCCCAATGAAAAGATCTCGGAAGGAGTTAAACCGACGATGGAAACTCAAGGACCACCACCTCCGCCCGGACCACCGCCAGGTGCCGGTTTGTCGCCGTACGGAATGTATCCCAACTTGTATCCGTATGGATTACCGTTCGACCCATCTCATCCAGCCTACCGGAACACGATGGCTTCCATGTTGGGTGGATCACCTCACAATCCATTCGGTCCAGACCCTAGAAACGGCCCGTCTCCGTTTGGTATTCCCCACCATCCGCACCAGTTGTCGCCGGCTGGAATGAGAGGCTACCCGTCGGGTCCGGGCGGATTTCCCGGTCCTTCCGGTGAAGATTTGAGCAGAGCGCACGCGCTGGAAATGCTACAGCACCAAGCCAACCAGTATTACGCATCACTGGCTGGCCCACCTCCACCACCTCCACCTTCATCGGCCCAGCAAGGAGGAGCTCCGACGAGTTCTGGCCCTATTTCCGGCCCTGGTTCCCAGCAATCTCAATCTCAGCAGCACAAAATCCACGAGCTGGCGGAACGGGCCATGAAGTCACCTCCTGCCTCGCCGGCCGTCGGCCACGACAAGAACCAGGTTTCAATGGGTTCTGGTCTCGGTCTAATACCTCCCAATCCGTCGACAACGCCAACTGGACCCGGCCAGATGGCCAAGATGTCGATGAACATGGACCGTCGCTCTCCGTCGATGGGTTCCAATAATCCACCTCGATCTTTACTCAGTTCGTCGGTGGGGCAGCCGGGAGCTCCGCCGATGCCGCCATCCTCTGCTGGATTCCTCCCGCCTTCGTTAGCCGCTTCAAATCATCATCAGTATCCGCCTTCCGGCTCGCCCTATGGCGGACCTAAACCTTTGCTTCGACCGTAGATATACATATTTATATATTCATCAATTTTTCCCCTTTTGTTGTTTATCCTGTCACATCATCCTCCGTGTTAGCCATCGCCGCACGCAAGTGATCTCTTTCTCCCTTCGCTTCATCCATTTTTTTTTTTAACTTGTACATCCTCTTTATCACGCTGCCTACACACACACACACACACACCCATCGCACTTATATGCGATCGTGTACAGTTCCACCACCATCTTTATTTTGATAAATTCATCCAATTCGGCTTATTATATATTTTCGTGTCGTTGTTGTTGTGTAAAGATAGGATATCCAGGGAGCCATTTACCTGCGTGTGTGTGTGTGCGTGTGTGTATTTAGGGAAGTCTGCACCATTTAATTTAAGTAAAAAAAAAAAACTAAAAAAGGCAAAATAATATTCATTCAATCATTTCCCTTGTTGTTTGCGTTTTCTCACCTTTGTGATATACCTCTCTCTCACTCTCTGCGCTGGACTCGCTCTTATCAAAATTATCAAAATTATTTTTTTTAAAAGGTTGCAAAAAATAATGAATCAACTTCTACAAAAGAAAAAAAATTGGATTTTAAAAAAGAAATTTACTTGATTAACATCCACGACATCCCCCTTCCTTTTCAACTCTCTCCTGATGACAAAATGATTTTTCTCATTAAAGGTGGCGGCCCCCTTTTTCTTCGTCCTTTTGTCTTACAAATTACAACAAACAAAAAAAGAAAATGATTCAAAATTTTGATTGACGGGGGGTCACAGTGAAAAAGTAGAGTTTGAAATATGAAAAAACGCGCGCGCCTGCTTCTCTCCTCGTCGTTCTTCATTTTCTGGTGTGTACAAAAATTTAATAATAATAATAAGTTTATTATTTCCAGCTGAAAATGTTTCCTTGTGCATTGTGTTTCCCCCCCCCCCAATTTTTTCGTACTGTGTGTTTGTGTGAGTGTCTATGATGCGCAAAATTTTGCCAGAAAAATTTAGAGAAACTTTTTTTTTTCTTTTTTCTTTTGAATTTGGAAATGTGTAATAAGATGAAAATGTTGATTTCTTTAAATATGACATTATGATGTGCCGTGTGTGATTTCTATGCTCTCGCTTCTTTTATTTTAATTTGATTTTTTTTTCCTCGTCTAGGATTCCGGGAACGTCCGTAAAACATTTTCATTGTCCCGTTTTCCCTGCGTCGTCACAGCAACTCCCTCCCCCTTATCGCGCCCGCCGACTAACCCAACTGTTTTTTTTTTCCTTCACTCCTCCTCGTACGCTTGTTAAATATGATTGAAATTCACACCACCAACCACACACAAATACAATCAAGATTTTTTCGAAAAAAAAAACCAACAAAACAAACAACCCAAAAAGTTTCGTGGATTTCGTGGTACCGTTGAAACACCCAAATTTGGTCACGAACCAGCTCGGATGCTGTTTGCAACTGGTTTGAAAAGTGAAAAGCCGTGAATCATCACGCTGGCCACCTAGTGGATGGCTCACGGGGTTTTTGTTTATGGGCCTCGCACCGGGAGCCTGGAATCTGTACACACGAGAGAGAAAAAGAAAAAAAATCAGGAAACTTTAGCGCTCACGCCGAAAGGAAGTGGATTGGTTTCCCGGCTGATTTGGTGAGCGTGACCGCAGCAACGGGAGAGAGTGGGGAGGGTGAGCGATCAACCGAATCCGTAATATACTTTGCGTCGCCACCACCAATTTATTGAACCCATTTATTTCCGTTTTCTCTAGTACTTGCTGCACATTGGCATCCAGAAATAAGCCAGTGGCCAGTTGTCATGTGACGTATACACACACACAGTTAGACCCTCTCTCGTTCCATCCTCTTGGCTACTTTTGATGCTGTGCATAACGAGAACCCCTCCTCTCCCTGTGTGTGTGTGTGTATCTGGCTATGGGCATTCGGCGTGAGTCGTGCGCACGCGACACACACACACACAGAGGAGAGAGAGAGAGGAAGAGTTATATGAGGACGGCAACCAGTCTGGAGGCAACCACCGGCTCGATCGGTTCCTTTAACGTTTTTTCCGTTTTCCACCCCCCCAAACAAAATAATATAGGCAAAACTCACGCGCAGCACGTTCATCTCTTTTTCATTGGCGGGCTGGTTATTTCTTTTTTGAACACTTTTGATTTGATTATAAGAAAAAAGGACAATTGATTTTTCCAACTCCGCAGATTTAAGACTAGCGAATTTTGAAAAAAAAGAAGTTCCAATGGATCCGTGGATGATTGCCCTGGTCACCATTTTCATCTTGTCTTTCCTAACGGTCGTGGCGTGCATCATTCATCATTTCTTTTTCGACGATCATTGACACATCAAATTTTATTTTTTTGAGTTTTTCTGTTTTTTTTTTTAGTTTATAGTTTTGTTGTTTTCTTTTTTCGTCGTTCCGCTGCAAAATCGTCACGCCCTTTTTTCCACCCAACCAAAATATTCCAATTCTTTTTTATTTTTCTATCCGTATTATTTATACCCAAGTGTTTCGCATCCGGTCACCGGAAAACCCAGAAAAATTCCTCATTTTTATCATTAGCTGCGTGTGGATATCATAAAGAAAGATTGACGTTGTGACACTTAGTTTCCCCTCGGTGTTTGTGTGTGTGTGTGTGTGTGCGCGTGTGTGTGTGTTATCTGTCGAGGCCAAGTGCGTCAGTCAGTGAGAGAGAAAAATGCCAGCCGTCAACACTTTGGTAAGTGATTGCTCCAGTAAAGTAGAAAAAAAGGAAAAAAAGAAACAATTTTTACAAGAAAAATATGTCGCCTTATTATTATAACGGAGAAAAAATATTTTTCTCCTCTTGCTCGTCGTTGTAACTCGCCGGGAATTTTTTTATCAGCGGTTTTAGCCCGTTTTCCTGTACACTCACGTACACACACACACACGGGTATATGTAATATGACGTCGTCAATTTTTTGTTGTTGTGCCGGGAAATTTGGAGTATAATACAGTGCCGGCTGAGTCGAGCGGTGCTCTGCCGTACATGGTTCGATCGTGATTTTCTGGCTCCCCCTTTCTCTGTGTTGTGTGCTGTGCGCTCACCGTTAAAACTCCACTACTTTTGCTGCTGCCCTTTCCAAATTGCCAAGTTTGGAATTGAAAGTCATGGCCCCGCAAAAATTGTTGGTACGCGCGTTATTCTTTTCTCCTTTCATTTTCTTATCGATCAAACAGATTGGCTCCGCACATGATGATTGTCATTATGTATCTAGGCTGTGTCTATAATAAGTAGACGAAAAAGTAATTTTGTGTGTGTGTGTGCTGTGTGTTGACGAGCGCAATCATCGTGCCCGGTGACCTGAAGAAGGGGCTAGACGACGACGGCTATATATCGTTAGATTGATCGCGTCAATAGATGGGAAGAGACCAGATGCTTTTAGATCTAATCGGCCACGCAACAACGAGCCCCCTTCCAAGATTGACGACGTCATCCAACAACACAGTTTCGATTTTCTCTCTCTCTCTATCCCAGCAGCGTATTTCCTAGAGCCATAAGACCGCACCCTTCATATTATCTTGTATTCCAGAGCGACCCGTTGATGAGCGCGCTCGTTATCAGCAACTTTTATCAAGCAAGTCCAACTCTTTTTCTTCCGTTTCTATTTTCAATTTTTTTTTTAAATAAAAAAGGCCATCGACACACGTACGAAGATGAAGACATCAACTTCTTTTTCCAGTTCGAGTCTTGAAAAGATTGGCGTTTCCATCGATTGATCTTTCTTCCCTCCCCGTTCGTCGCAGGAGACTCGCGATCCAATTAGATCGATAAAAGAAGACGAGAGTCAGCAGTAGCACACGCAAGCAATCTTTAAAAATCATCTCGTCATATAAAAAGATAATAAACACAACGACTAACGTCTGTGAGAAGAAGAAGGAGAAGAAAAGAGCCACTCGTTTTATTGATTGGTCCTTTTTTCTTCTTCTTTTTCTTATTCTCCGGGTGTTTTTGGGGATGTGATGTCCCTCCGAGAGCAAAGTCTTGGGGAGGTCGACCTTTCTGTATGTGTGTGTGTCAGCTGGGATCCATCTACGACAAGAGCAACTACTGTTATTATTATTGTAAGGATCTTTTAGTAGGCAAGCGGCAGTATACACAGCAGCATAACATGCAATATGTATGTATGTATCTAGCCTAGCTAGAAGCTTTATATGAAACGTTTCACCCATTGATTAGTTGTAGACGTCATCATTTTCTCTGTACATGCGCCCGTGTTGGCCATGCCGTTTCACATTGTTTTCCTCCTATAGAAGCAAATACTTATTGTAGGTCGAAAAAATCTTTGGTAACCAAAGTGAATAAAATCGAGCCAGTGTTGTGCTGTGTGAGGAAAAACACAACACATTGACAGAAATATAAAAAACCCAATTTTTATTATTCCCAGTTAAATCCAGCCCATCCTGGCTGACTCATAAGGACAAAAAACACACACAACAGCCAACGTTCTTATTTCTCTCTCCCTTGGACGGCAGGTCTATATGCTGGGGGGGAGGTACCGGAGGTATAAGGCCGGAAAGAAATGGGGATGGGGGGGGAGAGCTCCCGACGCCGAGAACGAGACTTTGCCTACACACAAACGACATCTGCTTCCTGGATCCGTCCGTCGTTGTGTCGTTAAGAGTTGCCTCCTCCTCCTCCTCCTCCTCCGTCACCTGCCCTCCTCTCTCTCTCGGCTTGTCTCGCTGATTTGTTTGTTTCCAGCCACAAACGGCGGCCATCGGGGGACTTGTAAAAAATAAAATAAAAAGGGAAACCGGCTCGGCTTCTCTCCTCCCAACCAGTGAGTGAGAGGGAAAGAAGAAAAAAAGGAGAGCGTGAGCGCAGATGGAGGGGGGGAAAAGGGGACACGACCGCTACACAACTCATCAGTCGCGAGCTGATCGTCAAGACTTGCGCAACTTTTGTATCTCCTTTTGAGTTTTTTTGTTTCGGTTTATTCCCCCAGCTGCTGCTGCTCTTATTTAGAACTTTGTTGTGCTCCGTTGCGTGAACGAATTCGCGTGTTTTTGATTTTTTAATCCCGCGCGCTGACTGCCTGTCGTCATGGAAGACGTGACCGTTCAACCGCGCGCTCATCTCGCCATCGGCCGCCAGTGGAAATCGCGTTCCGTTCTGCTTCTGCCCAACTTTTCCAGGGAAAAAGTATCTCTCTCTCTCCACTTATTCCATTCCATGTCTTTTTGATCGATTTTTTTAAATAAAGGGAAAATAGCGTAAATATAGTATATAACTCAATCAGAAAAGAAAAAAACAAATATTCCGTAAGTGTATACAGCCGCCGGTGCTATTATATGACGCCGTCAGTTCCCAACCAACCGCGAAATCTCCAAAAGAAAAAAAGGGCCCCGCGTTATTGCCAATGTTTTTTGACAAGCCAGTCGAGCGAAACCCCGCGATTGATCACCGCTCTCTGGCGTGTGTGTGTGTGTGGTATAGAGTTATTACATCATCTCTCTCTCGAGCTATATACAGATGCGTGGGCCACAATGAGCTCTGCAAAAAAAGCCAAGTTATTACATTTATTCCAATAAATATATTTTTTGTTTTGTATTTTTGTTTTGCCTCCAGCTGCCAGTTAGATTTATTATTGAAAAATCCAATTCCAATATCGCAGCGCTTCCGGTTGCAGAGGTCCGGCAGCACTTCACCAATTGAATTGTGTGTACAGAGAATCAATCAAAAAGTCAACCTCAACTACCGAAAAACTTTTATTTTTATTCTTTTCCAATTTTTTAGAAATTTCATATTTTTAAAAGTTAGACCGATAAAAAAAAAACTATTTTAGAAAACAGGGAAAAAATGTTTTTGAAAAAAAAATTCTTTCGAGGACATGTGCTTCACATCGTGTACCCAACAGCTCCCAGCTCGGGAAAAGAATGTCAACAATTTTTTGGAAACATTTTTTCTGTTCCGCAGCCCCCGCCTGAGCTGCTGCTGCTGCTGCTGCCCTTTATTTTTTTGTGGTTGCCTTATTTGAATGCGCGTTCCCTTTTTTTCCGAAATAGATTTTTACCGGGACCCGTCGCTCTCCTCCTTTTTGGTTTCTCATTTCGTGTTGTATCCGAGAGTCGCGTTCCGGAATGATTCGAAACGCGCGCGCGCGCGCGTTTTTTTTTATTTTTTTTCTCCCGTGGGCTATATAGTCCCCCCCCCCCCTCTTCTTTCGTGCAACTGTCTCTCTGGCGTTTCTCATCATCGGGACGGAATGTCGTTGTCGGCCATCTTCTCATTTCCTTTCGTCTAGCGATCCGAGACTCACGAGGGGACATCATTCGACAATCGACCGTGTTTCTTCCTGTTTTCTTCCTGCGCTGCACAAGAGAAAGGGAAGGAGGGGGGGGCGAGACTCTTATGTTTTGTTTCTCAAATGACGTCATTCCTCAAACGACTTTCATCTATTCGAGAAGGGACTGGCTTATGTAATTTTAACTGCGGGGACTACATATTATTACCGCTGCTGCTGCTGGCAGCGTTTCATTAGCATACCTTGAACGGGGGGGCGAAAAAATTCAGAGATAAAATGATTCTCCCTTGAGGAGAATCATTCTGTTCACATGTGTGTGACTTTTGTGTGTATACATATCTTTAACATTTATTTAGTTTTTTAAATGATAACTTTTTTTTTATTTAGCCTCCACCCGTGGCTCCGGGACCGGTCATTCAACACGATGGTCCCGTCATGCAGCTGAGCGGCAAAGGACTCCTAGTTCCAGGCTCCTGGAAGCGTCGCTACTGCGTCCTGGACGGCCGTCGTCTCTACTACTATCAGCTCAACGGGGTAAATAATAATAATAAATAGCCAAACGTATCTAAAGAGCAGAGCGCCAGCAGACGAAGCTCTTCATTGTTCCAACACCTCTCGGATTTGTTCTGGGTTTCCCCCCTTCTAATGAAAACGTGTGGGAGCTGGGAGGGAAGTAAGAAATAAGGTGACGACGAGATCCTATTTTTGACTTCCGGCTTCTCTCTCGTCCCGCTGCCTCGTCTCAGCTGTGCGGGTTAGAAAACAGCAGCAACGGGAAGTTGTCTAGAAATCAACGCCTTCCTTATCTTATAGCTGATGTGAACTGCGGGAGAATGAGAAACCCCCAAAACCGCGCTGATTTCGTGCCCATAATAAGGAAATCGAAAGAAAGTAGACTGACAACTTATAACGGCATCGTTTATTTAGTCTAACAGTTTTAGATTAGCCAAAACTCGACCGGTTTTTATTATTCGTGTTGGCACACTTCTCGGAAATTTTTTTTTTTTTTTTGTGTACATAAATTAAATAACGCGTGGTTTTGATCTGGTGATTTCACTCTTTTCTTTTTGTTGTTGTTTTGTCCATTTAAGGAAAATCAGGGTCATCTGCATTACCGTGACAAGACGAGTCACTACGTCGACCTGGACAACTACGACATTTGCGAAGAAGCCAAAGGCATCAAAACCGCTTCAAATGTGTTAGTCATCAGCTCGTCAGAGATCGAGAAATCTTTTTTCGACACGGTATGAACAATCTAATCCAACTATACGTATATAAATAAATGTATACACGTATTATTTATACAATGACTTGTGCCGATTTCTCTTTCTACTCCCTAGATGGGCATATAAACTTTTGACTCACGTTTTTTTTTCTTTTCTTTTCATAATACAGGGGCGGCTGTACCTGTCGGCCGAGACTGCCAAAGAAATGAACGAGTGGATCAGTCAGATCCGGTCGGCCATGTCGGCTCTGCGAAACGGCCCAGCCAAGGCTCAGCCTCCTCCCAAGAGCTCGTCCAAGTCGGCTGCTGCTGATGTATCGACATGCTCCACTGCTGAGGTTAGCTTTCTCTTCCTTTTCTCTTTCTCCAGCACAGTGCACATTTGAACGCATCGCCGAGAATCACACCCGTCACGCAAGACGAACCCATTAGAATTCTAGAAAAAACGGTGGGGGGAAAAACAATAAGCAAACAGTGTCGAGCTAGCCCCATGTGCGGGACAGATGCGCAAAAGGAGACCCTCGCCGGCCCTTTTTGTTTCAATGTGAATCCACTCCCCAAACGGACACATTCCTCGGGGTAATCGAGTCACGTAACGTGTGTCTAAGCTGTGAATCCGTGCAGCGGTTGTTATTTCAGAGTGCGTTCCTTTTTCCGTCCGTGTGGGAGCCACACCCTCGTCGTCGTCCATTCTTAATGGCTATTATAACGTCATTTCTCTATCATAGACGCTCTTTTTCTATATGAACGCCGATCAAAAATCGATGGCCGGTGGGAGGTTACACGATCGGAGCGCGTGAGATGGATGTCGAATCGCGATGATGGATCTCTACTACTACCCCACGCTCTTTTTTTAAATCGATATTTAATTGACGGGGGGGGCAACTCAAGAGAGAGAGAGAGAGAGTCCGCCGGAAGGGGCCACACTGTCATT
This sequence comes from Daphnia pulicaria, assembly GCF_021234035.1. Taxonomy (NCBI): domain Eukaryota; kingdom Metazoa; phylum Arthropoda; class Branchiopoda; order Diplostraca; family Daphniidae; genus Daphnia; species Daphnia pulicaria. The sequence continues at coordinate 11,228,895 of NC_060913.1, forward strand.
AACTAATGGCCCTGACTGATTCGTTTCGCCTCCCCTCGTGTACATGTTGGTTCTCTCACACTACTAACGAGGAACTGGTTTGATGCCGTTTGACGGATGTATATATGATGCAAGACGTGTGAGATGAACATCATGTTCTTCGTTACATACGTATACAAAATGGAAAAACAAGACCGGCAGGATTTTCAATTTAAAACTAATTTCGTTGATCGATATCCGCAAACCGTCGGCGAACGCCGCCCCCGCACTTTTCCCACGAAGCGCAAACTACCCCGCAGGGGGTCCGATCTATAGACGAGAATTTACACAAGACAAACACGCTCCAGGGTGCGCAAGACTCATCAAAGCATTAGTGAATGTGTCTGTGGATGTGTGTGTATAGTTCCCTGGGCGGGCTGTTTTTTTTTTAAATCTTTTTTGGCAATAAGGTTCCAGGCAAAAATCGATAGACTTCATTTTTTCTTCTCTAAAAATATACACGATCCTCTCTCCAGCGACCTTTCCAACTTGGATATTAAATACGTATATACGTATATACACTCCGTCATAGAGACTTTGCCTTTCATTATAGCCGCGCACCACACACACACGCGGCCAGGAGTTAAATAGACACACGTACGGGCGACTATTATTGTACGGAGCCTAGGCTGCGCCGATGGGTGGCGGGACTATCGGAGTGCGCGCCCGGAGAGCGGGCGATCGATTTCAATCCGAATGTGTGTGTGTGTGTGTCTGCCGGGCTGGTGCAGCAAAGACAGATGCGAGTGTATTGGGTGGAAAATAATAACGGGAAAGTCAAAGAGAATGGCGGGTGGGGGCTACGTCAAAAAAAGATAAGGTACATATAACAATAACAATAAAGAATGAAGACACGGCGAACCGGCTAGTGTTGAGAGAAATCGATGAAGCGAGAGCGCGGCCAGTGGCGGTACTCAATTCGTCCCAATCGGAGGCCAACAGAAAAATATATAAGAAACACAACAAAGAAGAAGAAGAAGAAAAAGTTGATTCTTTTCAAAACTTTTGTGAGTGTCTGAGGGACTTTTTTCGATATAGTCGGAAGGGGCCAGAAGGTTTTCAGGTTTCGACAGAGTCATCAGTCGGGTCGTTTTGACGTTATTATCATCGACCATTCAGGCCAGCGCACAGCTCAAACTTTTTCATTTGTGCCCGTCCTTTTATCATCACCAATTCACACCCACTCTTGGTTGGAAGGTGGGAGCCTTTATCTTTCTGAACTAGGTCCCCTCCTCTCATTGAAACTCCAGTAATTTTGTAATTAGGTCAGAGATAACTTTTTTGCATATAAAATGTGTCTCAAATTGCGTTATATTGCAGCAGGCGGCCAAGATGAACACGACCGAGACGGGATTAGAAAATTCCATCCTGCTCCTGAATCCCGGCGAACATTTGGATTGCATCACCAAACAAAGGGCCAAGGGACCCACTGGGCGTCGACTGCCGCGCCAGGCCAAATCCCGACTCTATCCGGCGTCGGACGCCGTCCAGCAACAGCAGCGCAGCGAGAGCCTCCCGCGGCTAGAGCCGGCGGTCAACAACGATCCCGTCAACATCAGGTTGGGCAATGTCAAGCACGCCGCCATCATCCCTGGCAATCGTTTGATCAATCGCATGATGGAATTGGACAGCGTCGATGAAGACGAGTCCACTGTTGTCGTTGAGCCCGATCCTCCTCCACCAGTCCCGATCCTTAAAATTCCCGATGACGACAAACTCGCCGTTCCCGATCATTCCGGCTTCGATCAGTCGTGGTTTCTCGGGAGCGCTAGGGCGTCGTCTCTTGGTCCAATCACTTTATCGCCACCACCGCAAACCGAATTAATCGGTGGTGGTGGTGGTGCTGGTGCTGAACAATCCGACGCCCAGTCCTCGTCATCGACGTCCCTACCGACAGGCGTCACTTCTCGTCCGGCCAATCGATACTGGACTTGCAATTTCCTCTAATCAATAACAATAATATAACCTCCCCTCCCAACATAGTAGTTTGTGTGTGTGTGTGTTATCTCTTTCCCGGTGCCACTTTTTGGATTCTTTTATTATTTTTCAAATTGTTTTTTAGTTTTTTGTTATTTTGCTTGCCTGCATGCCTGCCTGCCACACATTGATCGTTTAGGTTTTATTTTAATTTGCTACATGTACATGTTTGTTTTTTGATTATTATTTTTGTGCTGCATGTTTCTCTTTTTTAGTGGAAATGTCAAATGTTGATATGCATTGTGCCAACATATCGTCGCCGAAATGCGTGATATGTGCAATTAGATGTCGAGTTTCTAGCCAGCGCACGTATACATATATATATAACCCCCCTCATAATCTAACCTTATGTTCCTCTACTATACACAACACACACGCCCGCCCATGTCTGGATTTTTTCGTGTGATATGCTGCAAGTTCCGTTGTTGTCCCTAACTTGATATGATCATGTGAAGTTTGGTGGAATGCACGCGCTTCAATTACTGACGAGCCTGACTAATGAACTCGTCAGATGCCAACCTGAATCAGCTCAATTTGTCTAATGACGATGAAAATCAATGCTGATGACTGGCATCCGTTCAATGGCATTTCTCTCTCGGTAGATATACGAATGGTATAGATACGAAAGCGAATAAAGAGCTCGGGCTTACACATCAGGAGACTCTCTCTCTCCCCCATCTAAACGCCTTCAATGCCAATCAATACCTGAAAGAGAAGTTGTGACTGCTGGAGGAGAAATGCCAAGCTGGATCTTAGATCTGCAGCGTGTATATAAAAGATCTTACAGATATATATGAGCCAGGAGAGACAAGAAGACGATTGGTGGTTCTCTGCTGTGACGGAGCAGAGCGGGTCTTTCTTTTTTTTTTTTCTTCGGGTGGGATTGAACGACTGCAATCAATGGCGCTCACGCCAACCCAGTCCCGAAAGATACACATCGTCCCCCTTTCTTCTTCTTATGGTATATTGACACGAAGTAGTATACCCTCTGGCTCTCTCTATCTCTCACTTTCCCTCTTCATTATTATTTCCTCTTGGCAATCGGCAGCAGCCATGGCAACCCAAAGTCTCCAAACCCAAATAGTTAATCTAAGAAACTCTCTGTCGGCCCCGCCGGCTGATTGATGTTCGATCGCCGGCTCTCCATCCAGCAGCTGACGCATTCAAATGAATATAAGAGTCGAGAGTGGTATTTGCATGCACCGATTGGGGCGATGATGAAACCATTCTTTAATCGATGAAGTGATGCTATCTACATTTTAAATGTACTATCTTTAATTTTTTGGGTGATTGATGGATGGATTTTTAGAAGCAGTCAGCTGAGCCGGGGCCATCTCAATCAGCAGCACAATCGCTCCTTTGATACCGGCCAGCATCATCAGAATAAGCGGGCGGCAGCTTACGCCTACAGTTCCAGCGAGGAGAGTTTGAATTTATCGTTCGCCCAGCAGCCGCCGGATCAGCAGCAGCAACAAGACGAGGAGACGGTGGAGACGTTGTGCGAGATTCCTTTGATCCATCACTCGACCAGCACACCTTCGCTGGTCGCTCATCCGTCATTCGGCCAAATGGTGGCCAACAATCATTGGCTGAATATCGGATCCAGCAGCTCGACTCCACGACCAGTCACTTCCGGCAAGCGCCGCTCCGTTCAGCCTTACAGCTGCACCAGCACCGACGATCCGCCCGGATTGCCACACCAGTACCAGCTCCTGCTCCAGCAGACGGCCGCCATTAAAACGACGCTGTCCGGATTGGAAGCGGATTTCGGAGCGTCGAGACGCGACATGGGCTGGTTGCAGGAGAATCTGACGACCGTTCAAAGCGCCACCGGAAGCGTTTCCGACAAGGTCGTCAAGATGCAGTCGCAGGTGGCCAACATGGAGCGACAGATCAACGGAGCCGTCAAGGTTGGCCGGCAATAAATAAGCCCAGCAGTCGTCTGCTACCCCACCAAAAAATATCGCCCGGCTTATTAACGACCCCCTTCTTGCTTATTCCCTTATTCTCTCTTCACTAGATATCATTTGGAAACTCTTGCCAAATAACCCACACTCACACTTCTCTGGTTGATTCAATTAATACTATCTTCGTTTTCTTCCATTTTCTGTGTGTCCCGCTTATTCTATATATACTAATGACTGTTGATTTAGTGAGTGCGTACTACCCCCCCTCCAGTGTCTGATTAACCCTCCCCAGCAGCAGCACGAGACTATGGTGTGTCCTTTAATACTCTGCAACTGTGTGCCCAATTTATTTTTGGCGGACAAGCGGGATATGAGAGCGTGTGTGTGTGTGATGCCCGTGTGTTTGCGTGAGCGTCTGCTGTTTGATTGACGGTCATTGATTCGTTCCCCCCCCCCGTGTGTTGCCACTGAGCGAAACCGAGGAGCATATAATCGTTTTCCAGTGTGAAGAAGCAGTCAGGGTTGAATAATAAGATATACCCGATGAAAAAAAGGAGAAAATAACTTAAAAACACACACACACAAAGCATCTGTATGCATTATTTATCCAGTGACATATCATCTGTCAGGCCTATCAGTTCCAATCATCTAACTTTAAACATTTGTTTTAGGATTGAGAGTTATAAGGAAACGATTTCATGGTCTATTCATGTATGTGTTTATACGAAACATTTTTCCCCCTTCAGAATTCAACAATTTCCCTGCGAATAATCGACAGTCGTGTGTAGGATTGCGACGAGCTATCGCTTATGTCAGCTACGTAAAGAGTTATTCCAAGCCGATGTTAAGTTGCGAACCTGGGCGTGGTGGTGGTGCTGGCTGGCTCCTGTGACAACGAATCAATAACGCGCATGCATAATCCTATACGTCATACCCCCCCCCCCCCCCCCCCGTCGTGAATTCGCCTTCGTATTATATTCTTAGAAAACACAAAAAGAAACATTTCTCCTTTTTTTTTATTATTTTTCGTTGTTGTTTGTTTGTCTGTTGAAATCCCTCCCGCGCGCTGTGCGACCGTCGAAATCGCGTTTGGCTTTTGTTTCGGTCAAAGCTGTTTACGACGATTTCGTGTAATACCTATTCTGCTGTACACGAGAGCGTTTGGGAATAGTCTATATTATACCCGACAGGTTTCGTGAAAGTAGATACGTATACACGGGGCGCGTTCTTATTCTTCTCTCCTTATCAGCCGCGTGCAGCACCAAGAGCCCGGCTCGCCGTGGGGAATCACGATCGAATACATATAACATCTCTCCCTCGCCTACATGTACTTCTGTCTGTAATGGGGTCCGAAAAAGGGGAATGAGGAGTGATTTTATTGTGATGACGTCATGAAGGACTGGTGCTTGTGTATTTCAGTTGTTACATTCATATCGTTGCATGTTGTAGTTTGAAAGTGGGAAACAAAATGAAGAAGAGGAAATGTTCAACAAAAAGAAAAAGGCAAAAATAATTCAAAACATCCTCTGAAACTAACAACTTTTTCGTTCTCTTTCACTGATACTAACCGATCGATGAATTGTTGATTATTCTAACAATAACACAATTACGCAGGAATGTCGACCATTTTTACATACTACCGAGGAGGAGATAAGCTGGTAAATGTAGGCGGCGTTAGACTTATTCTAAAGTACATATTATCCCGTCAGGAAGCGCAGCAGTTGCAGCAGAGGGCCAATGATGCGCTGAAATCGGCGTCGGATGCCGAACGTGACTTCCGGCGGCTGGAGAACGACTGCCAATCGTTGCTGAATCAGCTACTACGTCAACAGCAGTCATCGAATTCGTTGGCCGATCCACTGTGTCTCAGCCCAATGACTCCTCATCCGCCTGGAAGCTTGATGATGATGAGCTTCCAGCAGCAGCAGCACGGAGCGGATACGAGCGGTCATCATTTCTCCTCTCAGCGCTCTTCCAGCCAACTCCCGCCGTTGGCACCCGTTCCGCAACTCAACATCCCGCCCACTTTCGATTTCGCTGCCCTGTTGACTAAATCTATGCCGATCGGATCGTCGGCAGTGGCGGCGGCGGAGCCCCGAATGAAATCCTCCTTCCGGAGCGAGGGTGTCAATAAGAACGGAACCAAATCCATTTCGTTCGGTCCGATCACGACGTACGCCACGTCTCCTACAACGGATCCTGATGATGTCATCCCGGCTGCCACCAGCACTCTGAGGAAGACCATCAGTCATAGCAGTGGGCCATCGTTCGTTCTTCCGGTTTCGGACTTTAATCAAAATTCCCCACATTCTATGATGACTTCTTAGACAACAATTTTCTATCAATTTCTTATTTAAACTGTTTAGGCCTCAACCAAAATATTATTTTTTATCATACAAGGATATATTCCCGGTGGATTCTCTGTTAAGGTTTGAGAATTATAGGGAAACATTTGTTTTTTTTTCAATTTTCGTTAGTCCTTTCAGAAGAAACGTGTGAACTTATTCGCCATTTGTGGGAATTCCAGCGATTTTTTATTGCTTTTCAAACTAAAATTTGTTTGGACTTAATTTGAATTAAAACTCCTTTTTACTTTTTTTTTGTATATCGACTAATTCCAAATCTTTTTTTTCCAGCAATGAAGTACTTCCATTTCCTATTCTTCCTTTTTATTAGTTTGAATTACTTTCCTACTTTACTTTTCATTTGGTTATTGTATTTTCGTTTTTTTTTAAATTTTGTTTTTAAATCAGCAATAAATAGCAAAAATATTAGAAAAAAAAAATTTCATTTTTATTGAAGGGTTATCTTTGTTTAGAATTTTAGATATCTAAACAACATGAAACCATGAAACTTAATTCCGTTGCAGGTTGCACCGATATTTTGCTTCTACGGAACGCCGAAGGACGGCACTGGGCAACTTTTGTGGAGCGCCTAATCCGTCAACAAAAATATGTAATTAAAAAAAAAAAAAGAGTTCGATCACTTCGGTGAATTTGGAATTTTTGGATCAGCATCAGTGAAAAATGATTGCGTTCCGTTCAGTAAAAACGATATTCCGAACGTAGTTTTCAATGTTACCGCCAGATGGCTCTATATTTGTGAAGGATTCGGCCAATAGAAAGTTGGTCTGCTCTGCTTGCTGCTTCTGTGTTCAAGTTTCTTTGTTTTTACGGAGCAAATTCCACCCCAAAATAATGTAAGTAAATATATAACTTATTATACAGTATTATATTATTGTCATTTTTAAAATGCGAGTTTTTTCTCATTTTTTAAACAAAATCTGAATTTGTTTTTTTTTCTAATTCCTTGCCAAAGAAAAGTCCTTGGTTAAAATGAAAAAAAAACTCGCATTTTTTACAGAATCTAGGCATTCCATCATTTCATTTTAAAAATATAGGAAAAACAAGGAAAAATGATTAAAAATGGATAAAGACCTGCACAGATTTGAACCTAATACTACTCTAATGGGAATCCACCGCTATACCCACTAGGCTACTAATTACTTACTCAACTTAAAAATTGCTAACGTATGAATTCGAATCTTTCCTTGGCTATCCCCTTTCAAAACTGGCAATGCTGTGTCAGAAGGACAGGATGCCTTCTGGCTAGGTTGGGTGGGTGGGTGGAATCTTCCCCAACTTTTGCAGGGGCAAATGTACATTGACTGGCCTTATCTTACGTAGGCTATGCTGGTAGGTAACTATTAAGACCGTGAAGTTTATCAATCTGATTGACTTAATTTCGGTAGTTTTGAACATTGAATTCATGACCACCAGATTTCTTCTGTCTATGAGTCCAGAAAGACACAAATTGTCAAGTAAATACTCTCTGGGTCCATCCTGAAGGATCATAAATCTAGTGTACACATCATTTTTTAAAAAGAAGCTTTACTTCTGATCAAGCTGGTTATGGAAGACAGGTAAAACCTGATGTCAGATAGTTAGGTTCTCTTTGCCAAGTCTTAAAGCTAAGAGAGGCCCTTTTAATTGTTTGTTCTTGACCACATGCTAAGTTGGTTTACTCGATCATTGAGCTATGGCTTCTACATCCCATTTTTCTTAGTAACGCCCGAATAATACTCGCAAAATATACTATTTTAACTATATTACTATTATACTACCTCTCTCTCGGTCGAATCCATTCCTAATTCTTCGATAGTAAAGAGACGCATCTGTCGAGTATATTCGTTTTCCTCCGACTCTATCCTTCACTTCTGTTTTAATCTGTTCCTGCGTGTTTCTAAAATCCCCAAACATCTTTTGGTGCACATGGCAATCACATGCTATTACTCGTTGATGCGATAAAACAGTAGCATTACCGAAACGATGTTGCCTCCTATATCCATACGTCACTTCCCATCTATAATTAACTATTCTATCCCTTGTTATTTGAATAATTCTCCTTTTTTTTTCTTGTAGGAGTTGTAGATTGTATACTGCTACAAAGATGTAGGGGTGCGGTCGAGGCAGGCATCAAGGATTGAAAGTCGTACATTTATTTCCTTCACCAGGTGATCAGCTGCATTTTGCAGTCCCTTTTTAAAATTAAATTTATTCGATTTTCTCAATTTTTATTTGTCGATAGATTAATTGATAGATTACCGTAGCGCGACGGGGTAAGAGTTCTCATATTTCCTTGAGAACTTACTTGGCTTAAATTTACTTGGCTGTATGTGATACGTGCCAAGTTTGAGCAGGAGTTAAGGTGAGAATGACGAGTTGGGTAAGGAAAGTAAACCTCAATTGTCGGTGAACTCATTCAGCACTGCCTAGGAAGTCGTCACCTTGTGTATTAAGGAGCGTTCATCAATGAGTATTTCAGGGGCTGAGGGGGTAAAGGTGGAGTATTCTATCTGACGATGAAACAAACAAGGACATACCCGAGATGAGCTGCTTCCAGTGGCCTTTTCTTCTGAGTATTTTCAAGGGGTCGTGTGTTCCGTGAAGGTGAAGTTTTTTGTACCATTTTGTTTGTTTATTAATTTATATGTACTATTTTCTTTGAATTCCCGTAGTTGCTGTCCGATCATGTGGGACGTTGTTGCAGCCTATGCTGGTGAAAGATCTTTATGCATTAATTTAAACTGGCTGTTCCTTGGTGCTGGTGTCGTGTTACCGAAGTTGCATCATTATTTTGTTAAATTGTCATTGGGTCTGTTTACCAGTTATATGTTAAGAAGGAACAGAAATGGGAAAGCGACAATAAACCACATAGACACTAGTCCTTTTAACATGTAGACACTAGAACTTTACAATAGAACATAAAAATAAGTCAGTTCTAGTGTCGTCAAAAATTTACATTTTAAAATTTAGCTAGGTCTAGTGTCTCTACTTCTAGTTCTAGCGTCTTCGAAGACATTTTAAATTTTAACGTTATAAAATTTACAAAATCCAAATTAAATTTTTTAATTCCAAATTGTCAAAGTTTTAACATAGTTTTAAATACTGTTTAGTTCTAGTGTCCTATAAGCTAGTTCTAGTGTCTCCTTAATTTAAAAGTTAAAAAAGAAATGTTTGTTCTATTGTCTTCGATAACACTATGAGTGTTAAATGTTAAATTTCAACATGGGTTGCACTGAGCCAGCTCAGGCGCGGGTGAGCCCGTCGGCGGCACGGTATTTAAGCGATCCAAGCGGCTGATGGCCGCAACTCGTCCTTAGCGTCAGACGACTGTTTTGAAAATAGCTCACCCCCGCCTGAGCTAGCCCACCTCTTCGTTTGAACTGTCAGGTGCTTTAATTATTCGTTTACCAAGTGTTTCTATTTACCTTTTTTAAAGTGTGATTGTGATGGAGAACTCTGACTGTGAAAAAAGTGATGAAGGTGATTATCTTCAAGTGAAACAAACGAAAGTGTTTTTGGCAATTTAAAAAAAGCCCTCTTGGGATTGGCGATGGATTGAGTGAATCAGCAAGAAAACGTCGGACATTAGCATTTAAAAAAGAGGTAATTGCGTATTTCTTTATATTGCATACTAAGTGTTGATCAATTAGTCTTGATATTTCTTGTTTGTACAGGCTGAAAAGTTCTGCGAGAAGTTCAAGCTAGAAATACTGCTTGGAATTCATTCCCCTACAGCTGTTAGAAAAAGCTGGCATTTTGATGGCTATGGATGAAGCAATTTGCTAATGAGACTGATATTGGAAAGAAGATCAAGACCGACTTACAACTATTATCAACAGTTGGTTGGTAGGTATGTAGTATACTGTTCTCAGTATCACCATTCATAAAATGGTTTATTGTGTAGTATTTACATGTCAGTAATGTAATATTTTAATTTAGATGACAAGATAAACTTGCAAGAAGCGGTTACTGCATCCAGTGACATTACTGGACCGTTTATCAGCGCTGTAGGAGAGGAAGCAATAATTGTTGCTCAGCAGTGTGGTGCCAGTAGGCAACAAGAGTTGGAAGCATCAAAGAAAAAAAAGGAGGAGAACCGAATCAAAAGGATGGGCCATGCTTATGGTCGCAAAAAAATAAGTCAAAAGACAACAAACTCAAGTTCAGGATCTTTCGCCGTATCCCCTTCACCTTCGAAATCTATTTCTTCTGGCAGCAGCTTGGTGGCGACAAGCACTTCTCCCTTTAAAGCTTCCCTGTGCAACACCATTGAAGACACACAAGGTAGTATTTAGTTAATACACACGAAAAGTAATGTTTACTGATGAATAAATCTTTAAAAAAATTTGTACAGGTGTAAAACGGAAGATATTTGATCGAACGGAATCTGACATCCAGGATGTGGTAGTAATCTCCGACCTTGACGAAGCTTATTCTGAGGTCTCAAATGAGTTACCGCCAACTCCTCCACCTAGTAGATTATCTTCCCTACTGGCAGCTCCGACTGTCGCTATTGGAAAGCGCACTGTAACTGCCCCAGATCCAGCGACTGGCAGGAAGACTTTCTCGGCGTCCTCGGATGAAAATGTCGCTGCGTCAGCTGCCCTGACACCTCCGGCTTTCGCCGTTAGAATGAGGACAGCAACTGCAAGTGGCTTAGTTCCTGATGCCTAGCAGGAAGACTATCACGTCGTCTTCGGATGACGTCGCTATCTCGGCTCCCCTGACAGCTCATAAAGAAAAAAATCCCCGTTTGTTTTATAATTGTAATGATTTTGTTTGTACAGCATTGTATTATGGCTACTTCTTCTCTCAATTTCCTAAGAAAATAAAGAATTCGGAATAAATCTTTGCGTGTGAATATACTATACTGCACGTCTGTAAACATAGCACAAGGAAAAAATTATGGAATTTACGGTTTTAGTTTCGCGCGCCAGACCCTCGCTAATAGTCATCGAAAACTGAACTTGTCGCGTGTTCATATTTTTTAATCATCTTCCGTGTAGAGAAGCTGCTGGCATATTACACCTTCGCCAAATTGATATTCCAGTAGCTTACTAATTGCACCTAGCCGCATCTATAGCTACTAAACGAAAACTTTATCGAAGCGGTAACACTTTGTATAGCCAATGAGGAAAATAGAACACACACACAACAACTATGCAACTCACGGCAACTCATAACGCGATTGTGTCTATTATGTAACATCCATGCTGGGCAATAGCCTATTTCGTGTTCTTCTGGGAACAAACCTTTTCGGCGATGAAGCCTCGTCGACCGGCAACCACAGCTGGCGACCAACGTACGTTCACGGATCACGGTACGTTGAATATAATGCGTTTCTTAACGAAATGAAACTTTTTGTCCACTTTCGATGGTTCGGCTCGCCGGCTCGGTTTGGTTATATTCATTCCCTCACTTGATTTTCTACGGCGTGTCCCGGTGTCGCAGTAGTCCAGCGCCCGAGTTTCGGCCCATGTGATCAAAATCCGTAATCCGCAGCACAGCACAACGCGTCCAGTTCGGCCGTTTTGAGCAGAGTTGTAATATACAGACAATTTTAGTATATCGGGAAATATTTTGTTTACTGTAATCATGAAATTGAAGTGTCTTCAAGATTGAGATCATGGCCGATAATGGTTGGCTGTACCCGGCTGTACGTTACGAACGAGATACTTCAATTATACTTTTGAATTTATATTCCATTGTAGGCCTAGATTGGCCGTGTCCCTATATAGAGTTTTCGAGAGTATACAGGGCAAGTCGTTGCTCTACACACCAGGCTCTGGTTTATTACAGCTTAGTCCGTGATATTATAGCTAGTCTTTAATTGTGTGCGGTTTATCAGTAACTTCGTATCTGGAAGATAAGATAATCATGACCAAACTGTATGAATTCAATTTTGATTTTACAAGACACTTTATCGCCAGTCCAACTCCAACCACAGAAAAACTTTTGTTATAGACATGGTGATTGCAGTAATTTATTTTCATTCCCTTCAAATCTAAAAATACGTTATTGGAAACGGTCAATGGTGTTATACGGACTATCGTTTTACACAACCACGGCGTCTCTGGTAAAAATTTATCGTTTGCAGTTTTAAGATATTCACATGTTTTTTTTTTTCAAATATAGTTTTCATAAGTAAATTATACTAACCGCTATGCTACCGTTATTATGACCACACTTTTGCGGTCTGTTTCCGTAAATTCCGTCGTTATCAACAAAGAGTTGTTTCTGAATAAACCTCGTCTGAAACTAATACCTAATACCATGTATGCTCTATCGGCTATATCTACTAATCTGTAATCTTAGAATACACGAAAGATTAAAAAAAAAAATCATGTCTCTTTTATGAGCTCTTTTTATTAAGAGAAATACACGAATGAACACAAACACAAGAAAAGTGGATGAACATTAGCGCGCAATAATATAAGAGATTTTCTTCTATCCTTCTTCCGCATCATCTTCTGTTTCACATCCGTCTTTTTGCATTTCGTCATCATCCATCATCGGAGTTTCTAGGAAAACCGAGGACGCCGGAATCGTCTTCCCTCCTACCGCTGGAACTGGGGCAGTTGCAGTAAGAGACAACTTTTCAATAGCTACAGATGGAGCTTCTAGGGAAACCGTGGACGCCAGAAACGTCTTCCTTCCGGCCGCTGGAACTCGGGCAATTGCAGTAACAGACACCTTTCTAATAGCGACAGATGGATCCGCCAGGGAAGCCGAGGATGCCGAAATCGTCTTCCTATTGGCCGCGGGAACTCGTGCAGTTATAGTCTTCTCTCGAATAGCGACATTCGGAGCTGTCAGGGGAGCCGAGATAGCGACGTCATCCGAAGACGACGTGATAGTCTTCCTGCTAGGCATCAGGAACTAAGCCACTTGCAGTTGCTGTCCTCATTCTAACGGCGAAAGCCGGAGGTGTCAGGGCAGCTGACGCAGCGACATTTTCATCCGAGGACGCCGAGAAAGTCTTCCTGCCAGTCGCTGGATCTGGGGCAGTTACAGTGCGCTTTCCAATAGCGACAGTCGGAGCTGCCAGTAGGGAAGATAATCTACTAGGTGGAGGAGTTGGCGGTAACTCATTTGAGACCTCAGAATAAGCTTCGTCAAGGTCGGAGATTACTACCACATCCTGGATGTCAGATTCCGTTCGATCAAATATCTTCCGTTTTACACCTGTACAAATTTTTTTAAAGATTTATTCATCAGTAAACATTACTTTTCGTGTGTATTAACTAAATACTACCTTGTGTGTCTTCAATGGTGTTGCACAGGGAAGCTTTAAAGGGAGAAGTGCTTGTCGCCACCAAGCTGCTGCCAGAAGAAATAGATTTCGAAGGTGAAGGGGATACGGCGAAAGATCCTGAACTTGAGTTTGTTGTCTTTTGACTTATTTTTTTGCGACCATAAGCATGGCCCATCCTTTTGATTCGGTTCTCCTCCTTTTTTTTTCTTTGATGCTTCCAACTCTTGTTGCCTACTGGCACCACACTGCTGAGCAACAATTATTGCTTCCTCTCCTACAGCGCTGATAAACGGTCCAGTAATGTCACTGGATGCAGTAACCGCTTCTTGCAAGTTTATCTTGTCATCTAAATTAAAATATTACATTACTGACATGTAAATACTACACAATAAACCATTTTATGAATGGTGATACTGAGAACAGTATACTACATACCTACCAACCAACTGTTGATAATAGTTGTAAGTCGGTCTTGATCTTCTTTCCAATATCAGTCTCATTAGCAAATTGCTTCATCCATAGCCATCAAAATGCCAGCTTTTTCTAACAGCTGTATGGGAATGAATTCCAAGCAGTATTTCTAGCTTGAACTTCTCGCAGAACTTTTCAGCCTGTACAAACAAGAAATATCAAGACTAATTGATCAACACTTAGTATGCAATATAAAGAAATACGCAATTACCTCTTTTTTAAATGCTAATGTCCGACGTTTTCTTGCTGATTCACTCAATCCATCGCCAATCCCAAGAGGGCTTTTTTTAAATTGCCAAAAACACTTTCGTTTGTTTCACTTGAAGATAATCACCTTCATCACTTTTTTCACAGTCAGAGTTCTCCATCACAATCACACTTTAAAAAAGGTAAATAGAAAGCACTTGGTAAACGAATAATTAAAGCACCTGACAGTTCAAACGAAGAGGTGGGCTAGCTCAGGCGGGGGTGAGCTATTTTCAAAACAGTCGTCTGACGCTAAGGACGAGTTGCGGCCATCAGCCGCTTGGATCGCTTAAATACCGTGCCGCCGACGGGCTCACCCGCGCCTGAGCTGGCTCAGTGCAACCCATGTTGAAATTTAACATTTAACACTCATAGTGTTATCGAAGACAATAGAACAAACATTTCTTTTTTGACTTTTAAATTAAGGAGACACTCGAACTAGCTTATAGGACACTAGAACTAAACAGTATTTAAAACTATGTTAAAACTTTGACAATTTGGAATTAAAAAATTTAATTTGGATTTTGTAAATTTTATAACGTTAAAATTTAAAATGTCTTCGAAGACGCTAGAACTAGAAGTAGAGACACTAGACCTAGCTAAATTTTAAAATGTAAATTTTTGACGACACTAGAACTGACTTATTTTTATGTTCTATTGTGAAGTTCTAGTGCCTAAATGTTAAAAGGTCTAGTGTCTGTTAGGTCTAAAGTAGGCATGCCGCGTCCGGTTCAAGACAATTCTTTTTTTTTTTTGCGAATATTTAGCGGTATGGCGACCGCGTAGAACTCCAAAGACATAAGAACTCGTTTTTAAAATATTAACCCGACAATAGAACTCCGGTGCCCGACAGTAGAACTCTATTACGCGTCAATAGAACTCCAATAATTTTTTTAAAGTTTATTTTCATGTCCGATAATAGAACTCTACAACGATTTCAAAATTATTTTCATGACCGACAGTAGAACTCCATTGAATTTTAAATATTTTTAATGTCCGTCAATAGAACTCCAACGATTTTAAAATATGCACTGGAGTTCTATTGCCGTTTATTTTTAATAATATTTAAAAAAGGAGTTCTTATCGTTATCGGTTCTTATGTCTTTGGACTGGAGTTCTACTGTCGTTGGAGTTCTACGGTCGCCAATGTCGCCATACCTTGCCTATTGATGGCTATTGGCTGTCACTAGGTGGATAAAACTATGTCCACTAGATGGCGCGAATGGGTCCGTTGAGACGAAATTTCTGCCATTTCTTCTAAAGACACTGAGCGGAAAGGTGCAGTTACTCATTCTGACATTCTGTATGTTTTTTTCCATGTTTTTTACCGACATACTTCGTGTGTTGAAACTGCTATCCACTTTTTCCAAAAATGTCTCTTGCTCGTTTCGTCACATGCGGAACACTTTCAGAACAATTAAAGTAATTATAGTTGATCGCTACAGATTTAGTTAATGACTAGAGAGTAGACCCATTTGCTTCTCTATTGCAATTATGAGTTAAGACCATTATGGAAATGTGGATTTCATTTGTTATTTTCAAGTTGGAAAGTTTGACAACTACAAATTCCTTTTTAAGATTTCACCAGGTAATTCTGAGAGATTGTATAGTTTAACTTCATACTTCTGTTGTTTTGTTATGTCACATGAGATTCTGTTCCTTGATAGTAACTTGATTTTGTTTATTCAATAGCCAGGTGAAGTCTGCGCTTCTTTGTTGCAGTCATCTAGTGAAAGGTGTGATTAAATTGAGCTGTTGCATGCAGTCTTTGGTGCTGATGTTGTCCTGGAGTGTGGGAGAGTTCCATGCTTCAAGTCTTCTGGGATCAGCCATATCTGAGTTGACGCTGGATCATGCTGCATTGTGGTTGCCGAAATGTTGAACATCTAGTAGAACTGCAAGAAGAGTCCTTGAAATGGTAATTTGATAAAAATTTTAAGTTCTAACTGGGAAGTATCATGCTTGGACTACTATAATCACTTACATTGTTTAATTTTAACATTTGGGGATTTCATCATGTCAACAGCTCTTTCCTTCGATCATATGTAAATTGAGTTATGGATTGTTTAAGGGGAATCGGTTAACAAGATAGGCAGATACTGTAGAAGAATGTTTTTGTTTCGCTGCAGAGCACTACAAATTTCAAATGAATTTGTTTGGAAATCTTAAATGAGTAATCTAGTTTCATGTAAATTTTTGTTTAAACTATAGTTATCAGATAGTGTTGCCATAGAATATTTGGGTGAACTCCATTTGAAGTGATTTTTTTTTATTTTATACAAAATTTCCATTGATCAAACAGTAATTTCATTTTGGTCATAGGTTTATGTTTACGAAGCAGTGATGTTGCTGTCCAATATGGCATGTTGTTGCCGGTTGTTGCAGCCTATACTGGTGAAAGATTTTTTGCATCGAGTTATGCTGTTGCTGTTCCTTGGTGCCGGACTGCTGGTGTTGTGCACAAAAGTTACATCCAGTTTTAATTGTTATTTGTGTCTATTCAGTTAACCGCTTATATGTTGAAAAGGAACAGAAAATTTCCTTAGTGTCGAATCGCTGCACGGTGTGGTGTTACATAAGTTACATCCAGTATTTTGTTTAATTGCTATTTACGTCTATGAAGTTAACCGTTTATATGTTGAGAATGAAAAAAAAAATAGTAATACGGGGAATTTTTACGTTGAACAAATAATAAACATGCCTACGCGATCGGGAAACCAGCGAGGAGGAGATTGGGGGGGTGGGGCAATTGATTTTCATTAACTAGAAGAAGTCGTGGTTTATTTTAATTAGGTAGAAATAAAACCCTTTGTCTATTACATGCATATACCTACCTATATAACCAATAAACCACATCTATTTTTCAAACCCCATAACTTCCACCAACTACCATTCCTTAAACCCCTATGATTTCCACCAACATCCATTCCTTAAACCCCCATTTCCCCACAAATGACAAATAACTGTAATATGTAATTATTATGCTGAATAAATAAACCAACTATTTATTAGGTAAAACCCACTTTTAATCTTGAACATTCATAAAATAAACAATTCATTAAACTGAGCGACCGGTTCAAGACAATTTTTTTTGTGCGAGGCTTTTTAGCAAGTAATCCGCCACCCAATTTGACAAAAAGTGATAGTTTGTTTTCACGGAAATGGCGTCAGACGGTTAAACAATTTCTAGTTCAACTCTCATGTAGTAATTTGCATCTAGTCTACTGGTGCAAATTACGATTCTTTAAGCTTGATTATTTAGGAGATGTGTTAAAAAAATTGTGAGTAGCCAATAAATTGAACTAATTCGCGTTTTCAGAATATTTTGAAGATAGATCACAAGAAAATAAAAAAACAACAAAGTGATCTAAAAACAAAATATTCAGAAAAAGTGGATCAGTTTAGTTCAATTGTTTAGCTACCAACAATTGCGTTCAACACATCACCTAAATTAATCAAGCTTAAAGAATCACAATTTGCACCAGTAGACTAGATACAAATTTCTACATGAGATTGTTGAATTAGAAATTTTGTAACCGTCTGACGAAATTTCCGTGAAAACAAACTATCACTTTTTGTCAAATTGGGTGGCGGATTGCTTGCTAAAACTCGCACGTGCAGTGTCGGCGTAGATCCAGGGAGATTACCTGGAAATGGAAGAAGAGAGAAGAGTGCGAGGCAAGTTTTACTGGGGAGCGATTAGTCATACTAGGCTTCCGGGTTAGACTCATGACCCTCTAAAAGTTTTCGTCGGATCATGCGCCTTCCAAGTCCCCGTTCGACCAGAGCCCTCCCCTCCTCCTGGTTTCACAGCGGGTGAGTGACCACCGGCGGGCGTTGGTTAGTGGTTAGTTAGGGAAACGGGGCCACAGAAAAGAAGGGAGCCCAGAAATGCACTTGTAATTTAATCTAACTACACAATTTATCAGTCTTGGATTACAGCATTCTCTCGTTGGTTTTCAGTTTCACCAATGGAGTCCATGATCGGCAGCGAAGGATTACCCTGTAAGCAGAATGAACATTTATTTGGATGACAATAATTTTCAATAAGATTGCAGCGACAAAAAGCAATACCTCAAATAAAGAGAGACTGTGTAAGGAGCTAAATAGGGAGATTCAAGGGTAGCAGCCATTGGGTTAGCAAACAAGGGACCTTGTTGACTTTCTTGAAAGAACATTACTTTTCATAAAGTCTGTCATGCAAATTTATGAACCTGAAGGTTAGAACCTGAAAATGAAAAAAAAAAAAATGAAAAAATAAGTAAAAGAATAATTAAACAGTTTTAAGTATATACTCACGCAATATTTTTCTCACCAAAATCATCATCTCGTCCAAGGAAACGCCATCACACATCGCGAACACCAAAAATCTAAAGGGTAAAACTCCGTGCTGTGTTGAGAGCAGGGTAGATAGTAGAAGCCGGTTGGGTAGTCGAATGATGCTGGCCGCCTAAATAATGTTCATGTAGGCCGCATCTTCTCGGTCATTATCTAAATGGCTAAATCAAGAAACAAAATGTAAACAAAATTTTAATTCAGTGACATGACAATGAAGTTACACAGGTAACAACAATCAGCTTTCCTAAGCAATCCAGAAGATGGAATGAGTCAAGTTCGATGACAAAACGAATGATCCGAGTTGAACGTATGGTCATTGCCTTAATTTGGAGGGATAACCAGATGCCCCACATTTGGTCTCATAGGCAACATCTAAATAAGAAACCAAACAATCGTTAAAATTGCTATTAGTATGACAACTTCTCTAAATTCAATGTAAACACAACTAACAATGATGATAGCATGATCACAATATTTAACCTATTTTTTGTTGTTGAAAAATAGGGAGATTCAAGGGTAGCAGCCAATGGTTTAGCAAACAAGGAATCTTGTTGACTGTAAGTCCTTTTTCTTGGAAGGACATAACTTATCATAAAGTCAGTCATGCCAATTTAGAAACCTGTAAATAAAACAAAAATTCATATTAGACTGCAATTAATAAAGTTCAGTAACATGACAAGTGAACTTACACATTGAACCGCCAATCAGTTATCCAAAAATCCAAGATTCTCTAGAAGATGGAATGTGATGGAATGAGAGATTGGACCATGCTGGGGTCGGTGATCTAGCAAGTTCAACAGAAACAGCTGATAATTAAGATTAATCCTAATAAAACATGAGAAGAATATATGTTTTAGCATGAAATAAAGCTAGTGTTGTTTTTTACCTGTATCATTTCAATGACACATTCAGTAGAATACAATGAGTTGGAACAAAATAGTTGATGGTAGGTTGCACGACTTTCACGTTTACTCTGACTGTGAGTTGATGATAAACATTAAGGTTATCCAACATATACACGTTAGGTAACATAACATTAAGGTTTTCCTACAAAGAACACATCACCGACAAGTTACAGACGAAATCACTCGAGTTTACCTATGAATTCATTGGTAATTTTTGAAGCTAGCTTAACGTTGACTGTTGACTCAGATGAAATGATGATAGGTTAAAAGCGTTTTTTTTTTTTAGTTTGTGTGGTCGAAGTTCTCTTATCATGTTCTGAGTTCTGACGGAATAAGCGAAGAAAATTTCGGGTTTAGGGGCAAGAAAAAGGAATTTTTCATGCAGTTCTATATTTGACCGCTAGATGACGTGTGGCGAAACTTTTTTTTTTTTTTTTTTTAACCCTTTTTCGGCGTGCCATAAACTCTATTAAATTTTAAATATCCGACCATAGAACTCCACTTTTCTTAAAATATGCAGTGCGCTCTAGTTCTAAAGACGCTATCGCACTCCGATCTCCGGAGATTATGACTATGACATACACGCCTTGGGAACAATTTTTTCTTAATCACTTTTTTATCGCTAAAGTTAAAGAAAATTTTAATGATTGATCGCTAAATTTTTTTAATGAATTTGTTTCCTACTTGTGCCATCTATGAATATATATGCTTAATTCGGGCAATAGCTGTCGTTAAATATTGTTCACTATTCTGCGCAATGTCGCGCACAAGAAGTCGTTAATGGTTTGTTGTTTGTTTACAGAGGCATTTGCGTGGATTGATGAATTGGCTCCATTCAAACAAATCCTCTATGCTAAGCGTGGTAGACAGAAAGCTAGGCCTACCGCAATTAGACGTCGGGTGCAGGTGACGCGTTCAAATTTATACTAATTCATAACTCATGTAAAATTTTGCGTCTAGTCTACTGGTGCAAATCGCGATTCTCTACGTTTTTTAGTTTGAGGTATTAATTTGAAAAATAGTGAGTTGCCGAAAAATCGAACTAAATCCACTTTTTCAGAAAATTTTGAAGTGGTTTTAGCACATGAGAAAACTGATAACCAAAGTCAAACAAAATTCTTTTTTTTTATAGTACCAAGCAATAGTTTTTACCTATAAATGATTGCATCTGGATAATCCAAAAATAGAATTTTTTCGACTTTGGATGTCAGATATGAACTAACACCTCTTCAAAATTTTCCGAAAAAGAGGACTTAGTTCGATTCTTTGGCAAACCACCATTTTTAAAATTAATATCACATAAACAATCAAACGTCAAGTCGAACAAAAGTAAAATTTTGTGGTAGGGAACGTACTGGCCGCATTCGGGGACCAAGTTGCAATCTTTTCGGTATCGACATGCCGTGTAATTAATTTAATTTAAACTTACCGCGGGTGTTCCTCCCCTGGTCAGGCAGCTATTATTAAAAATAAAACGTGAAACATTGGTGATGTCGCTAATAAACTCCAGCAGTCGTTGAAAGCCTTCCTCTGGGCTCTGGCTCTCCTCCCGGAGGGTATTTGTATTCCTAAACGTTCAGTATCAGTTTAGTTCAGAGAAAATCTCGATTTTGGACGATTTTCAGTGTGCACATGAAATCGAACTTAAATTTAATGAGGATAACAAAAATCAGGTTCTTTTAGAATTAGACGTTCAATAATTACCGATAATTACCACGCTAGAGATAAACTTAGAAAAAATTATGAAAATTAGCTGTGTTCCCAAACACACAAGTGTCAGTTATCGTACCAAATTTATATTTTTTTAAAATTTAGTTGAAGTTGTTTTCGGAAGTCATCCTTGAGAACGCCAATACAGTTCTTATGCAGCAAAATTCAAAAAAGTTTCAGTCAATAACATTTAGCATAGCGGTATGTGAAATGTTAGGGTCTGCTAGTTTGCACACGTCTGGTATGAAGTGAAAGCAAGAAAGCAAATTTACATTAGAACTTGTGGGTTATTTACTTTTGTTCAGTAATAGAGTTCCAGAAAAGGATACGTTGTATGATGTAAACCGTCACCATAAATGTTCTGGAAACCGTCGACGGTGACATGCAAATAGAATGACAATTGCATTTTTTCATACATATACATGCCAACTAAACAACAATCGGCAAACTTGATGAATATTTATAAAATATAAGATTTCTAAAATTGGTCGTTCAGCATTCTGTGTGGCCAAACGTCAAATTTCAAAATATAATGTCAAGTCATTTGAAAAGATTTAATCTTTAAAAAAAAAAAAATAAAAATGCCAGGATAGTAAGTATTCTAGAAAAAAACAACAACAACAAAACGGAAACAAAAACACCTCACTTACCTTAACGTTGGTTGTTACTAATTACTAGACAAGATGGCCGATAAGGTGTTTTTGGTCTCGAAAGGTAAGTAAGGAAGTGGCTAAAATTATATCCCATCCATGAAATAACATGTCTTTGTTGATCATTTATAGCTACAGAATACATATTTACACTTTACGGAAGTACTGTAATAAGTTATTAGGTTTTTTGGTTGCGATTGGCTTCTTATTTTTCTCCCCAGCCAGCAGTTCCTTCTGGATCTCCACCGGGAGCTCGCGAAACACTTGAGGATCAACACCTTTTGGACAATCAAAATCTGCTGACTGTTGGGAGGTGCTTGATGATGGCATTTGACACTTCATATCTTCTAAAACTTCTTGACGGATGTCGTCAGGTAATTCTTGGAGGACAGATTCGTCAAAGCGTCCACGCTTAGTTGGAGGTGGCAAAGTTTCGTTCGGTCGCGATGAACAAGTAAAATATTTGTTGATGGAATTTTTCGCTGGGCTTTCGATGCCAGAGGGAAAACCAGAGAACGAAATACCCAACAATGTAACTTGCCATGATTCATCGCAATTTACTACCTTTTCGAAGAGATTCATTAGAGTCGTGATGACTTTTTTTTCTTGATTTTCACTTAACGGTCCTAATGGCGCGTTGCTAGGAAATCCAGTCGTAAGATCTATTGCAGTCTGGCGGGCCTCTCTGACACTGTGATTGGTCGCATGTAATTTCCGAACTGTCAATTTAACTTGACTTGGTCTACGGCCATCCTTCTCCACCAACTCCCAAACTCGATCTAGCAGGCACTTGAGCTTCTTGCGCACTTCAGTTTCACTTTTGATTGTAGGAAATCCATCTTCGGCTCCAATAGATTTCGGTCTGTCGGTTATTTTGACACGACTATTGTCGATGCCAAAACTCAGTTGTTGAATTTGGTTAGCTGTTTTGGCTCCAAGTGCTTCAACAAGCTTAAACAAATCTGCGGCTTGAAGTTTTTCTATGGTGTCAATACCAAGAACCTCTAGTTTTCTGTTCATTGCTGAACCAATTCCAGGAATATTTCTAGGATGCTTCAATGATTTCATCAAGTTTAAAGATGATGCTGAGAACAAGGTGGTTTGCTGATTTGGTTTATGGGTTGCTCCAATCAATTTAGCTAGAAGCTTGTTACAAGCAATTCCAGCACAGGAGGTGATTCCAAGTTCACTTTTTAGTTGATTTCGCATTTCCTGAGCAATAATAGAACCTTCTTTTAGTCTGTCTGTACAACCACATGCACAAGTTTCACCACTGTTCTTTTCTTCGAAAATGTGTCCAGAAACTTCTGGTTTTATTTCAGGGGACTTGTTGATTTTGTGGGAAATGTCAATAAAATTTTCATCCAAGCCAAGTTTCTCCACAAATGGGCTGAACGATTGAAGAATTTGATAAATCTTCTCTGACATGTCTCTATACTTTTTCAAGTCCTCTCCATTTGCAAGTACTAAGGAAGGGCACTTTTCTAGCGCGGTCTTTATTGACATAAGTTTCTCAACACCAAGCGCCCTTGCTTCATAGTTACAGGTTACAACAATATTTTTCTGTTTGATACCAAGTGGTTTGCCACATAAAGATGGATTTTGGATCATTTCAACTTGGGCATAAAAACAGTCGATATCTATATGGATGATAACTCGTTCATGTTTTTCACTTGACTGAATGGCAACACTATTGTACGAGAAATCGTCACCTAAATCTTCTTCCTCCATTTCGGAAAGAGTAAGGAAAAAGTTTACAAACAATAACAATTCAACTACCGGCAAATGACAGCACTGTAGTGTCGTCTGCTTTGTTACTATGAGCCCGAAGCGCAAAGAAAATGAAAATTCATTATTTCAAAATATTTCATAAGCTAATTGATTATTTTCTGATTGAAATGAAGAAAACTTAAAAAATGAATTAGTGTTGTTTTGAAATTTCACGAAATAATAAAGATAACCATATGAAAATGATCAAGTATTTCAGGCAACTATGCAGAAATTCATGACATTTGATTTTTACATGACACGCCAGCAAATTCTTTTCTTTCTGTCATTCGTTTTTTCTCCTTGTTGTCATTCTGTCAATTATTCACTATGACAAAATTGGTTGAATGGTTGGGTGGTGCAGGCTTGTTTGCTGGTGTTTGGGCTTACCTCTTTATCAGTACACCAGTTGGAAACTCTAGCGACTTTGCCCGGCATTTCGTTCTGTTCCTACCGTTTTACGTATTACTCGCATTCGCAGTAAGTTTTGTTTTCATATGATATGGTGCGTATTACCTGCAGCATTTTTTTCCTCATTATTTCAGGTGATTTCTGTTTCAATAATTGCTTGGAGAGTCTACACATTTAATGACTGCGAGGAGGCTGCCAAAGAGCTAAAACAAGAGATTGCAGATGCCAAAGCTGACCTCATAAAAAAAGGATTCAAACTAGACTAAAACATGATACTCTTTTCCACTTTGTATTGACTGATTGCATTTTCCTCAAAATACACATTCCTCAAAATCTGAAAGTGTTTTGAGGATATAGCTAAAATTGTTAGTGAGATTTGATAGTTCCATTTCTTAACACACTTCCATTAAAAGAAGTTTGTCAGACCTGCAAGACAAGACAATGTAATGTACACAGCTTTGGAATCCCCATAAGCATTAAAAAGCACTAGTGAAACAACAAAATATTCTCTTACACTACAGTCTTCTTTGCTGTCAAGAGATGTGCAATGCACAGAAAAGTTAATTGTTTCTTCTATTTAAACAGATTAAAAAAGTGAAATGTTCAATAGGAAAAGTCAGAAATTAGTTTCCACTGTAAGGCCTTGTCAAATGATTACAAAAACATAAAATTCATCACAAGAGTGTCAAGCAACCTTGTCATTCACACACTAAGGCAGTATTATCTGGTATCTATAGCTTTCATGCTACTTCCTTACTCTAAGAGATAAATCAACAGAATTATATAAATAGTAAGGAATAAAAATGTTGCATAGACGCTTATTCGTAATTACGAAAGATTACAATTCTACTGAAACTGGGCGGGTTTCGTCTTTTTGGGTGAAGGCGATAGGCAGATATCCGAGGCAGAAGTGTCCCCCTCAGGGAAATAGACTTTGGTGATTACTATGTCACCGGTGGAAAGTGTTTGACAGCCAACATCTGACATATACCTCCCGGGAAGAGAGTCGCGCTGCAAAACGTACTTGGTAGTGCTATGGCAATCGCAATTACAACAGCTGCTACTCAGTTCACTAGAAGACAGCGTGATGGACGAAGGGCTGCTCGCTGTGGCAGCCGATAGGATAGCTTCGAGACGTTCAATCTTATCCATTTTTTCAATGCGCTGGTCAGACAAAATCTCATCTACTAGCTGCATTGATGCGGTTAGGCTCAGGCTTGAATAAGGTGACCGAACCGAGCTAGAAGGCGACAGAGGACAGCCTAAGGAAAAAAATAAGTACGATACACAACCGGTCAACATGTAGGTGAACATTTCATCAATCACATACCATTCGAACCAATGAGCGAAGTTTCAGGCGATGTTTTTTCGCTGCTTCCTTGCGAATCCAGACTTCGTGATTCGCCATCGGCAGTAGGTGATTCGTTGCCATCATTAGCGTCGTCACTGGTACCCCCCAGTGAGTTCTGCTGTTGATCTTGTCTTTTAGACTGAAGCTTTTCAAGTTTCTTAGCCACTTTGTAAGATCCATCAAGCTTTTCCCTTTCTTCTTCAGTCAAATCCAAATGCCTTAACACGAAAATGGTATTGATAAAATATGAAATAATGTAATATGCAAATACCGGCAAATTTGTATTACCTAAGTAATCGGATTTCTCGGTTGCTAAGCACAACTCCCTTCCCCTGCACGGCAGCTAACTTCTGGCGCAACTCCAAGACCTCCATTTCCATCTTGCGCTCTTTTTTGCTTCTTTTCACTTCATCAGGTTGCAGCAAGGCAAGCAAGTTTTCGGCGCATAGTTCCTCCAACAGCGGGCGGAATTCAGGCTTCACAGTGTTGTTGAGCAAGTCGTAAAGGTGCGGAACTAGTGGCATCACGTCATAAGCCGCGTATAAAATCATGTCCCTAGTCAGCGGTCTTCGGGCCCAAAAACGCTGATCTCGTTTATAGATAGTCTTGACCAATTCTACAATAAATAGAAAGTAAAAACATTATATTGGAACTAAATTTCGAGGCTAGTGATCATCAGCAGCATAGACGCGCATGTGGTGGCCGGTGAACAGTTGGGAAGCGTAAAGTATCCACAACCAAAATACTGGCTCAATCGACCTATTATCCGATATGCGGAAGTGAAGCCCTACTTCCCCAACCCCCTTTCAAATCCTTTCTCCAACCACCAGCCCACAGGGAATAATTGCTGCATTTCCTATAGTAGTCGGAGCACTAGACTATTCAGTAAATCCGTAAAAGTGCTAGACAATGGGCCGACAAGTCATATAACAGCTTTGGTCAACAGAAGGGGTATAGAGGGTGGGGACATCTACTACTCTCATAAACAATGACACCAACAGAAAAAAGCAGCTTACCTTTGAACGGATTAGTAGGTAGATCGTAATTTTCACACATAGCGTTCAAACTAGTCGTCTTGACTTTATGTACTGCACGACCCGTCTCTTGCAACTGGACGACAGCATGTGCAGCCTATTTTCATTCAAAAGAGGCCAAATTAATTGATTCGATTTACAATGCGGTCAAGCATGCAGTTCGTCAGTTATGCTTCAGCCTAGGGCGCAAGTAGGAGTAATTTAATACCTGTGTGTCGAATACGTTTTCCAATTTCACATTCCAGCCCAAATTCAAAGCTGCACTATCATTTTTGCAGTCATGACAGACCTGAATATTTGTTTTTATGCAATTAGAAATTATATTTAATATTTAATTTCCAGTGAGCTAGTAGTACCTTGACGATTTCTTTAGATATAATCAAGTTGGCAAGCATTCCTTGACTCATAATGGCTGGGCAAGTAATCAAATCGAAAATGTAAATAACACCAGAAGGGAGTCCAATCACAGCCAATGTTACCTAGAAAATATGGACATTGAGAATTAGTCTAGTGGCACATGGGATCGATTGCTAAATCTAGAGTAATACCTCTCCGTTGTTACCACCGACATTGACACCTTCGAGGTCTAACGAGACGACTTTCTGGGAACTCATTATATCGTTAACAACAATAATACTTTCTTTAGTTGAACTGATGACCCGTGTTGACTGAAGGACTCGCATTTTGGACGGAGAGGTTACTTCTTTTGTAGGAGATTCGTGCCCAGCAGGAGTCCTATCACGACCAGTGTTTTCTGCTAAGGTCTTCATTACAATTGAATTGACACGTTGCTTGAGACTCTGTTTTTCCTGGGAAGATTGCAGTGAAGGAGGAGGCGAAAACGAAGTTAGCTCTTGAGTCTTGGTAACATGAGGCGCCTCAGTGATCTCAGCTGCTTTTCGGAGATTGTAGGGAATGATGTCAACAATATTTGCTTGGACATGGAAAATGTTGGAATGCAGCTTGAAGAATGTGGTCAAGTCATGACTTGTGCTGAAAAGATTGACCCATGATTCTCTAGGATAGCTTTTCGTAACAGCTTCCAACAATTCTTCGACATGCTTTGGTCCATTCCTTTCTACAAACATTCTGAAATATATCAAAAACTAAAAACAAATAGAGGTTACTAACCATCTTCTGTGCATTTAAAATTAAGAAATTAATCTTACCTTATTTGTTAGTTCTGGATCCAGCTTGATCTGCTCAAGTTCTTTGAAAGGTTTGATCTCCATGCCTTCGTATTCTTTCAGGAAGATAGATTCGTCATGCATAATGAATACTTCAGGATGCCTTTCCAGGAAATCTTTAAACTCTCGAATGTGCTGTCCAGTTATGTGGCGAATTTCAGGAGAAGCTTGTGAGCGATGACCAAGCAGACTTCTCATAGGAACTTCAATGCCAGCTCCATACTGTTGCATCTTGTTGTGGAAATAATCTACAGCTTCCTGCTCGTAGTCTCGTTTACCATTTGAATTTTGCTGGTTTCTGCTTGAATCAGGACCAGTCAGAACAGCTGCTGTAACAAAGTCTCCATCAACAGTAAATACTGATGGATACTGGGAAAGAAACTTCTTCAATCCAGATTGTGAGCCACCTGCAATTTGTCTCATAGTTTTAGTAAAACCTTTTGAGCCAAATTGACAGCTCAAATCGTGAAGTGACCTCGGCTGCCCCCGTTCCAACAGTCGTTCCAGAAAAAAAAGTAATGTCATATTTCTCACGACATCATAGTCGTTAGTCGACTCCATTTAACTGATTTGAGTACTACTTTACAAGAAATTTATCTACAGCTAAAAGATTCAAGAGTCAGACTGATAAAACAATAAAAAAAAATATAACTCAATCTGGAGACGAGTGTGTCACGGGAGGCAGCAGGGTTGAAGTTAAAATGAAGGCAAGAATCTCTCCCTCTGCCCAGACTGGGAATTCGATCCGCCCAGAACTAGCAGCTGACTGCTACTAACTTTTGTTTTAAGGTCGGTTCCGTGAAGACATAGACAAAGAATAAAAGAGTGGGATCTTCACGAATCACGGTGGTACATGGGCAACTATTTCCTGTCTTAGTATAGGGAGGAGCTTACTGCGATGCAAGCGTTAGCCATTGGACTAGAGAAGTCAGCTGACTGACATACCTACCAATGAAAAGAAAGCCTACACATTTGGCCACATCCCCATGAAAAATGTTGAAAACAGGAGAAGATGCTATGCTATGTTGTTCTATGGAGAAGATGCTATGAATTTGCTTTTACTCTATGATATATTTGGTTCAGCAACCACACGAATAAATCTATTCGTGCAATTAATCGATTTATTAGGAACTTTTACAGTTTACTATGCTTTTCTAAATTGTGTCAGTTTTCAACAGAAAACAAACCTGTTTCTTTTTCAGGTTTAAAACAAAACTACACAATTAGCAGAACAAAGTTGGCCTTGATGGAATTTATCCCGGAAGTATGATAACAATCTCTCATCAAAAGACAACACGATAAAAGCGTGCTATGGGATTTTAACCGTAATACACGTAGCTTGTCTCATTATCAATTCTTAAAAATAAATGCTCGATCAGCTGAGAAAATTCCATTTAAAATAATTACGAAGAATCTAAAAAACCGCTAATTTTCCATAATTTAACATGTCACTATCAATCACAATTCTTAACATGCAAGGAAAATATAAATAATTCCATTCCATCACAGAAGCTGTGAATAAGTATGCAAAACAGTCGGCTGTCTTTTTATTGTTTAGTTACTAACGGAAACATGCCCGCAATCCGCATGCGTAGCCTGCCAGAACAAGAAGATGAAAGCGCCGCAGAAACTATACGCACACTGGCGCTAGTGAACATATCATAATCTAATCTTTATAAATTCTCTATATATTTTGAGATCGTTGCTCTTGACTCGTCTATAAACGATACCTTGTAGCCAAGTGCCTAAGGTATTTCCACCACAAAGTTCCAGATTCTAGATCCCCCATCGCTGTATAATCGAATAAAGGACTTGTTGTATCAAGAGGCCGATGCATTCATGCAACAAATCGTGTTTAAGCGCTAACCGCAGATCCAGAAGAATGGTTTCACAGCGGGATTTTTTCACATATACTGTACGTACTCCACTTCATTATTTGTTTAAGGTACGACAAGGTTTGTTTATAAGGGTCAAGTGCACTTGATAATAACATTGTTATTGATCGGCCGCATAAACAATCCTACTACGTTCTAACATTTTTTTTTCTCAATATTTCACCGCAGTAGTCCTGATTGCATCATGGCACTTGAAAAAATATTCGGTTTTAAGATTACAAAAACAAGTCAGCGCCTGTCTCAGCACACACGGAATTTCTGATTCCGTTTCGGATACGTATGCAATTATTTCAGTTCAAGCCGCTAACTGAAGCGCGAGACCCACGTGAACATGAAAAATGTAAGCTTCTAGATTACTAGAATTCACTCGAGGCTATATCTACTTGACGGAGCGACAGCCGTGTGAACATGTACTTTTGTGTGACGGTTACTCTCAACACTTGGTTGCCCTTCGCCAAACACTTTAATTCACGCGTTCAGTTTACACCCAACTGGTGAATTCCGCCATCTAGTGTTATCACAAAAAAAGTCGTTATTTTTTAAAGGAGTAGTAAATTATTAAACAAGCGTTCATGAACGTTACACTTGCATGTGTATGAAAAACAAATGAAATATTATTTCTGGACACAAACGTAGACACAATAGAAGAGCAATTTAACCTAATTTATATGTTTAACTAGTCAAATTTCATAAGTCTTCCCTGACGTATTTAGGTTTGAGAACTTCTATTCTCTTGATGAAGTCTCCTTTCTCGATACAATCTTCACAGGTTTCATCCCAGTCGCTCAAAATCTTTTTCAAATCTCGAACTTTCAGTTTTTTCAAATCAACGGTTTTAACGTCAATGCTCTTTTCTAAATGACAAAATCAAAATTCAGAGATTTGTTGATTAACATGTGTGAATAATAATCAAATACCAAATCTCAAGTCACAAATCTGGTTGTCCTTTTTCTTGAGCTTCTCGCAAACTTTGTCAACAGGTGTAGACCAAGAGAGGGGTTTGGCCATTTCACTTAGGATTCCAGTAGCTGACTCTTCCAAGCCTCCGAGATAGTAACACTGCATGTGTAAATGTAAAATAATTACCATTTATGTGAAAATTGTGAAATTAATGTTTTAAACTTACAAATCTGTGTTCTTTATTTTTAGCTGTTTTACAATAGGTTCTGAATTTGTTTTCAATGACTTTTGAGTCTTTCTTTTCATCTGATGTCAATCCCGCTGCAAATTTTTCAACCACAGCAAAGCAAACTGTAACACAAAGAAAACAAATTTTATCTTTTGTTATATAATTATTCATTTTTAAATGAGAAAAAAGGCATACCTTCACAATCTGATGCTTTGAGTGCGTAACTTTCAAAGATGGCAAAGATGGAGAGGAAAAATCCGCATAATATTAGCTTGTTCATTTTGTTTCTTAACTGCAATCGAGCACAGAGAGTCTAATTAATAATTATAAATTAAATTTCTTGCAAACTTTGCACGTCCAACTCAGGCAAGTTCTTTCTGTACAACTGTCGAATGATGTAGTCGGAAATCCTGTAAAAGAATAGCAGACAGAAATCTGCCGGTCGACCCTTCCTCTGCTTGCCACGTCTCTGGGAACACGTTCGTTGATTTCATTGGTCGGGTGGCATGACTGGCATTGCTGGCATCAACATCGAAAAAAAAAGGAAAAAGATTTTTTCCAACATTTATTTCTCGAAATCCCTTTGACGCGCGCATTTCAATAACATATGGTGAAATTTCGATTTCTGTTTTATAAAATTTAATAGTTGTTGACCCATTTTTATAAAACATTTTATCTAGAAATTGCGTCAGATTATTGTAAAAATTATTATCACGACAGAATTCTTAAATTCAAATTGATAAATGCGACAGAAGGTTGTGTAAGTTAATTTGATTAAACGCTTATACACAATTTAAATAATAACCTGAAACAATATTCACGAAATAATCCGTGTTCGAGCCCGCGGCAGAAGCGGTAAATAGCCTTGGGCGCATGGTTTTTAGTCGCGGAAATGAGGTATACAATTTGTATAGCCTTCACGAAGATCGTTGAAGGCCATCTTGCTTAAGAATGAGCCAGCAAAGGTGAGCTCATATACCTGTGTGTATACACCACATCTAGAAGAAGAGAAAGGCACAAAGGCAGTCAGGTGTTGGCGAGCGTTGTGACTAGAACATTTGTTAGAAGGGAAGATTTTTCTTCTTATAGTTTGGTGCTTTTTTAATCCCACGATAATGGGTGAGTGATTCTGATTCAAGCAACAACATAACAGAACACATGTGATTGTGTTTAGTTTTGAGTTGATTAACATTTGTCTTAATTCTCATGTGATAAAGCTGTATGTTCTTACGAATAGAAAGTGTTCGTCAAGTAGGCCAACGCCTCGCTATTTCGTTTCCCTTTCGTGTTCCATTTACCAACTAAGGATTTAACTATAAAACAATTTCCAGCAACGCAAATTTCATAATTATTTTTTGTTTTATTTTTACAAATAGATTACCTGAATAATTTTGTACTTCTGATGCTTCTTATGGTATAACAATTTCTAAAAATTTCCGCTTTTTATTCGGTATTAAACCTAATGTTGCAACATCTTCTTTGAAGGTTGGTACAGTGCTTGCTGGAGACATGTTGCGCAAGTCAATCGTTTATGACAAAAACACGCCGGTAAGGGAAAGAAAGGAATGAAAGGAAAAGTTTTATCTCAAGATAATAATTGGATATTCTAAATATACAGGACGTATTTTATTGTCCCCAAGAAAAACCTACCGGCTTTGACAATATGATCGTTAAAGCACGGTCGTTAAAGAAACTGTGCGAATTCGAAGGGCAACAGCTTCCCAAACACTACAAAAGCGACTGTTACAATGACGTCGATGAAACTGAATTCGCATGCAAGGAGAAGCACCGTATCATGGTAAAGTGATTTTCATGAATCATCCTATGTGTACCTCTAATTACGTAGAGTAGATTAGTTGACACCGCGGAAGGAATTAAATTGCACGTCCTAATTGCTTGAAAAAAGCGCACCCATTTGTGTTATCTCGCAAGTTCGACCTTGAACCGGACATTTAGTTTGCTGCCTATCTTATTACTGATAACATGTAGCAAAACCGTTACATAATTTTCTTTTCACCGTATTTTACCAGACCTTAACTAACTGTAATATTCCAAACTATTAACAATTGCAACTTTTAATCCTAACTGGAATGCTTTGACTCTAAAGAGATTAAAAGAAGCTAACGAGTCCGACAATTCGATTGCGGATGCGTACGAATTATAACTCCGTCGCGGACGGGGAAAACATCGCCATGTAATCTACAAACAACTAATTATCCTAATATTAACTGGGTAAACATATTTGTTATGAACTCTGGAATAGAAAATTAATATGTACCTCCTTGTTTGTTTGTCGATCATCCAGAAACGTCTCAACCCTCCTGGCAGTGAAAATAATATCGACTTTCATCTGGAAGCTCGCAAGATTAAAAAACTAAAGGATTTCTAAGTTTTTCATCATGGTTACAAAAAAAAAAGGAACAAGTTCTCATTATTAATGGAAGTTACCCGTCAGATCGGCAGGGTCGATCAGGGTCGATCGATCCAAGCGAAGACTAAAATGTTGACTCGCATCGTGGCCCATAACGTTGATTATTTTTCGCTTTGCTGTCTAAACAAACAGTGCAATAAAACTTCTAATTTACATCGCCAATTGAAAAGCCTTTCCTATACTATTGCCAAACCCGTGTTAAATACTAAAATGAAAAATAACGTGATTAATTCGAAAACTGCTGTGTGTGGTGGATTTATACACGTCATCAATCGATTTAATAACATATTGATCATTGCATGTGAAAGAACATTGGTTATTTACGTTTAAAAATTTAAGAAAGAAAGAAAAACAAGATGATAAATTTTGTTTTCAGTGGACCCTTTACTTTTTACGTGTCTTTACAAAGTTTACAGTCACGTTTATACTTCGTGATCGATCGGCCATTGTTTGTTGTTGTTTTATTGGATTTGACGTTAGTTCGTCTGCAAACA
Source organism: Daphnia pulicaria (assembly GCF_021234035.1). Taxonomy (NCBI): domain Eukaryota; kingdom Metazoa; phylum Arthropoda; class Branchiopoda; order Diplostraca; family Daphniidae; genus Daphnia; species Daphnia pulicaria. Next base: position 11,262,416 of record NC_060913.1, read on the forward strand.
CACAAGTTTTAGTTGAAATAGATAGTGAAAAACCACCTTGGTGAAACTGACAGCTGGCGCACGCGTAGAATTATCTAAAGCTGTTGCTCAACCCAGCAAAGTAGAACTTGCAATGAACTAGTTTCGGTTAATTCACTATATCGTCGCAACAAAAAATATCTGAAATGGCTACTGGTGGACCGTCAAGACGACGATCAAACCCTGCAAAAGGTGAACTGAGTGATGATCAGATGAATAGTATTTATGAAGCCTTTGCTGTATTTGATGTAGAAAAAAGTGGCAAAATTGCATCCCAAAACCTTAAGGTATGAAAGAGTTTTAAGACTATTTTGAAAGACGAGTAATTTTTGTTTTCTAGCTGGCAATGAGAGCACTTGGTTTCGAACCCCGAAGAGAGGAGATAAAAAAGATTATCAGTGAATATGTCAAAGATGAATCTGATTACATTACTTTAGAACAATTTTTGAGTCTCATGACAGAGAAGATAGCTGACAAGGGAGCAAAGGAAGAAATTTTCAAGGCTTTTTGCCTTTTTGATGACGACCATACTGGAAAAATCACATTCAAGAACCTCAAACGTGTAGCTGAGGAACTTGGAGAAACTCTCAGTGAAGAAGAACTTAGAGAGATGATTACAGAAGCAGATCAAGACAATGATGGAGAAATTAACCAAGATGAATTCTTAAGAATCATGAAAAAGACATGTCTTTACTGAATACCACAATGATCTAGAAATGCCAAATTTGTCTTGCTATCAGCATTATCTGTACAATCAGCTACGTACAATCTATTGTTCCCACTTTGGATACTTTGTGTATTTATTTACTGTATTTGTATTAAGATTTGATGTGAAAAAGTGTAATTTTCGTTGATAAAACCGCGTTTATTGAAACAAGTTTTTTTTTTTTACTACATAGACCCGATTACAATACCATTTCTAACATCTAATAAAGATAAACTTCGAGGAGTAGCAATACATTACACCTCGGCTAACGACTACGTTGACGGAAGGGTGGGGGGTGAGCAAAAATACATATTGGACACGATGGAAACACCGTGACAATAGCGACAACCACTCGAGATGACACTTTAGTTTTCTCAGTGATCACTTCTAAACCATTGCACACTACATATAAAAACAACTGGTAATATTTAAGGGTCTTTGTTTTGCGGGGAAGGAACCCAAGTGTAACATATTTTTTTGTTCCATTCCCGAACGACTATACAATAAAAATGGGGCTAAAATATGCTGGGGGTATCAACGCCAAGAGGTTCCATATATCTCGTAACAGATTTGTACTTGGAGTTCGGTCTCACAACAGAAAATCACCATTAATCAAAACAAAAGGAAAAAGAAAAATCTCTTTTTTTTAATAACTTGGAAGGTAATAATTTGAACCTCTGAAGAAAACTGTGCAAAAATAAAGTAAAGGGGGGTTGTCATCTTGAGGAGAAGGGGGGGGGCGAGGAGAATTAACACCTACGACCAAGAAGACGAATGGCTTCTAAAAGTTGATGTCGATACGATATATAGGGACGAAGTATGCGGATTGTTATCTATCACTTTTTTCCGGGTTTCTCATATTTTTCCAGACTCTTAAGTGCAGCGTAGTACAACTTCTTCCACTTTTCCACCTCAGCTTGCAAATCGGCATTCTGAAAAGAACGACAGGAAAAATAAACACGTACACAATAGCGGAAACCAGAAAAATCAGAACCGAATAGAAGATAATTTGAAAAGATATTTGACAAGTTCAGTAGATTAAAAACTTTTATAATTGGAACAAGGCACTCACTACCTTGTTTTCGAGGAAATTTGCCCGCATGGCGATCTGGTTCTCTTTAACGCGACGTGCATCACGCGAACGTTTGGCCGCCATATTGTTCTTGCGACGTCTAGCCCAATATTTATCATCCTTCAAGTCATCTGGAACATACTAGGAAAAATAGGCGCTATAAGGAATAACGCTTCTATTTAAACTAGAAAGCAATTTACCTGTTTCTTCGATTTCTTTGACATTGGTTGAGGGCGTAATTCTTCCGGAGAAAATTGGCGACTCTTGGGATCAAAATCTTCTTGGCCAGGAACATAGGAACCTTTTTAAAAAAGTAAAAAAGTAATGAAATCCAATTTGTTGCTAAGGGATGACGCTTAAAGTTTATTTGAATTTCATTTCCCAGTCGACTACCATCGTCTGAAGAATTGTCGTTAAAGGACGAACAAGTCGAGACAGCGGTGCGCTTGCGTCTGCCCACAGGTGGCCTCGCCTTCTCCAGAGAGGAGGGGGCAACAGTATCCAGTTCCGTAGAATTCGAAGATTCGGAGGCGTTGCTGCATTCGTCATCTTTCAGCTCAATCTCGACCGGACTGTGGCTATCGAAAAGAATCCAATTGAAAAAACAATCCCACTTTTATTCGACATGACAGAAATACCAACCTCGGGTAATTAAGTGGCGTGCCAACAGAGCTGCCCGCCTTGTTACTATCGGGACTCTCGCTACCGCTGGATGGCAGCGAGCAGCGAACAAGGCCGGATCCGGAGCTTCCATCCGCACTAGCAACCAAACGAGGTGGAGTGAGGCTCTTGGAAGGTGGAGAACGCCCTTGACCTTCACCTAATGGGATGCCATTTTCGGACAGAAATTCGTCCAGATCCATATATTCCATCTGAAAAATACAAGAGTTTTATTTTTTATTTAAATTTAACTTTCATTTCAACATTGTTTATGGATCAAATTTCTTTTGCTGCATGAGAAAAAGTTTGGCTATCCACAGGGGAGAAAGGAAAGAAGCCGGTGTCGAAATCCGATCGATAACAGCATAGGAATGGCTTGAGATCCCAACTAATTGAATAAAAATCTGAATGCACGGCTTCTCTTATCCCTAAGCAACCCGTTTTGACTGTAAGTTAGCCTATTTTCCACGGTCATTGAATGACTTTCACCGTGCCAATCAGATCAACTTTGCAGGGGCTCCATTTCTGCGAAGAAAACGAGGCCCTACAGTATATCATACAAAGTCATTGGAATACAGTACGGACGTGACGTGTGGACTGTTTGAATTCCAAGTTTCATCCGTGGGCGTCAAACTTATTTGATTTAAAAAAAAAAAAAAAATGCTAGTCGTACGACGTAGAAACGTTTTCTTTCCCATTTTCCCTCAGTCTCATTCTCCCATCAATAATTTAAGTCCGACCCAGTCTAGACAGAATTTCAATAATGTGTAAGCCAAGAAGGTGGAAAAGAGAACAAACACAGGGTTTGAAATCATAAAACCTAAAGTATGTAGGGTTTACGAACCTTAAGATCTCCATTATCCCAGAGTGAAGGGCCCAAGAAAGACGACTGAGCTTCTAGGTAGCCCCAGACTTCGTCCGATTCTTCTTTTTTCTTGTCACCATTTTCATTGCCTCCGCCACGGGATGGAGATGTGTTGGTGGTCATCATCGGAGCTACTGACGAGCCGATTTTTTGCGTCGGCACAACGGCCGGAGCGCTGGTTAGCCTATCTGTTGGATACAAAGAACACATTCGGAATGAGTGTTCAACTGTTGAAAAACAAAAACGTCAATTCACACACAAAAAAATCACTTAAAACATGAAACGGACCATGTAGCATTTGGGGAGGAGGCCCAGGGAATTGGGATGCTATCGGCTGTTGGAAACGATTCTGTTGAGGATGTGGTTGAACCCAAGGACCCCATGGTGATTGGGCCCATCCACTCTGAACCCCAGAAGTCGGCACTGACTGCGAATAAAGTTGATGTTGATTGTAGCCTCCCCGCTGGACAGCCATAGCCGCATGAATAGCTTGCGAATTATTGTTGGTGGCCAACATGTGGGCCCAGTTATTCCATTGAGCGGACGCAACAGCCGAGGTTTGATACTGGCCAAAGCCAGTGGGAGGAAGGTCACTCGACATGACACCCGACTTGTCGACAAGTTGAATTGACACTGAAGTCGCTCGGGTTGGTTAGATAGGAAAATATAACGACTACTACTACGAGTTCAAGATGTCGCAATTTCCCCAAGAGACAACAGTGGGAGCAGGTAGGCGGTCGTCGAAGGTGCGCAGCAACTCAAAAGCCCCGTCACCATTGGGGAGGAGCCGAGAGCGCGGCTTGTTGAATGCAGTTGGGGAAAAGGGGCGCGTGTGCGATACGGTTCGTTTCTTACGAATCTCTTCAACTGGATATAAAATGAATAAATATAATATAAAACAAGAAGTGCAGCTCTATCTACTTCTTCCGTAACAAAAAAAAAACTGCGTAAAATATGGAAGAGGAGAAGCCCTGACAATGTCGGTGGGATTGAAAAAGATCTCGTCAAGTGGGCGAGTACAGAAAACCCAGACGTGCTGAAACAGTAAGATCGCAAAGAGGCGGGTTCGCTGGCTTCGCGTGATGAATCGATAGAATTACTTGAGGAGCCCCCAAACAAACGGAATGATAAAGAAAGACGGCTGACGACAAACTAACGAGTGCACACACACACACACTAGAAGGCGCGTCCTGAAATCCTAGATCTGATATTGGAAGAAAAATGGGCGGGGAGTTGTTTCTCTCAGACTGACTAAGTGCCAGACAGGGTATACATTAAAGAAAATATGGGATTTGTAACTGAGATAGAAGATGAAATAAAAAGTTGTTTGTCTCACAGCCAAGATAACACGAGGCAGTCCACGTGAGAATCACTTTTTTTCCTACATTGTTGCAAACCGCCAAACATATGGGAAAGCAGGTGATCGCTACGTATATTTGTCTGGCGTTGCACGCGCTGGCCAGCGTCCAACGATTACACTATCGGGTTAACGAAATTTAGAGACTCCTATCCTTCGCATTGGCTTTGGTGAAGGACACTGCCCAGCCATGATAAGACACAGTAACAGATGACTTGCATTTCTGGACTGCAAGTCATCTGTTTAGCCACATGCTTGCTCCAATTGGGTCCTGGTGATATTCACTAAACAAGTGTTTATGGATTCACTAACACACACACACACACAGGTGAAAACTTGTTAGAAGTGTTCATTTAAAAAGGGTTGCACGCCCAAAAAAATAGTCAATTTGGCAACTCTAATATATTCTTAGAGAGACAGAGAGTCCCAAAAGCACGTCAAAGCTAAACAGTTACCATGGAAAGTCTGGTAAACAATGTATGCTAATGAACAGGGAAAGGAATATTATTGGAGTAAATCTTTGTGAACTACATCTCATTCACCAATAAGTGGCAAATGAATTTGATAAACGATTAATGACCAACATTTTAGATGACTTTTCTGTGAATGCCATGAACTGTGCATTCAACCATATTTAAAGAAGTTAAAAAAATATATATATTATTTATAAACTGCCATCCAAGATGGCCGTGTTGCTAAGCCATAAAAGTTTCAACAGAAAAATCGTTCGTATTGATGATAAACAAGAGCAAGAAAGAAATGTTCGTCCAAAACATAGTAAAGACTTACTAGAATTCGTTGTATTGTGTATTAACTCCGTGTTTTCTAGAAGACTTCGTAAACTGTAGTTAACTCCCGGGAACACGGGATCGTTGCGCTTCATCTTTTCACTTTGCAAGACCTTGTGTGCGATTTCAACACGCCAACTTTCTTGTAAACAACTCGTCTGGAGAGGTCTTTGGGTAGAATAAGTCGTAGTAGTACTACATAGTTTCGTGAAACTGCAAACTCCCATCTACCGGGTGATTAAAGAAACGTTTTCTGGGCCAATAATTTCGAAAAAACTAAAAAACAATTAGAACAAATCAGCCAATTTTCCTACTCACAACATCAATTAATATAATAATAATATCGGCTGGAGGTATAAAGAAAAAAATTGAATAGGATCTTTAGTCATTAATTCTGAAAATTCATGTTTTCATTTTCAAACTTTTTTCATCTTCATATTTAATTGGATCGATTGGGGGTTAATTGAAGAGTCAATAAAAGCCAAATATACCACAAGCTGGTCAATAACAAACAACAAATAGTACATTTGGATCCAAACTATTTACAAGGCCAAAGCCCAAGAGTCCCGCGGCCTTCAGGTGCACTTTGTAATGAAACCTATTGGCGCTGTTGATCAATGTTTAAACGAAAGGAAATGTAGCTCAATTGGGATTTCTTGCTTGATTGAATCCCGTGTACAGAGACCTCTAATGTCTGCTCAGTAGTGAGAGCACGGACGTTAAACGTTGCTAGGAAACCTCTTGTGCCGGTTGTTATGGAGATGCCAGAGAGCCAGGTTCCACAGAAATATTCGCTTTCACTCTACCGTGCCCCCTTTTATATGTTTTTATATCCACTATAATATATCCTGGCCTCGAGAAGAAATACAGTTCCTTCGTTTGAAAATTGACACCCAACGCGCCATAATATCGTTAAAAAAAGTGCAGATTGAGTGCTCTTTGTCGGGAGTTTTAGTATATGTTGTCGTCGTTTCGGGACGTGGGCAACCAACCCCATTTTCTCTATTGCACATACGACAGCAGTCGCGAGAAAAAGCGATCGATTTCAGTTTCTTTTTACTCTCTTTTTCTTTCTTTTTTGTCGTCGAGATCTGCAGTTTCTTTGTGCTCTCTCCAAAGGCCACGATACGCCATGATAAACTTCCCGGACTCTGCGATATTTTCCAGGTGAAAGGAGACTGAAAGTACATCCCCCGGCTGCCGTAGTCATGACAGCAAAGACGTGATCAATTCACGAGAAGAAAGGGGGATACAAAAAAAAAAAAAAGAAGAAAAACTGCCACTTTCTGTTTGATCAGGCGTCGTATTATGTGCAAGATATGACACTCTGCCACTCGGGTTTTGTATAGCGTTTAACGAGACTTTGTATTTCATGAAGGGGGGAAAACAAGAATTCTTTATCGTCATTATCTAAACTTGTTAGCAAAATAAATAGTTTTCTCTCCCCGAGAAACACGTTTACATGCGTCACGTTCCGCATCTTGTCGCCGATGAAATCCCGAGAAAACAGATTGACATCACCTTGGATACGCCTGAATACGTGGGCAATCTCACTATTTAAGATATTCTTTAATTAATGATTTTTCTTCTTGTTGTGTTTTGTCTGGTATTCTTCTTTCTTTCAACTGCTGTGCGCGGCGGAAAGTTCGTGTTATCCAGTCGACCGAGACAGGAATTCGTTGGATTCATGTTTTGTTTTGTCTGGCCGTTATACAAAATCGACTGCGGCAAGCGGATCGGAATTCGGAACTCAGCGCGTAGTAGATGAGCGGATTACAGGCAGTAATCAACAGTTGAATGGTCCGGATGTAAAGAAGTATTGTCATCCATCCGTGACAAACGTTGGCCATCTCAGTATGACTGCAGATGTAGTTGAATGTCAGGAAGAGTCCTATCGTTCCATTGCTGATCAGAACCGGAAGAGAAATGACGAAGTAGTAAAATCCGGCCTCCAATTCTAGCCGACTGGCCCGGGTCTTTTCCGTCGTCGATGTGCTGTACTGCTGCGAGGTCGTCGTAACTACGCACTTGGAATCGACTGTCAATTCCTTCTTGAATTCCGGCTGCTGGGTTCTTGTATTAGTGTGCTGGTATTTGACTTGAAACAGATGCCGATCTGTCCGTCTTAGATTGGGATGAGCACGGTAGAGCTGCTTCACGTGACTGTACGTCAGCACTTGCAAAACGATACCTATCAGTGACGAGGCCATCACTGTTATGCCCAACAGAAATAATTTCCAAGACGACAAGCCATTTCCGGGCATAAAATAAGCAGATTTCTCCTCGAGACAATTGGCCACTACTAAACAGACCAAGACGACAAAACCAATCAGTATGAAGGCTAGAACAACCACTCGATTGGTCACGTTATCCTTGTGCCTGTGAAAAATAAAATAAATGTCAAATTATTTCAAAAGGTTTAGTTATGCAATTTTCAAATTTAAATGACTTTTTTTACCACAGGTAACAGGACACGGCCAGGTAACGCTCGACGGCGATAATAGTGTAACCAAGAGAGAAAAAGGCGAAAGGAGTTCCTTTGAAGAAAACGAGAAATGTGTAGGCTGGTCGAGTTGGGTATGCCGCTGATAACATTTCGATGGCTGCTAGGAGATTGACAAACATTGCCATCACCGTGACAGCCACCCAGCAGGTGTGTCTAGGGTGCCGCAGCCGTCGGCATTTAGCGAAAACGAATAGAACAATCAGATTCGACGGCAAGCCGCAACAGATGAAGACGATCCGGGCGATCAAGAGAAAGCGGCTGGGTAGTTGCGGAATGGTGAACTCATCTTCGTTGTTGTTTGGGTTCTCCCAGTCCGAATCTTCCCCGCTGCTGTAGTTACTGCTGTTCATTTCCTACTAAAGGAATGTAGACGACTAGGGCCGCGTCATCGAACCGTACCCTTTTGAGGCGAAAAAAGTGGTGATCCGGTGATCCAGCGCCGACCACGCTGGCCACAGAAAAATAAGAACTTAAGGTCACGAGTTGTTTAGATTACCAAGCCTTTCAGCACATGCGCTGAACTGCGAGAAAAACAACTTTTCTTTCTTTTTTGCTTCTGATCAGTCTTGCGGCAATTTAATCATATTAGTTTTATGATTCTATATCCCCCTGTCCAACGATCACCACGAGTATCTCCTGTCCTTATTCTTAATTAAAAATTTAATTCGAACCCCCAGCCATTCCCCTGACACGACTTGCGTTCGCGGTAGGTTCCACTATGAGGGTTTATTGAAACATCGCAGATCAATCTCATGGGTGAGAGGGGAGGGTGGTTGATCATCTTGTTGACACTCGTGCAGCCTATTTTCTCTTTCAAAAGCCGATCGAGCCCAAGTCGTTAGAGGATCAGATCCAATAGAATCGCGAATCCCTGCGCCACAAAATTTTTCTTACCTGATGACATTACCCGTCGCGAAACGCATTAATCTTGTTTCTCAGCTGTCAAGTCTTAAAAATAAATTTCATCAACACATCATTTTTTATCAAAAAATATACCGGTTCGAAGAAGATGGATGAGTGAAACCCATCTTCTAAGACTAAACTTTTTTAAAGGCTACTAAACTACTAGTGATGCATAAGATAAAATTGTAAAGGTAGATTCAAGAATCAACATGACTAGCAATTTCAAGAAAGCTCTATAAAATGACTCAGTTGAAGATATTAAAGTTAGTTTAAAATTCTTATTACTAAAAACATAATTTTATGAGTTTTAGTGATTCAACGCAAATGAAGAGATGAAATGTTGAAGAAAATGAGATTGTTTATAAATACCACTGAATCATGCTGGTAATTTCACCAGGAAAGACCAAAAGTCCATCCAATTCTACAAAACTAATAGGATTACTATATTCCTCACGCATTCGGTTGCGGCTCCGTGTCCGTTCCATCGCTGTTCCCGTCTCCTGGGGTTGTAGTTTCCTCCATCAGGCCGCCGTCTTGCGGATAGCGTTGGCGTTTGAAGAAGCCCATCTGCGCGAAACAATTTCATATTGATAACGAATGTAAGCATAAGAAGATGAAGCTCATAAATTCCAGAAATACCTTGTGCAGTCCAACGACCATCAGACTCAAAAGAATAATACCGGCAAGGACAGCTAGAACAATAATCCAAGAGGCAACAGCCAATGTTCCTGGTGGCCCTTGTGGAAGGAAGTACGTCGTGGCAATTGCAACGTCGGGTCTAGAAAATTTTGCCAAAAATTTAGGAAGTAGAAATTAAACATTTTTAAAAAATTTAAACTAACTTGTGACCGTAGGGTTGTGGAACATTAGCCGGTTGTCGAATGACAACCCGTGCTGCACTAGACAAAATGAAGACATCCTCGTTGTCCATGAAGGAAACTAAGAAATAATAAAAGAAAAGAAACTTTATTCGAGTAATATCGGATGATTAAAATTAAGAATCGGGCATCAATACAAATATTCTGAAGAAGAAGAGTTCCAGTCAAAGAAATCCTGATGGGAGACTCAGTTGATAGCGGACCGAATGCTGAGCAAACATACTTTACGCAATTGGCGTTTGGAGTATTGAAACAATCGATAAATGCGGTTCGGTTAGCTACCAGTCCGAATTTAAACGGAGGTTGGACTAGCAGAAAAAAATGAATTTTTTTTAAAACACCTTCAGACTAAAAATCACTTTTTCTACAATACTTTTAACAGTTGGACTGGAATTAATAAATTCGCGGAACCTCTGGATGTCGTCTATCGATTGACCTGAATTATAATCTAAACGGCAGACAGTGTTGCTCAGCCCTCCCTTTTGCGTTGCCTGGAAACATTGCATTCAATAAAATGTCAAAACAGATTTGCCAAAGAAAGAGAGTTGTCGATTTCATTTACATCAATGGAAATGCTTGGGAGCTCGACGACGGGTAGCGTCACTCCTTGCGTACTAAAGACGCTATTAGGGATTAAGATTTCAATTTCTACTTCTGCAGCACTGGGTAGAACGTTCCGTACCTACGTTTCATATTTGAGGTAGGCGTAAACGAACTATTATTCAAATCATTTATTAAGGGGGACGCGGGAGTAGGCTACCTCATAAAGATGCTTAAAAATTATTCGATCTTTAAGTCCAGCCGAAACTTTTGTTTCGTTGGACCGCTGATATGTTTGCTGCTCCTCCACGGAATTTCTGTAAAAGACGAAATTCAATAAAGTTATATCATTTTCAATAAACTGATTTGATTCGTCTACCCTAAGATTTCCACGTCAATGGCGGTTCTTAAAGGCATGGTCAGATTAAATAGCGGCTGCCTGCCCATGGCTGCAACACCATTCATCCTGGCCTCGACGACGACTGTCAGAACATCGCTACCACCACTCGGGACGGACATCAAATCCAGTTCAAACTCCATCCTTTCCTAGTATTGTTGCAATCACGGAAAAAGGTAAGAATCAACTTCTCGAATGAAGGAAACACTAGACATATAGTACGGTTTTAGCTCGTTTAAGAGGATTGACACGCAGTTGACACGAATAGATTAATTCTTCTGAAGAAGCAAAGCTAGGCTTTTGGCACAAATCAGCTGGAGTGCGTTTCAGATTGGTGTAACTCGGCAGTTGGATGTCTAACGTTGTCAGATAGGAAGGTTCGCCATGATTTACCAACCTCACTTCAAATGAAATCGTGCTTTTGGATCCAATGACCAGCTCCCTGGAGGAAAGAGGCTTAATGACTTGAAGGGCTTCACTATAAATAGAAATATTGTACTGACTTGAGATTGGAGATGAAATTCGCCTCTACTTCCAAGTCTTCTTTGCAGATGTTGTCGGCACCGCATTCGGAAGTGAAAGCGGCAGATTCTTCAATGTAGTTTTTTTCCGTTTTATCTATCACAGGACAAGTAGCGCAGAATGTATCCTTCATTTCTGTTCAGGAAAAAACCAATCAGATTCGATCAATTCCAATTGTTATGTAATTTATTCAATAATATTTTGATGAGAGCCAAACCAGTTTTCCGTTTGCCAGTGCCGCCTGTAATAAGGATTGACTGGGATCCGACTGGGTCCTTTTTTAAAGGTTCATCCTTCATGGGAATACATGTGTTATTTATCGGACGGCCATCACCCAGTAATTTCCCTGTCAATCGGAAGATTGCCGGACGTGAAAAATCTTGGCTGTAATAAGGTGTTTTCTTTTGATACAGAAAGATAAAACGAATGAAACTTGAATTGTGAATGCTGTAATTTTTAAAATACCGCCACGTTGAGTTTGAATCTTCTGCACGATGGAGATCCAGAATTAAGAATGCCAGTATAATTGAATGGCTGCTGTTGACTGCCAGTCGTATCGTCTATATCTAAAATCAGTCTAGGTTGATTGACGTATTCAGCATCAAAGTGAAAATTATAACCAACACCTAAAAAGAATGAATCAATCAAATGTTCTGATTCATTATTGATAATATTATGTAATACAAATCTGTGGGATGGTAAATTTTGATTCGAAGGAACTACAAACTCTCAAAATGACCGAGCCTCCGTCCGGATCAATCAAGCTGTTTTCGGCTCTTATTGTCAATGCTAATTGGATAACAGGGCTGGAGCGGAACACAAGAGCGTGACCGGACATGAAACTGCCCACTGCAAGATCTTTACGGATCAAATTGAATCGTCATTTCGCAATTATTGTACAAAATTTAAAATAAATACCTGGATAACTATTTCCGTCCATATCGGCAGCGACGAGACTAATACCAAATCCTTTGAGATTGTTCAATGGAAATACAAAGTCTGCAGCCGCGATTCGCTGCCAATATCCAGTCTCTGGATGACGGTGAATATCGTACATACCGCCAAGGTAGATGTAAACAGCTCCTTTATCGTTCTCGTAAGGTGCTCCAATAACAACATCTGTTAAAGAAAATGGTAAAATGACTTTTCTACTCGTTCGATTTAAAATCATCGATCATACCGTTGAATCCATCGCGATTGATATCACCCGCAGAAGCCATGGTTGTACCGAAGCGGGCGTCTTTAGCTTTACTGCCAAACAGTGCTGGCGATCTCTCCAAATTGTCATTTCGATTCAGGTAGAAATAAACTTTTCCTTCATCTCCGGTTCGATCCCCCATTTCTGGTTGAAGACTATGCTGTGGCGCACCGACCAATAGTTCCGCTTTCCCATCACCAGTCAAATCAACCGCCAAAACAGAAGCACCGAAATATTCACCTAATTGTGTACCATTTAGTTCTAGTCGGATGTTAAGCTGGGAATCCTGACCAGGAAAGAAATCAAATAACAAAACCTAGCAACAAAGGAGAACAATTAATAATGGCTTTATTAGGCATACACGCAGCAATTAGTTAATTACATACTTTGCCTTTCATTCCAGCAGCCCGTGGAGCTCCTGATACGTAGAGCAATTTGCCATCATTAAAAAAGATTCCAGAGTGAACCGAATATCCTGCGTTGAATACCTTTGATCATTTTAGATTCCTTACAATTATTGGAACAAATGTGTGTTTTTTAATTACCGAAATAATCGTTGGGTTCTAGTACGCTTATCTTGGCTGAGTTCGAGACCAAGGCGTCACCAAACTCGATGATATCCTGCGTATCTTGTCGCTTTCTTCTACTGGGCACTGGGGAAGGATTGTCTGGAGAGTAATCACTAACACGAATTACAGCACCCGTCCACTTGAAAACTCCAGGAGCTCCAATAATCATTTCCTCCTATATAAAAAAATTTAATTTAAAAAAACAAACCAAAAATACAAAACAACAATAACAAACAAACAGCTGACATGATATCTGATCGAATGAAAAGTTATAAAATTTCTTACGATTTTATCTTTTTTAAGGGCCATGTGAACGGAAAAGCCGGACTGCCCGTACGCGTAATTGTAGGTACCGTTTCGGTCATTCCCAATTACTTGTTGCTCTATAAATTAAAATTAAAATTACAGACTACTACTTTGAAACCAGTGTCCATCTTTACCTTTAGAAACAATAGGCAGAACCTTGACGAAATCCTCGTTCTCAGAAACTTGATGGTTATTCCAATAACAGGCACCATTCATGTAATGCTCGGTGGACGATAGACTGTTCGACCATCGGTAACCACAAACCTGAATTTTAAAAATGAATCGCGAAAAAGATCACGTATCGGTGAATAAAACGACACAAGAATTTTTAAAAATTTAAATGTTTACTGCAACGCGGCCAGTTGAAGGATTGTTGACGGCCATGGCACCGCCTAACCATCCGTAATCCTTGCGATCTTTATACAATCTGTCACGATTGAACTGCGATGCTAAATTCCGTACGTAAGTGAGTTACTCACTATACCGTTTTCCAGCTATTTCATAAAAATTACCTTCACGTTCGACAATCAAGGGTTGGCACTGATCACGATTCGGATTTCCCAGAAGACATCGGTAGACTTGTCCTGGTTCCTTTAAGTTCGCATGACTTGGAAAAGTAGAATTGGCCCTAGGTGCTCCCACCAACAACCTGAGACAATTGGCAATTATTTCTCTATAACATGAATGGTGAATCTTTCTCTAAGCTTCACCATTTAGCCGAATTGTGGGCGTTATCTTTTTGATTGAATAGGAACTGCAACGAATATCCAAAGTAAGATTCTCTGGCATTCTGGCCAGCAGCGGGATCTTCGTAAACGAGAGGATGGACCGTATCAATGTTGAAACTTGAGACGAGTCCCACCACGAAACACATCATCATCCATAGAAACAAACGTGCTGAGAACTTACAACTTCTACTATTGAAATCTACAACACAATAAAAATAAACGTAATTTTGTTAAGATTTAACTATAGGCTAATTAACGGAAACTTACGATCCATGACGAGTTCAAGGAGGCACGCGCCGGGAGACAAGTAGATCCGAAAGTTTCTTGGGTCCTTCTCAGTCAAATCTCAAGACGAAAGAAAACTTGGACAGAGATTTCCGTTTGTTCTGGGAAACACCTCCTAGTGTTGCGCCACTCGCACATCTTTTCCTACCCTTGGTAAATGCACTATAGTTTTTCTTCCGTTTTTCTTGGAACCCAGCCATTTTAACTACTTCGAAAAGCAGTCCAACATCTTGAATATGGTTTAAGCATCTTTGCATTTTACCATTTCTGTAGAAAGTCAATTGCTTCAAGAAATTGTTGGAAAATATATCGATCATGAATCAGAAAAATCAAGTTTTCAAAATAAATGGTGATTCTAGAAACAGGAAATCGGAAGTGGTTGGCGGCGAAGACTGGTGTGGTAAGAAGAAAAGAGTGTGAAAATCAGATTCGTCATTGCAGGAAGTTAAACAACCGGCGTTCGAAATGAAAATTATTCGATTTTCACACAAGATTCATTCTAACTATTTCAAAATTCTACTCCGTAATCACTATTTTCAAATAAGTTCCGAAGATGATTAAAATATTTCGTAATTTTGGGGGTTTTCCGTCAACATCTCCCTCTACTCTAAAATGAGAAAAAAAGGAAATAATAAAAATTAAAAAAAAAAAAAAACATAAATAAAAAAAATTTAACAAAAGGAAAAATAAACTTAACCTTTGGAGCGACATTACTCTAAACAACAATTTACTAATGTTTACAAATTCCATCTGGTGAATTCTACACTGAGAATAGTACATGAACAACTTACCAAAACACAAACAATGTAAATAGAATCATTCCTTATGTTGCGTTACCTTGTTTTATTACAAGCAACTATATAACTCCATGGACAGAACGAGAAATACAGCCTGATCGAAGAGGGGAAAGACGGTTCACATCTGAGAATTCATTTGGATAGTTGTCAGATGGACGACGAGTAAACGAAGAACATATAATAATAATGTAGACTGTCACATGATCAGCGACTAGGATTCGTCTAAAAAAAATTCTAAGCTTGCTTGATCAACTAGCGCGCTTAAAACGCTGCTGGAATCCATGCAAGATTATCCAGAGCAGATCAAGTGTCCTCTTGACTCAATTACTATATAAGGTACTAGTTATCGGGGGTCAAGAAAGATTTGTCAAAACGGTCGAGTTCCCCGACCAAATAATTGGCTTTGTTGCGCAAGACTTTGGCGGAGGAAGCAACTTCATCCAGTGAGCGCAACTCTGTTTCGAGTTGCTTGATATCCCCTTGCATATCGTTCATCGTACCGTCAACAAGGTGACACAACCGTGCAAAAGTGCTGGATAGTTCCCTAGTAAGGAATAAACAAACATTTTGAATTACAGGATTGCACTTGTTGAAAAAAAAAGGCTTACTGTTGAACTTGATGACTGCAATTGGCTGATGTTAAATCTACTATGAGGCGCAATTTCCGGGTGGCGTGATCAACGTACTGTCTTTTGAAAGTGCGCTCCTTGGCTTTGTTTGTCCAAGTAAGTCGTTCGTAAAGGTAAAGGCCACCATAGATAACTCCCGATGCAAAAATCAATCGCCAGCCTACAGTTTTCATCAGCTGTCGAATATCAACACAATAGTTTAGAAAATGGAGTTTAACTTTTTCTAGTAATCAAAATGCGCTTACAAATCCTGCAGCTAACAGTCCTCCCACTGTTCCTTGAGAGGTGACGGAGGCTATGGCGATTCGTGAAAGAAAAGACCAATCTTCATTCGCTTGTGGAATAAGCTGCCCGGTTCCAAGTTGACTCCCCATGGGACGTGGAATCTGAAATATTTACATACGAATAAAAAATTGAATAAAAGAAAGATAGATTTGTCTAAGTTTACTGATTCTGTGTAGTTGCTGATCACCCATGGAGCAATTTTACCCTTGCCCGTAAAGCGTTGGATCATAGAGGTGATGCCATACGAAAAACGGAATTCAATGTCTTCAGAGAAGTCGGCGCACAAATTATCGCAGTTGAGCCGATATAGAACTTCGAATGGCTCGCGGCGCGGTATCATACCTAGCCCAACTTGTTTTTTCTCAGAAGGCAGCATAGACGTAACGCGTTCTAGAAAAAAAAATTTCGCGTTAATTAATCAAAATGTGAAGAAGACATACTGCCGTTGGTTACCAATCATCTCTTTCTGTGATTGGTCCATGTTGAGCGCTAGTGCCGTAGAGAGTCTCGCACGCAAATTACTTCCCAGGCAAGCTTCCACGTGATTGTGAAGCTCCTTTTTGTAGACTTGTAATACAAGGGACTCTGAGTGAAAGGGAGCGTGAAATTCATCTACCAACACGGAGAGACGGCGAATTTCATCATTCAGAGCTTTGGATACCTACAAACAATTGAAACCATACAAATAAATAAATCTTTCTATACTGGATGTGGAACATTTTTTTGTTCGTCGTACTTTATGCTCCACTTCTTCGACCATTTTGCAAATTTTGTCTTTCATCTCCACAGTCACTAATTGAAGCTGCTTTTCAGTAAAGTCGAGATGATCTAACACTTCGCGTCGACTCTGGCTTTTAGCTGCTCTCTTGGTACTAGCTCGTTCCAAAAGTATTTCCATAACGTTTCGTGTATCACTTAAATTAAATTAAAAGAAATTTGAAACATAAAATTGAAATCATTTGATCAAAGTTCTTTAATTTCTTACCCAACAATTGCTTTTCCACGTTTAGTATGCTGATCGAACTTGGTTCGAACCGCTGATTTCGAAATACACTCTTCAAATTTCCTTTCGAAATCTTGAAACTCAAAATAACGCCCATGAAAGCCATCAGTAACTATTCCGGCTAAAACAACGAAAAATAGTTGAAATAAAATAAAATGATGGAAGAAAAAGAAAAATAAATAAATAAATGTCTTATTTAAACTTACTGTTCATGGGCAACCCTTTAAACTCGTTAATTCTAGCTTGAAGAACTTCTTTTGCCGACACGAAGAACACTCTCTGCTCTGCTTCCGTTCGAGTTCCGCAAACCTTTAACTCGTCAACTAGGAAATCTACAGTACGTAGCAAATGCTGCCTCCTTACCTAAATCATATAAACAAACGATAAGATGCACATCAATAAAACGAAACTGAAAATAGTTTTACCTCTTCGAGGTATTCAGGCTCCGACGCCGAAGCGTCCCAGCGATTGTTTAATACGAAAACGTTGGGTTTTGATAACCGGGCGGAAACTTTGAAAAAGAAATTCTTTTCCTAAAATAAAAATATCGAAGCTTGTAAAATATTTTGTAATATGGTACACGTCTATGGGAAAACAAACCGTCAACATCAGTGTAGACTCTGAATTTGCAACTAATACGAATACGTCTGCGTCTAGACAATGTCGGTCAATCCACGAGTCCAAATTGGGTGATACATCTATGCCAGGTGAATCGACCAATACAACATCATCACGCAGAAGAGGACATTTATCAGTCGGCCAATAGACTCGTACTAAGGCCGAATCACCAAGCGAACCGGTGCACAATGAATGAGCCAACTGGGAAACTATATAAGAAAGAATGACAATAATATTAAATTGTGTGAAATGGTCAAAGTTAGCAAGGATAGATTAAATCTCTTACCAGATTTTACATTTTTTCTTTCGGCGGAGTCTTCTGAAATCAGGTATGATTCGTCATTTTCCGATTTTTCGACTTGGATGAAACAGTTAGTGGTATGTCCAATACCAGAAGGAAGTATCCGTTCTCTTAACATAGAATTAATGACCGTGCTTTTCCCATTGCTCGTCCTATTAGACATAACAACAAAACAATTAAAAGTTTGTTATTCGAATTCATTTACTACGGATAAATTTTACCTTCCAAAAAATGCCACCTTCATGTGGTCGCGGGAAAGTACTTCTCGGATACCCTTGACCTTCTCTACATGGCTGTTAACCACCAATAACTCTTCTTTGGTGATTAAGTCGCTGTCGTTAGGCAGAACTATGTCATATTAATGTAAAATTGGATGTGTTAAACAGAATCTCATTGAATAGTAAAATTCAATAAATATCAAGTATTACCTAAAAGAAATTTGCACGAATCATTGACATATTGTTCCACTTCACCATAAATGTCATTAATTCTTTTCTTTGCACGCACAAATATTTGAAGAGGAGATTGTATTGCTGTTGTGGGTGATATGGATAGACTATTGTTAGCTGGAGATCCATTGACTCCAATGACAACAGAAGAAGAACGTTGAATTAGTCCCGACATCATGAAGGAAAATGATCTAAAATCAGATGATGAAACTTAGCTTAATGATAAATAATATTTAAAATAATTTTGCCAAATACAGACAACAACCGAATGTATTCTACTATTGTTCAAGAAAATAAACTGTTTTTGTCTTCCAACATAGACATTTGTGCACATATTTCATGAATATTCCTCAGCTATGACCACATGGTCTTTATCTGTGATTTTATACTCCAAGCAGTGTAATAAAATAACAGTAAAGTATGAATCAGACCTTGAAACCTCAGACAACCCTGATATCTGCGGATTTTATTTGCAACAATGAAGTTCATACATCAAAAGTGAACTTACCATATAACTAGAAAACTTTTTGAACTTTTAGAAGACAAAACTAAAATAAAACAATAATATCCCACGAATTTAGAAATTAACCCACAATTGTTATAATTCGTTCAGACGGTCCGTGCATTCCTCTAAAGAACCTCTGGATTTCAAGCGTCTGCTGTGAATCCTGTTATGCCCCTGCCCCCTGAGTTGAAACACAGAGATTGACATGTTTCCTCAAAATTTGTCATTAAATATCCGAATAAAAACTATAAACTATAAATGCAATAGAAATTTTATTTCAATAAAATGGTATGCTACTTTGTTTATCCAAATTTATTTAAATTTTTCTAACATGATGGCTTATTTCCTGAAACTGGCAACTGAGAAAATCCCCGCGAATTTTAAAAATGTATTTTTTTCCCCGTGATCTTTATTCGGAAGTTTTACATTAAGATTGTTGTCGTTAGTTAGTGTGTAGAATAGAAAAAAAATATGTACTGAAAAAAATGTATTAAAAAAAAAGGATTAACTTCACATTCACAGCGAAGCTGTACCCGAGGACCTTGTACACCAAAAGGCTAAACAAGCCCACCTTGACTCAACAAGCGCACTCCCACCACTGTCGTAAAATTATTCCTCGTGAAAAAATTACATAAGGCTAGTTTAAAACATTAAATCTTGAATTTCCATGCGTATATTGTTCGTTCGCGCTGGTGCCTCTGGCGCTGGAGAGCTGGTTCTTATTGGCCCGGCAGGCTTGGTGCTTACTGCTGGTGCTACTGCTTGGTGCTTACTGGAGATATGGTTCACGGCGGTTGCTCTTAATGGCCTAGTGGAAGCATCTAAGCTGATGTCTCACAAAGATGTATGTTTAAATTTAACTGAATCTTTGTCTCGTTGGTTCCCCCTTTATTAATTTCACATCTATTTTCGTTTATTTTATCTAGACGTATGCAACTAGTCATCGTTGGCAACACTTGTTGGCCATCAATCCTCCCCCGGTCATTGTAATGGAACGGCTTCATTCGGGTAGCAGGAAATGTGTCGTCGATCGCTCGATTTCGGCGCCCACATTTTACTAAATCTGATGTTTACATCCCGGCGTGTCCTGATTGGGTGCAAGAAAGAAAAAAGAAATTGCTCTGTTTCGCGTTTGTTTCGTCGTGTTTCCACGCGAAAATCATTCGTCTTTTTCAACCCCCACCAGCCCAAAAAATTTTTGGTCATTCACTCACACCTTTCAACTCTTCATTCTTCTTCGTGCAAAAGTTAGTGGTCAAGCTTATCTAATCCGGTTGCCGATCGATTACGTTCGAAGCTTTATTTTATTTTTTTTTTTCGTTTAGTTATTATCGGAAAATTTCGTGATTTTCACTTTCGTTTTTTTTTTTTCTTTTCTTTTCTTAAAACGCCTGGAACTTCGCGAGCGGTTTTTTTTTTCCTCTTGATCGCCGTGATCGACTGCAATTTTTTGTTTCTTCTTTTCCCTCCCATATTCCAATTTTTTTTTTTAAGAATTTTTGGGGGGTATTGTGTGTGTGTTGGAATCTCGTCGACACGCCGAGGTCGGCGACGTCGGGACGACACACAGAAAGTGACGGTGGTGAAAACACTTTTTTTTTATTTTATTTAAAATATTTTAAAAAATAAATAAATGTAAGCCTAAAGTCCGACTTAACACTAGGTTACACTAGGCACGACTTAAAAATGACATATCATAGTGAACGTGAATAGCCTAGTGGTTAGAGCGTCTGGAAAAAAAGAATGAATGATGGAGGCTCAGTGTGCCACTGTGTTCAACTGTCGGTACGTGTCCGGCACGTACGAGTCTCAAATGTACGCACTCTAATTTATGAGAGAATCGAGGAGGAAAGGCGGTGAGGGGTACATGCGGGGCAGGATTACGTGTGTTTGGGCGTGGGCAGCACTGAATGTGGGTCATGCCTGTACTTGCTATCGAATTGAATTTGATCGAAATACAGAGTGTGGGCATACTAAAAATATACCACAGGAAAAACGTTCGGTTTTTATTTGTTATTTCAGATTCTAAAAAACATTACAAAATAAACATTTTTCAAATACATATTTTCCAAATTATATTTATTTTACATAATAAGTCCTATTAGAAAACAACGGGGACGGATCTGAGATGTTTATCCATGTCACTGTTCAAAACCATGCAAACGCAGAACTTTTTTCAACTTTTAATTAATTTTATATTATTAATTATTAGGACTATAACAATACTATAACAAAAAAATTTTTTTGTCGATTTTTCACGCCTACGCCGCCAGGAGCAGGCGTGAAACCTTATGGAGAATTCCTACAGGGTCGCCGGTCACTTTACCATAGTCTCTATCACTCTGCCACGGAATTTTAAAAAATATAAATATGTTAAACAAAGATATTTTGATTATTTATCAGACAAGAGAACATTTCGGAAACTGTTAACATTTTAAAGAAATTTTTGAATGAAAGATGTCAAGACGAAAATACATACAAAAATACAAGCAAATCGAATAAAGAAGAACGAATAGTGTTTGCATTGCGTATATAGATACGCATAACCGTATTTTCCGAAAGGGTGTGAGTTTGGTCAGGATGCGAATGTAAAATTTAAATGCATGGGACAAATAAATTATGGCAAGTGATGCTCACTTGGTGGGCAAATTTTTTAAATACAAACTACATTTGTTTTTCAAGTATAAAGGGAAGACGGAGAGACAATAGTGGGCTTTGGCATCTTTAGGGTGGCATCTTTAGGGTAGCATCTTTATGGTAGTTTTATTCCGACACTCGTAACAGAACCAGTGGCCATCTGGGATGTTATCCATGGGTGGCCGGAAGCAGTAGGTATGGTAGCCTTTGTCACATCCGTCGCATAACAACAGTTGGTCCTCTTTATCGCCACTGTGGCAGAATTGGCAGCTGGCCTTCATGATCGATTTGTCCCAGGCCACGGAGGTTTCCAGAAAGTAAAAGCACATGGAGACCTGGGCGGCCGTTTCGCAGTGTTTGACGGCCTCTCGCCATGTCAGCAGGGCTTTGGGCGGCTCGCTGGACGGGAAAGAGACGGACAGGACGCTCTGAACCAGATCGCCTTTGCTCTGACCGAGAGGAGCTTTCAGGTAACGACGTTCGATGGCCATTTCGAGGCTCAACAGCCTTTCTTTGGCCAGCTGTATGGGGTTAACTCTTTCGTCTTCGTCATCGTCATCATCAGACGACGTGTCTCCGGGCGTGCGGATTTTCAAGTTCATCTCAGAAGTGGCCCGGGCGGGCAATTTCCATTCTTTGACTTGCATGCTGGCAGAGGCCACGCGATCTTCCAGGGCTTCGATCTGTTCCAGCAGGAGAATGTCACCCCGCAGAGACGTCTCTCTCGACCACGAACCTTCCGCATCCGGCAAAGCGGCTCCGCCCACCAGTTTGACCTCGTCGGCGTTGCGCAGTTCCTTCAGCAGCAAATCTTTGGGATTGCCCTAGATGACGAAACAACGTTCAAAAGTTGAAAATGCGAAACCCGACAACTTTCAAATGTTTTCTTAATGATTCTAGTGGCAGAAGTTGAAGCCATTAGGGACAAGACGCAGCCATTAAACACAAGGTGCACTCGTGCAAACGCAAAAACGCAAAACGGCGGAGATGAAAACCAAAACTTACATGGCCGTGATGGTCCTTTTCCGTATGCTGACGGACGAAGAACAGACAATGAGAAAGAGAATGAAAGAAGTAGATAGCCAAGTGGCTACCACCTTTACCAACTTATTTCTTTCTTAAAAAATGGGGCGAGACGGGACGGGGTGTTGAAAGAAGCAATCAAAAAAGAACCAGTGAGGAAAGAGGACTCAAATTTAAAATGGATTACCTTCAAACACGATTCGCGAGCTAAGTCCATAAATCGTGTCAACATCCAGCTGAGCTCCTTCTCGCGAACGCCTCGAGGATGTAGCGATTCGACGTAAGTTTTGACTTGTTCCGGATCGACGATCCGCCACCAGCCGCGGGTCATTTCTGCAATAAGTTAAATTTATGGCGTCATTTTAGTGACGGTTTTTTGTTTAATAATCATAAAAAGTAAAACAAAAAAATAGATGTGACTAACCTTCCGGAATGGGTGCCATGATAATTTCCTCAGTTTCTTCCTTATCCGCTTCTTCTTTCTTTGAGACACGACCTTCACCTTCGTCTTCGGCGTCCGAGCCGAAACGATCCTTGCCCTGGTTGGCGGATGAATGGCGATCGCATGGAGTGCGGGGAAAGAGGCTGAACCACAAAGCCGGAAGAGCTTCCTGTGTTCCTTCTTCCTTCTTCAGAACGACCTCGGCTGTGGCTGGTATCATTCCGGCGGTCGTATTTTCTTCACTCTTGACATCGGCTTCTTCAACCAATTCCGTTTTGACGGCCGGTTGGTCCACTTTCATTGGTTCCTGAAGACTAGGAGTTTCTTTATCTTCTGGTTCAATTTTTGGCACAGGCAGAGTCGGTTTAGGCTCATCAGAGATCGGCTCGCTTTTGACTGGTGGGAATTCCGGCATGGGCTCGTCGCCGTTGCGCTGAGGGCCGATGGGAGGGGCGGGTTTGCCGTCCCAGGTGCCCAGTAGCCCGGCGTTGGCTTCTCCGGACTCTAGAGCTTCGAGGTAGACGCCGCCAGCGTGCGGCAAGATCCACAAACGTCGCCGGAAGCGATCCTGGCCCATATTGAGCGCTCGCAATTGCAAATCGGACAAGGCTAACTGAGTCAACATTTGGGCACTTTGCCGGCCTAAACGTTCAATCTTCCGTTTCAACTCCTCCACAGGAAGATTTTCATCTTCACCCTGTTAATTAATGAAGGATTTTTAAGTTTATGGTTGACCATAATTTATTCAACGGTAAATATTTTTTACCTCATCGCCTTGATCTGCATTGTCGTCGGCTTCACCCCCACTGTCTGCATCCGCCTCTTCCGGAATGCGATGCTTTTTAGAATGAAGCGTTTTGAGCTTCTCGATTTTCATGTCCACGATCCAGTGATCTCTGTTAAACATTAAAAAAAAATGAAATTGCAAACTTGAAAGTAATTAACTTTGGTAGATAATAAATGACGTACCTTCTGGCCGTGCTCTGACCCTCGATGGCACCTTCGATTTGACCAATGACGGCCTTGTTCTGGAGTAATTCGTTGACCATAAATCCCAAAATGGCCGCCTTTTGGGTGGGATTAAGTGAGAGGAAAGGCTTGCGTTTAAGCCACTCGGACATGAGGAAGGCCTCCGTGTCGGGGTATTCACCGGCGGCCAGCTTCAGAGGGCTGGACGTGATCTGGTCGGAGGTCGGCATTGTCACGTCACCCAATCCGTTGGCTTCCAAGTAGATGCGCAATATCTCGCTAACGTTGGTCGTCGTAATGTCGGTCTGCTTCAGCATCTGTCCCAAAAGGGTCGTGTAACTGTTGAGGTGCGGAATGCCCGGATCTTCAACGCAATAAACCAGCAAGTGTGTCATGACCAAAAGCAGTTCCTCCTCGGCTTCGCTGTCGTAGAGCAGGGCTCTCTGGAGACAGTCCAGCGACGGCAGACTCTCCATGTCAAAGCCCAGCGTTTCGCCGAACGTGTGAAGGAACTCGTAGACCATCAGGATGTCGGCCAGGGCCTGAATCATCAACCGTGATGGATTAGTTTGGGGTGAAGGGGAAGATTTGGGAAATTAAGATGAATCAAGTTGGTATATACCTGTCCGGCCAGCTTGAGGTTGGTGATGCGAGGAATCTCCGGTAAAGGCTTGTGATCCATCAAGGATGTGTCTTCGGTGGGGCTTTGGGGTTGGTTGTCTCTTTCGATAGCTAGAGCTTCGTCACACAAGCCTGGCTGTATGACCAATTTTCTTGCTTGGGCAAAAGCATCCTATATAAGAGAAAAAAGAATAATAAATTTACATACAAGTGGTACACATTTTGAACATGCTTACACCATCATTTCAAAAGTTGGTATAAATAAAGAGAAAAGGTTTCATTACCATTTGGGATGAACCTTCATCATTTTCAGATATTTTTGGTTCATGTGGGAGAACCCCTTCAAAATCCAAACCCCATACCTCTTCAAGTAGTATTAAGTCTTGAGCACGAGTATCTTGAATCTAAAATAAAATATTCTTAATAATCTGCCCAGGGAATTGACTTGAACACAGTTCTTACCTCACAAACTAAGTCGTCACCACATGAAGGGACAGTCTGCCCATGTGGGGGCTCCACTTCAAAACTAAAATCCAAAATCAAATTTTCTTCTTCAGCTGATGGACCGAAGAGGAATTTTTCCAATTCCAATACACTATCAGCATCAACCTTGAGAAATATTTCATAAAGCAACAATGGGTTATCAATACATTACTGGACCTCATTCTTAAACACTTTTGCATTATCTACTAAAACAACTTTGAAACACGCATGCTACATTCCTGTTTGACTATAGGTTACACTGTCAGCAGCTGCACAAGGAACATCCACACAGTACGACAATACCTTCCTTAATATACTTACACTCAGAAAATTGTATCAACTGTAATTACCTCATCAGGTTGATCCTGTTCAAGGATTAAAAAACACAGATGAGGGTCTGCAAGAAAATAGGCAGTTGAGCTTTCACCCATGACAATTTCATCTGGATTTAAGGGGATGTCCCACCCTGTATGGTGACTATCAAAGTCATCGAAACAATCCACCTAAAGAATGTTCAAGATGATATCCATTAGTTATAATACATGTAGATGTGGTTTACATCTCACACATCATTCTCATAGTCTTAAGCATATATTATAACTATACATTTTCATAACATGGAAGTTACATTACCAAGGAGAATGATTGGTTGGCAAAATCTTCACCAGCATCACTAACACCAGCAGAGACATCCATCTCCAGTCTAAACCAGGATGAATAATATAAAATATGAGACAAGGGTACGTAGAAAACAAACAAACTACCAGGCAAAATAAGCAAAAGTCCCACCTAACAAGATTCCTCTCAGAGACCAGAGGCACGACAAACTAGACTATTTCCTCTGCTGGCCTCGCCACAGCCTACTCAAAACAACATCAACGAACAATTCTCGACTTTATAACCCAGCAAAAAAAAAGGGATTAGCAACACTTCACTAGACTTCACAGTACAAATGCGACACCAAGCAAAAACAAACACGAAAAAACCCGCAGCAATCTACATGAGCCTCCTCTCTTCACGGAGTCATCCACACGACTGACCAGCAGTCCAGCACACCCAGTTTTGCCTTGTTCAAAAAATTGTTGTGTTAAGTTTTTCCTATTTAATTGTTACACCAATCGAGAGATCTCAGCAAGACCTATCCATTTCTGTTAATTTTTTTTAAGTTTTGATCAATAATTCAGTCGCATTAAAAGTTTTAAATTTTGGGGGAAGAGGTCTAAGGGGAGGGGGATGAGTCGAAACAAGGAAACTTTGACATGCTCGTTTGGGCATTTATCGTTGTTTTTTTCCCTTAAAATTATGCTTTTTTGGAATCCCCGTAAAACAGTGCATCTAGTGATGCATAATAATCAATTTTATAAGGTGTTTTTGTTATGAAAAAATGTAAATGATTAACGCCCAATCAGCTACTAGCAGCTGAAGGCCATTTTTAATAGCGGGTAATTTGAAAATCTGACGATAAATTTCAAAAAGGTTAAACGGCAGACACACAGCTTAATTACAGTGGTTTTATTATGATGATTATAATGAAAAGATTGATGCTAGCGTTGAAGTCATGCATTCATTCAGCACTTTTGCTTATCCGTTTATGGCGCATTATTTCTGATTAATTGAGCCAGCTCGGGTATATTTCAATATACCTCTTTTGCTGTTCAACTGTGAGCGAGTGACGATAGAAAAACAAATCCGACGGAAAAGAAGAAAAAAAAAACACACAAAACAAACTCGTCCATTACCAAATATATCTCTCTTTTCTTTTGCCTTTCCAATCCGAAGCCCCCCGACATCTTGCGCTTTTGTGTGTGTATATAGTCCGCATTCTCTTCTGTTGCAGTCAAGAAAGATATTGCTCCCTTTTACCACTCGGCCAGCAGGATCGTTTTCAAATGCCCATCAGCCAAATCGATGCTCATCATTGGTTGTTGGGGCGAAGCTCGGAGATCAAGTGGAGCCTTTCCTAGTCGTTTACGACGTCACGTGGACCAGAGCTTATCAGGACGACCAACCAGAACCTGGCCCGTCCACGCCAACCGCCGGTTCATCTGGATCGACCATTCAGAAAGACGAAACTACCAAGAAAGTTCTTCCTGCCACTCACGTCCTGAACCCGAACAGCGGCGGGTAAGATCCTTCCCTTCTTCTTCTGCTCCCATTAAACATGCGAATACTGATTCTACTGGTTATTTATTTGTTATGGTAATCAGGCTCGTATCCGCGGGCTCCAATGCGGAATCCAGTGCCAATCCTGGTTTGTTCTTTTCCTTTGGGGACGACGACGAGGAAATGTATACTATATCATCAACAATGGACGCCAATGAGAAACTAGGCAAAGCCACAGGTATGAAAAAAAAACAAAAAAAAATTAAAGACATTTGTCATTCTATACTTATCACGTATTTTTTTATTCGTTTTTCAAGCAGGTCTTCTGAATAAACTGATGCACAACATGGGCTCGCCATTTACTAACACAGTAATGCCCCAATTGATGATGGGCGAGAAGATTACGACGACCAATTCATACACCAGTTCAACATCAGTAGTGGCGCCACCCCCGCCTCCCTTCGCTTTGTCGCCCAAGGTCTCGGATCAGCCGGAAGTCACTCTGAACCAGCGGACTCTGATTAATTTGAAGGAGTGCGGGATAGACGGTGAACTGGATGTGGTCTTCTTGATCCCGACGTGGGACGCTGGGCACTTGATTGCCATCCTGTCTTCTCCGGACAAATTGGAGCTGTCTAGAAACACGGAAAATGTTTCAACAGAGAAAGCACCAAACATTGAAGGGAGCCACTCCAGCAGTTACTCCAGAGCCGTTACGGCTTCTACGGCCGTCCATTCGAGACGGAGCTGATGCTCAGTTTGACTGAAGATCACCAACAGCAGCAGTCGTCAGCCTCGTCCTCTAAACCCGTCCGGAGTAATATAGCGGCGAGTTTTGCAGCCCTCAATCAACTCGTCAACCCATCCAGCACTTGTGACAAAGACAAAAGTTACAACTACCTGGACGTACTCTCTCTTAAGCGTTCTTGTGATCTGGTGGACGTCGAACCCCTTCACTCGGTCTCGGCCAGCGATGGCGTCCGACTCGAAAAAGCCGACACGGGCAGTGCTCAGTTCACGGCGGTTGCTCTTAATGGCCTAGTGGAAGCATCTAAGCTGATGTCTCACAAAGATGTATGTTTAAATTTAACTGAATCTTTGTCTCGTTGGTTCCCCCTTTATTAATTTCACATCTATTTTCGTTTATTTTATCTAGACGTATGCAACTAGTCATCGTTGGCAACACTTGTTGGCCATCAATCCTCCCCCGGTCATTGTAATGGAACGGCTTCATTCGGGTAGCAGGAAATGTGTCGTCGATCGCTCGATTTCGGCGCCCACATTTTACTAAATCTGATGTTTACATCCCGGCGTGTCCTGATTGGGTGCAAGAAAGAAAAAAGAAATTGCTCTGTTTCGCGTTTGTTTCGTCGTGTTTCCACGCGAAAATCATTCGTCTTTTTCAACCCCCACCAGCCCAAAAAATTTTTGGTCATTCACTCACACCTTTCAACTCTTCATTCTTCTTCGTGCAAAAGTTAGTGGTCAAGCTTATCTAATCCGGTTGCCGATCGATTACGTTCGAAGCTTTATTTTATTTTTTTTTTTCGTTTAGTTATTATCGGAAAATTTCGTGATTTTCACTTTCGTTTTTTTTTTTTCTTTTCTTTTCTTAAAACGCCTGGAACTTCGCGAGCGGTTTTTTTTTTCCTCTTGATCGCCGTGATCGACTGCAATTTTTTGTTTCTTCTTTTCCCTCCCATATTCCAATTTTTTTTTTTAAGAATTTTTGGGGGGTATTGTGTGTGTGTTGGAATCTCGTCGACACGCCGAGGTCGGCGACGTCGGGACGACACACAGAAAGTGACGGTGGTGAAAACACTTTTTTTTTATTTTATTTAAAATATTTTAAAAAATAAATAAATGTAAGCCTAAAGTCCGACTTAACACTAGGTTACACTAGGCACGACTTAAAAATGACATATCATAGTGAACGTGAATAGCCTAGTGGTTAGAGCGTCTGGAAAAAAAGAATGAATGATGGAGGCTCAGTGTGCCACTGTGTTCAACTGTCGGTACGTGTCCGGCACGTACGAGTCTCAAATGTACGCACTCTAATTTATGAGAGAATCGAGGAGGAAAGGCGGTGAGGGGTACATGCGGGGCAGGATTACGTGTGTTTGGGCGTGGGCAGCACTGAATGTGGGTCATGCCTGTACTTGCTATCGAATTGAATTTGATCGAAATACAGAGTGTGGGCATACTAAAAATATACCACAGGAAAAACGTTCGGTTTTTATTTGTTATTTCAGATTCTAAAAAACATTACAAAATAAACATTTTTCAAATACATATTTTCCAAATTATATTTATTTTACATAATAAGTCCTATTAGAAAACAACGGGGACGGATCTGAGATGTTTATCCATGTCACTGTTCAAAACCATGCAAACGCAGAACTTTTTTCAACTTTTAATTAATTTTATATTATTAATTATTAGGACTATAACAATACTATAACAAAAAAATTTTTTTGTCGATTTTTCACGCCTACGCCGCCAGGAGCAGGCGTGAAACCTTATGGAGAATTCCTACAGGGTCGCCGGTCACTTTACCATAGTCTCTATCACTCTGCCACGGAATTTTAAAAAATATAAATATGTTAAACAAAGATATTTTGATTATTTATCAGACAAGAGAACATTTCGGAAACTGTTAACATTTTAAAGAAATTTTTGAATGAAAGATGTCAAGACGAAAATACATACAAAAATACAAGCAAATCGAATAAAGAAGAACGAATAGTGTTTGCATTGCGTATATAGATACGCATAACCGTATTTTCCGAAAGGGTGTGAGTTTGGTCAGGATGCGAATGTAAAATTTAAATGCATGGGACAAATAAATTATGGCAAGTGATGCTCACTTGGTGGGCAAATTTTTTAAATACAAACTACATTTGTTTTTCAAGTATAAAGGGAAGACGGAGAGACAATAGTGGGCTTTGGCATCTTTAGGGTGGCATCTTTAGGGTAGCATCTTTATGGTAGTTTTATTCCGACACTCGTAACAGAACCAGTGGCCATCTGGGATGTTATCCATGGGTGGCCGGAAGCAGTAGGTATGGTAGCCTTTGTCACATCCGTCGCATAACAACAGTTGGTCCTCTTTATCGCCACTGTGGCAGAATTGGCAGCTGGCCTTCATGATCGATTTGTCCCAGGCCACGGAGGTTTCCAGAAAGTAAAAGCACATGGAGACCTGGGCGGCCGTTTCGCAGTGTTTGACGGCCTCTCGCCATGTCAGCAGGGCTTTGGGCGGCTCGCTGGACGGGAAAGAGACGGACAGGACGCTCTGAACCAGATCGCCTTTGCTCTGACCGAGAGGAGCTTTCAGGTAACGACGTTCGATGGCCATTTCGAGGCTCAACAGCCTTTCTTTGGCCAGCTGTATGGGGTTAACTCTTTCGTCTTCGTCATCGTCATCATCAGACGACGTGTCTCCGGGCGTGCGGATTTTCAAGTTCATCTCAGAAGTGGCCCGGGCGGGCAATTTCCATTCTTTGACTTGCATGCTGGCAGAGGCCACGCGATCTTCCAGGGCTTCGATCTGTTCCAGCAGGAGAATGTCACCCCGCAGAGACGTCTCTCTCGACCACGAACCTTCCGCATCCGGCAAAGCGGCTCCGCCCACCAGTTTGACCTCGTCGGCGTTGCGCAGTTCCTTCAGCAGCAAATCTTTGGGATTGCCCTAGATGACGAAACAACGTTCAAAAGTTGAAAATGCGAAACCCGACAACTTTCAAATGTTTTCTTAATGATTCTAGTGGCAGAAGTTGAAGCCATTAGGGACAAGACGCAGCCATTAAACACAAGGTGCACTCGTGCAAACGCAAAAACGCAAAACGGCGGAGATGAAAACCAAAACTTACATGGCCGTGATGGTCCTTTTCCGTATGCTGACGGACGAAGAACAGACAATGAGAAAGAGAATGAAAGAAGTAGATAGCCAAGTGGCTACCACCTTTACCAACTTATTTCTTTCTTAAAAAATGGGGCGAGACGGGACGGGGTGTTGAAAGAAGCAATCAAAAAAGAACCAGTGAGGAAAGAGGACTCAAATTTAAAATGGATTACCTTCAAACACGATTCGCGAGCTAAGTCCATAAATCGTGTCAACATCCAGCTGAGCTCCTTCTCGCGAACGCCTCGAGGATGTAGCGATTCGACGTAAGTTTTGACTTGTTCCGGATCGACGATCCGCCACCAGCCGCGGGTCATTTCTGCAATAAGTTAAATTTATGGCGTCATTTTAGTGACGGTTTTTTGTTTAATAATCATAAAAAGTAAAACAAAAAAATAGATGTGACTAACCTTCCGGAATGGGTGCCATGATAATTTCCTCAGTTTCTTCCTTATCCGCTTCTTCTTTCTTTGAGACACGACCTTCACCTTCGTCTTCGGCGTCCGAGCCGAAACGATCCTTGCCCTGGTTGGCGGATGAATGGCGATCGCATGGAGTGCGGGGAAAGAGGCTGAACCACAAAGCCGGAAGAGCTTCCTGTGTTCCTTCTTCCTTCTTCAGAACGACCTCGGCTGTGGCTGGTATCATTCCGGCGGTCGTATTTTCTTCACTCTTGACATCGGCTTCTTCAACCAATTCCGTTTTGACGGCCGGTTGGTCCACTTTCATTGGTTCCTGAAGACTAGGAGTTTCTTTATCTTCTGGTTCAATTTTTGGCACAGGCAGAGTCGGTTTAGGCTCATCAGAGATCGGCTCGCTTTTGACTGGTGGGAATTCCGGCATGGGCTCGTCGCCGTTGCGCTGAGGGCCGATGGGAGGGGCGGGTTTGCCGTCCCAGGTGCCCAGTAGCCCGGCGTTGGCTTCTCCGGACTCTAGAGCTTCGAGGTAGACGCCGCCAGCGTGCGGCAAGATCCACAAACGTCGCCGGAAGCGATCCTGGCCCATATTGAGCGCTCGCAATTGCAAATCGGACAAGGCTAACTGAGTCAACATTTGGGCACTTTGCCGGCCTAAACGTTCAATCTTCCGTTTCAACTCCTCCACAGGAAGATTTTCATCTTCACCCTGTTAATTAATGAAGGATTTTTAAGTTTATGGTTGACCATAATTTATTCAACGGTAAATATTTTTTACCTCATCGCCTTGATCTGCATTGTCGTCGGCTTCACCCCCACTGTCTGCATCCGCCTCTTCCGGAATGCGATGCTTTTTAGAATGAAGCGTTTTGAGCTTCTCGATTTTCATGTCCACGATCCAGTGATCTCTGTTAAACATTAAAAAAAAATGAAATTGCAAACTTGAAAGTAATTAACTTTGGTAGATAATAAATGACGTACCTTCTGGCCGTGCTCTGACCCTCGATGGCACCTTCGATTTGACCAATGACGGCCTTGTTCTGGAGTAATTCGTTGACCATAAATCCCAAAATGGCCGCCTTTTGGGTGGGATTAAGTGAGAGGAAAGGCTTGCGTTTAAGCCACTCGGACATGAGGAAGGCCTCCGTGTCGGGGTATTCACCGGCGGCCAGCTTCAGAGGGCTGGACGTGATCTGGTCGGAGGTCGGCATTGTCACGTCACCCAATCCGTTGGCTTCCAAGTAGATGCGCAATATCTCGCTAACGTTGGTCGTCGTAATGTCGGTCTGCTTCAGCATCTGTCCCAAAAGGGTCGTGTAACTGTTGAGGTGCGGAATGCCCGGATCTTCAACGCAATAAACCAGCAAGTGTGTCATGACCAAAAGCAGTTCCTCCTCGGCTTCGCTGTCGTAGAGCAGGGCTCTCTGGAGACAGTCCAGCGACGGCAGACTCTCCATGTCAAAGCCCAGCGTTTCGCCGAACGTGTGAAGGAACTCGTAGACCATCAGGATGTCGGCCAGGGCCTGAATCATCAACCGTGATGGATTAGTTTGGGGTGAAGGGGAAGATTTGGGAAATTAAGATGAATCAAGTTGGTATATACCTGTCCGGCCAGCTTGAGGTTGGTGATGCGAGGAATCTCCGGTAAAGGCTTGTGATCCATCAAGGATGTGTCTTCGGTGGGGCTTTGGGGTTGGTTGTCTCTTTCGATAGCTAGAGCTTCGTCACACAAGCCTGGCTGTATGACCAATTTTCTTGCTTGGGCAAAAGCATCCTATATAAGAGAAAAAAGAATAATAAATTTACATACAAGTGGTACACATTTTGAACATGCTTACACCATCATTTCAAAAGTTGGTATAAATAAAGAGAAAAGGTTTCATTACCATTTGGGATGAACCTTCATCATTTTCAGATATTTTTGGTTCATGTGGGAGAACCCCTTCAAAATCCAAACCCCATACCTCTTCAAGTAGTATTAAGTCTTGAGCACGAGTATCTTGAATCTAAAATAAAATATTCTTAATAATCTGCCCAGGGAATTGACTTGAACACAGTTCTTACCTCACAAACTAAGTCGTCACCACATGAAGGGACAGTCTGCCCATGTGGGGGCTCCACTTCAAAACTAAAATCCAAAATCAAATTTTCTTCTTCAGCTGATGGACCGAAGAGGAATTTTTCCAATTCCAATACACTATCAGCATCAACCTTGAGAAATATTTCATAAAGCAACAATGGGTTATCAATACATTACTGGACCTCATTCTTAAACACTTTTGCATTATCTACTAAAACAACTTTGAAACACGCATGCTACATTCCTGTTTGACTATAGGTTACACTGTCAGCAGCTGCACAAGGAACATCCACACAGTACGACAATACCTTCCTTAATATACTTACACTCAGAAAATTGTATCAACTGTAATTACCTCATCAGGTTGATCCTGTTCAAGGATTAAAAAACACAGATGAGGGTCTGCAAGAAAATAGGCAGTTGAGCTTTCACCCATGACAATTTCATCTGGATTTAAGGGGATGTCCCACCCTGTATGGTGACTATCAAAGTCATCGAAACAATCCACCTAAAGAATGTTCAAGATGATATCCATTAGTTATAATACATGTAGATGTGGTTTACATCTCACACATCATTCTCATAGTCTTAAGCATATATTATAACTATACATTTTCATAACATGGAAGTTACATTACCAAGGAGAATGATTGGTTGGCAAAATCTTCACCAGCATCACTAACACCAGCAGAGACATCCATCTCCAGTCTAAACCAGGATGAATAATATAAAATATGAGACAAGGGTACGTAGAAAACAAACAAACTACCAGGCAAAATAAGCAAAAGTCCCACCTAACAAGATTCCTCTCAGAGACCAGAGGCACGACAAACTAGACTATTTCCTCTGCTGGCCTCGCCACAGCCTACTCAAAACAACATCAACGAACAATTCTCGACTTTATAACCCAGCAAAAAAAAAGGGATTAGCAACACTTCACTAGACTTCACAGTACAAATGCGACACCAAGCAAAAACAAACACGAAAAAACCCGCAGCAATCTACATGAGCCTCCTCTCTTCACGGAGTCATCCACACGACTGACCAGCAGTCCAGCACACCCAGTTTTGCCTTGTTCAAAAAATTGTTGTGTTAAGTTTTTCCTATTTAATTGTTACACCAATCGAGAGATCTCAGCAAGACCTATCCATTTCTGTTAATTTTTTTTAAGTTTTGATCAATAATTCAGTCGCATTAAAAGTTTTAAATTTTGGGGGAAGAGGTCTAAGGGGAGGGGGATGAGTCGAAACAAGGAAACTTTGACATGCTCGTTTGGGCATTTATCGTTGTTTTTTTCCCTTAAAATTATGCTTTTTTGGAATCCCCGTAAAACAGTGCATCTAGTGATGCATAATAATCAATTTTATAAGGTGTTTTTGTTATGAAAAAATGTAAATGATTAACGCCCAATCAGCTACTAGCAGCTGAAGGCCATTTTTAATAGCGGGTAATTTGAAAATCTGACGATAAATTTCAAAAAGGTTAAACGGCAGACACACAGCTTAATTACAGTGGTTTTATTATGATGATTATAATGAAAAGATTGATGCTAGCGTTGAAGTCATGCATTCATTCAGCACTTTTGCTTATCCGTTTATGGCGCATTATTTCTGATTAATTGAGCCAGCTCGGGTATATTTCAATATACCTCTTTTGCTGTTCAACTGTGAGCGAGTGACGATAGAAAAACAAATCCGACGGAAAAGAAGAAAAAAAAAACACACAAAACAAACTCGTCCATTACCAAATATATCTCTCTTTTCTTTTGCCTTTCCAATCCGAAGCCCCCCGACATCTTGCGCTTTTGTGTGTGTATATAGTCCGCATTCTCTTCTGTTGCAGTCAAGAAAGATATTGCTCCCTTTTACCACTCGGCCAGCAGGATCGTTTTCAAATGCCCATCAGCCAAATCGATGCTCATCATTGGTTGTTGGGGCGAAGCTCGGAGATCAAGTGGAGCCTTTCCTAGTCGTTTACGACGTCACGTGGACCAGAGCTTATCAGGACGACCAACCAGAACCTGGCCCGTCCACGCCAACCGCCGGTTCATCTGGATCGACCATTCAGAAAGACGAAACTACCAAGAAAGTTCTTCCTGCCACTCACGTCCTGAACCCGAACAGCGGCGGGTAAGATCCTTCCCTTCTTCTTCTGCTCCCATTAAACATGCGAATACTGATTCTACTGGTTATTTATTTGTTATGGTAATCAGGCTCGTATCCGCGGGCTCCAATGCGGAATCCAGTGCCAATCCTGGTTTGTTCTTTTCCTTTGGGGACGACGACGAGGAAATGTATACTATATCATCAACAATGGACGCCAATGAGAAACTAGGCAAAGCCACAGGTATGAAAAAAAAACAAAAAAAAATTAAAGACATTTGTCATTCTATACTTATCACGTATTTTTTTATTCGTTTTTCAAGCAGGTCTTCTGAATAAACTGATGCACAACATGGGCTCGCCATTTACTAACACAGTAATGCCCCAATTGATGATGGGCGAGAAGATTACGACGACCAATTCATACACCAGTTCAACATCAGTAGTGGCGCCACCCCCGCCTCCCTTCGCTTTGTCGCCCAAGGTCTCGGATCAGCCGGAAGTCACTCTGAACCAGCGGACTCTGATTAATTTGAAGGAGTGCGGGATAGACGGTGAACTGGATGTGGTCTTCTTGATCCCGACGTGGGACGCTGGGCACTTGATTGCCATCCTGTCTTCTCCGGACAAATTGGAGCTGTCTAGAAACACGGAAAATGTTTCAACAGAGAAAGCACCAAACATTGAAGGGAGCCACTCCAGCAGTTACTCCAGAGCCGTTACGGCTTCTACGGCCGTCCATTCGAGACGGAGCTGATGCTCAGTTTGACTGAAGATCACCAACAGCAGCAGTCGTCAGCCTCGTCCTCTAAACCCGTCCGGAGTAATATAGCGGCGAGTTTTGCAGCCCTCAATCAACTCGTCAACCCATCCAGCACTTGTGACAAAGACAAAAGTTACAACTACCTGGACGTACTCTCTCTTAAGCGTTCTTGTGATCTGGTGGACGTCGAACCCCTTCACTCGGTCTCGGCCAGCGAT
Source organism: Daphnia pulicaria (assembly GCF_021234035.1). Classification (NCBI taxonomy): domain Eukaryota; kingdom Metazoa; phylum Arthropoda; class Branchiopoda; order Diplostraca; family Daphniidae; genus Daphnia; species Daphnia pulicaria. Next base: position 11,299,062 of record NC_060913.1, read on the forward strand.
GGCGTCCGACTCGAAAAAGCCGACACGGGCAGTGCTCAGTTCACGGCGGTTGCTCTTAATGGCCTAGTGGAAGCATCTAAGCTGATGTCTCACAAAGATGTATGTTTAAATTTAACTGAATCTTTGTCTCGTTGGTTCCCCCTTTATTAATTTCACATCTATTTTCGTTTATTTTATCTAGACGTATGCAACTAGTCATCGTTGGCAACACTTGTTGGCCATCAATCCTCCCCCGGTCATTGTAATGGAACGGCTTCATTCGGGTAGCAGGAAATGTGTCGTCGATCGCTCGATTTCGGCGCCCACATTTTACTAAATCTGATGTTTACATCCCGGCGTGTCCTGATTGGGTGCAAGAAAGAAAAAAGAAATTGCTCTGTTTCGCGTTTGTTTCGTCGTGTTTCCACGCGAAAATCATTCGTCTTTTTCAACCCCCACCAGCCCAAAAAATTTTTGGTCATTCACTCACACCTTTCAACTCTTCATTCTTCTTCGTGCAAAAGTTAGTGGTCAAGCTTATCTAATCCGGTTGCCGATCGATTACGTTCGAAGCTTTATTTTATTTTTTTTTTTCGTTTAGTTATTATCGGAAAATTTCGTGATTTTCACTTTCGTTTTTTTTTTTTCTTTTCTTTTCTTAAAACGCCTGGAACTTCGCGAGCGGTTTTTTTTTTCCTCTTGATCGCCGTGATCGACTGCAATTTTTTGTTTCTTCTTTTCCCTCCCATATTCCAATTTTTTTTTTTAAGAATTTTTGGGGGGTATTGTGTGTGTGTTGGAATCTCGTCGACACGCCGAGGTCGGCGACGTCGGGACGACACACAGAAAGTGACGGTGGTGAAAACACTTTTTTTTTATTTTATTTAAAATATTTTAAAAAATAAATAAATGTAAGCCTAAAGTCCGACTTAACACTAGGTTACACTAGGCACGACTTAAAAATGACATATCATAGTGAACGTGAATAGCCTAGTGGTTAGAGCGTCTGGAAAAAAAGAATGAATGATGGAGGCTCAGTGTGCCACTGTGTTCAACTGTCGGTACGTGTCCGGCACGTACGAGTCTCAAATGTACGCACTCTAATTTATGAGAGAATCGAGGAGGAAAGGCGGTGAGGGGTACATGCGGGGCAGGATTACGTGTGTTTGGGCGTGGGCAGCACTGAATGTGGGTCATGCCTGTACTTGCTATCGAATTGAATTTGATCGAAATACAGAGTGTGGGCATACTAAAAATATACCACAGGAAAAACGTTCGGTTTTTATTTATTATTTCAGATTTAAAAAAAAAAACATTACAAGATAAATATTTTTCAAATACATATTTTCCAAATTATATCCATTTTATATAATAAGCCCTATTAGAAAATAACGGGGACGGATCTGAAATGTTTATCCATGTAAGTGTTCAAAACCATGCAAACGCAAAACTTTTTTTCAACTTTTAATTAATTTTATATTATTAATTATTGGGACTATTGTTCCTAAACTAGACAATTTGTTTTTATCGATTTTATTCACACCTACGTCGTCAGAGCAGTGCGACCACGACAATATATAGTGGCGGATGAAAACCATCTGGGTCGTCGCTTGACTGGCAAACGGCGCCGTACGGCCGAACGTGGCCCCCGACTCTCCGTGCTGAGTATCCAGGGCTCCGTAGTTAAATGTCAAGTGGAAATGATGAAGCAAGAAACGGTGACGTTCAAATTCGATCAAGCTGTTACGGTTCTGGTCGGTCCGGCTGACGTGGCCAACCACCTCATTAAACGTCGATTGCTTAGTGAACAACATGCGGAAATTTTCATCGAGCAGGTAAATATTGGTTTAAAGTTTGATTTGAATCATAGTTTTGATTCAATTTCTTTGTGGTTTCAGGTGGAGGATATTTTACGACAATTGAGAGAGAATCCGGATGTCCTTTCTGTGGTATCTATACCTCCAGCCAAGCCGGCTGATGATTCATTGTCACCTAACCGATCAGACACGACGGCTGCTACATCTACTTTCAGCGTTGTATCAGTCGAAAGTGTCGAATGCACGTCGAAATGCCCGCGATGGATGAAATCCCCCACCCCCAGGATATAGACACCCGATATTCCTCAATTGGTTCCTGTCGCAGTCTTGGCTGCCATTCCAGTTGCCGTTCCAGTTTCCGTTCCTGTCGTGGCTTAATTCCAGTTGGATAAGATCTGCCAGTCTAGACGGAAGCGATGCATGTCACACGGGACCGAGCGACTCAGCCGTCTCGGCTGTCTCAGCAGCGCTTACTACTATTCAATTCCAACGAACAACAATCGTCCCAATAACAACAACCACAGTTCGTTAACCCTCTCCCCCCCCCTTCCTCGAAGGGTGACGTATGTTGTCGATCTGGAAATAATAATAAAACTTCAAAATATTTGTTTTTTGTTTTTTTTTCTTCTCCCACGGCTTTAAATACATGATTTAATTGTTATTCATTTTTGCTCTGTTTTATTTCAGCCCGCCAGTTGGGTGGGTTTTTTTTTTACGTGATGAACAACATACTACTATATAGACGCTATTGTTACAACACACAAAGATATTTTCTCCTTCTCGGCTTGTGTGTAGATTTTTGGAAATCTAACGAAAAATAGAAAATCAAATATATTAGCGCGCGGAGAGAAACATACACTCAAGAACAACATTTTCATTCTTTTCAATAACTGCCGGCGCGCGGTGGCGAACACAAAGTTTATTTTATGACGTTCGAAAATTACGAAAAAATAATTTTATTAAATATAACTTAATTCAAAATCATGTAAATTTCTTCCAAGGTTACTTTCCAGCGGGATCTAGTTTAAAATTGAAAGTTAAAAAGTTAACACCTATACAAGTGATTAAAATTATGCAATTCCATACTTGATGAGCTCATTGAAGGGGGTGAGCTAATTGATGAAGGAGAGTGGGGGAAGTCTGTAATTTCCAGGCGTGTTTTGTTGGGTAGCGCAGGTAACACAACTTCTTTTACTTCACGGGATTCACTGATGGCCGTTTCTTCCAAGAATTTAATGAGAGCAGTTTTAGCATCAGGATCACTTTCAGTCATGGTAAAGATGGCTGTTTGTGCACTCATACATTTTTCCTGGATCTGGCGTATCTCAAAATCGATCTGAAATCAATGGGAGGAATATAGTAATGATAATCAAAATGCAACATCCAACGGCCATAGTAAAAAATTAAATAAAGCACACACCAAAAGGTTCACTTACTTCTTCGCTAAGTTTACTTTTAGTCTTCTTCGTACGTCGTATGCTTTTTTGCATAACAAGGTTGATATCTTTAGCTCTATCTATTTTGGTTTGAAGTTGTTCAATTTCGTTGGTGAGGTCCTTCCCAACGCTTAGTTTTTCTTCGGTTTGAATTTTTAGACGATAGGCCTCCTCTTTAAGATGGCGCAACTCTCCGTCCAAGCGCTAAACATTTTAAGTGACAAATTTTTCTTGTGTGTGGTTCATCAACTAAAATGCAAAAACCTTGGCAAAAACTCACTTGAAAAAAATGGTACTGGTTATAGTATTCTTTTTTAAAATCTTCCACCATCTTCTCCAGATCTTTCTCTTCAGTTTCCATTTTATTTTTAAGCGCCTTGTCATCATCTTTTTCAAATTTTCACAATCACAGAATTTAATTTTATCGTTTAAAGAGATTTAAAGAAGTAGCGCGGATACGAACCAGTAAGTACGCCAACAATGCACGCCTGACGAAATTGCTGGTTGGATGAAGAAACTAATTGCAGAGTGCTATTCAGAGCCGAATTGTCACTTTCTAGTCCATATACTATGTTTTGCAAATCGCTAATAGATTCCTTTAAGAATTCTTTTTCTTGTGCCATCTAGTTAAGATCGAATGTTTTTGAGTTTATCGTACGTATATAAATATATATTTTAGAACCTTGATAATGAAATATGCTTCCGAAGTTTCTTGCTGACCATTTTCCATTACAAGAGTGTCGGCCACAATGTCGTACCTGTATCAAAAGAACCCGAAAATCAAGTTAGACTTCAGCCTGCCCGAATATATGTTTTCTTGAATTGAAAATCCATTTAATTTTAGCAAACAAACGTTTGATCTCTATAATGTCGTGAAAAGGTGCGATTTTATTTCAGTTAGTTACTCAGCTTACCTTAACTTGATATGGTCAATTTCGGTGGCTTTTTGATTTACCGTCGCCAACATTTGCTGATTGCGTTCCTTCAAAGAACGACTTTCGAGCTGAAGTAATTCCATTTGATTCTCTAACTCTTCTAAGCGTGTTTGGATGGCCTTCATAAAAGATATTGAATGATTCCCTCTATTAAATAGTGATTGAATGACGATAAATAATTACATTTTCAATGTGCCTTTTCTGATTTTCTAGATGCTGCACCACTGCCATACGCATTTCAATCAGGCTCTCTCTGCGCTTAATATCCAAATGGATAAGGCTCTCTCCCATGCGAATTTCTTCGAGGTCTCGTCTTAGAACACGGCTTTCTCTTTCACGACTCTGGCATTCAGATTCCAATTGCTTTGACAAAGTATGCATGACGTTCTTCTTTTGCTGTTGGATGTCGCAGCTTCGCTGTAAACCGATGGCGTCACTCTAAATTTTAAAAAATTATTTACTATTTAGCTACCCCAATCTTTTCACAGTAGAACTGATTCTATTGGCAACCAAACCAATTAGGCTACTCTTTTACTCACCTGAGTCTTCGAAACTTCGTATTTTAGAGCTACTAGATGGGAGTTAGAAGAATTTAATTCCAATTTCAAAACTTCTATTTGTTCACGCTGTGATTTGCGCTCCTCAGACTCGCCGTCGTTGTGTCGCAACCTTCGAAGATCCATCTCGACACGAACAATTTCCATACTCTTTATAAGATAAAATCATCATTATTAAAAATTCAGAATATTGTGCGCCAATGAGAAAAGCGCAGCGTGGTCTTCGTACCTTTTTGTAAACCAATTCTTCGTGCTGGATCAATTTCTGCTTAAGAACGGTGATTTGATTCTCAAGATTTCGCATGCTGTGTACGTTGAATCGCATAATGGTCGCGCAACTATTCAATTTAGATTTGATATCGTTGATATCAGTTTGAACGGTGGTGTATTCGTTGGCAATATCGTTAAGATGATTGCGGTGACGTGCAAATCGTTCATCTGCCGCCTATGACAAAAAATATTCAGTGAATCTTGCATCGTTTTGAATACATTAGGAATCGGTTTTCTCTGCCTTACCTTCGATAAAACTGCGAGGGATTCTTTCTGTGCAGTTGCTGAACCGACAGTTCTTCTGAAATCCTCCAGTTCTTTTTCTTGCTGTTTGTACTTGTCTTGCGCTTCGGCTAATTTGCCTTGAATTTCTATGCTTTTGTGTTTAAGGTTTTCCGAATTTTTCCTCGATCCCATTATCTCGGTGGTTAGTCTTTTAGCAACCTTTTCGAATGCAACGTACTGTAAATAAACGAAAAGTATCAGGAATGACGTCCTATTAAAATTACAGACATTGTATTGAATCAATTTACCTCCGATTGCTGATCATTGTGCAGTTTTTCAAGATCGTCTATTTTAATCTTCATTTGATTAGCCACTAGTTCTCGTGTATGAAAGGCGCGCTCGAGACCAGTAATATCGTCCTCAAATTGCTTGATACACCTATTGATACTGTCGAGTCGATTCTGATCTGCGTTGGCGAGCTCCTTTACAGCTTGGTAATCCTGCAGGACGGAAAGACGTCAGTTATCGATTTAATAGAATTTTGAAATAATGCATCTTACTATGCGAGCTTTATCTAGTTGCTTCCGGCAATTATCTGATTGTAGTACAGTAGCTTCCCATTGCTGAAGACTTTGATCGCGATCTTCCGTCATTGATCGAAACTCTTCTTGCATTTTATTCAGTTGAATTGCGGTGTTCTCACGATCTTCTTTGGCTGTTTTAAATTGGCGATCTATGTCATCAATGTCCTCTTTTGTTCTAGCCAATTTAATTTCCAACTCCTAATGTTAGGAATATGAGAAAGCATTAAGAAAACTATATTGATCAACCATAAGCGTATAAGGATTAATTACTTTGATTGTCAAATTATCTTGGTGCGAATATTTATCCAAAATCGAGTGATCTTCCAATTGCGATTCAACCATTTTCTCCATGACAACCACAAATTTTTCTTCCTCCTCATACAACTGATTTAGTCTCTCCAAGTCCAGGTTTTGTTCCGCTAATTTTTTCTAGAAAATAATTTTTTTAAAGACTTGCTAAAGATATTAAATTAAATTGTTATGATGGAACCTTGTGAAAGTCAACATTTTTTGTCATTTGTTGCAATTTTTGGTTGATCCGTTTAGTTTCTTGCTCTATGGTTCCGGTTTCGGTGCTCGCCAAATTTAGCGCTTCCCGTTCCTGGCGTACTTGATTGCGAATATTTTTTGCCAGAACCTTTGATTTTAAAATTAAATTAATTAATTAAAAGTTAACACCCATGCCTTCTTCATCAAATCAATCAGCCCTGCATGAAGTATAAATATGATATCCATGGGTAATTGCCTCGTTAATAACGAGGTGATTAAGTGAGACTTATATATGCAGAAATTGCTTTTACGTCATGTCATCTTCTGACGCACTTTCAGACAACAGAACAACATTTTAATGATACAAACTACACTACTAACTACTAATTTACAACACAAAACAAGCGGGAAAATCTGTTTAGCAGTAAGAAAGTTGTTGGACCGTGAGCCATGGCCATTATGCATATCTCTACTTACATGTGTTTGTTGTGTGCTTTGTTCAAGCGTCGTGAGATCTTGTTCGGCAGTTTTAACAACATTTTCATTTTGATCGAGTTCCATTAGTAGCTGAGCGAGTTTATTCCGCTTGTCTCGGACCTGTGTACATTGAAATACGATTTAATTCAAATCAATTCTGGATTTAAAACATGGGAAAACTTGTTGCTTACATTTTGTTGAAGCAGTCGGTTTCTTGCGTTTGCTAAAGGCAAAAACTCTGCGCCGTTAACTTCTTTTAGTTCCATTTTCTTGCTCAACTTGTGCTCTATCACTCCACAAATTCATTAACGAACTTTCTCACAGTGAAACGCCATATAACGAGTTAGAAGTATCGATCAAACAACCACTTTTATGCCACTACTAGTCTGCTACTCAGCAGGAAACGCACGTGCTTCATTTATTGATTAGGCATTCAGCCGGGTACCACGGCAACGATTTCCATTACATTTTAAAAACAAAACCCCCCTAATCCCCTCTCTTAGGCCCACTGGGTATCAAATAAGGATTCACCAGTATACACATTTTCGGGGTACTCAAAATTCAAATAATAAACAAAATATTGAAAGTTATTTGCTTACTTTTGACAGTGTGTAGCATTCAACGAGACAAATACATCTAACTACATCTAACTTCACAACAACTGGTCACTATCTCCTTTTTCAACGCTAAAAGTAGAAAACTGGAACGTCTAAGAAAATATGGCAACTTAACTCTATATATTGAATTAGAATAATTAAAGGGGAGGTTTTAACAGAAATTCAATATCAATATATCTTAAAACACTGAAAAAACTGACACGAGAAAAATGGCAAAATCATACATTTATTTTACCAATAAACCTTTTCCCGCCAAAAACAAAAGAAAAACAATTGGACCCTACATGAAGTCGTCATAGTCTCCTCCTCCGAAATCATCACCGAAGTTGTCGACCATTCCTTTGTCCATTTTTAAAGCAACTTTTGTTTTTCCTTTCTTTCCTCCTTTTGTCGCCGCCTTCACCATCTTGAGTTTTTCTTCGTGCAAGGATTTGGTAGTTAGACTAACTTTTCTAAGGACTTCGACTTCCACTGTGTTAAAAAACTGGGATGTAGAAAAATTTTTGGCAACCAACATTAGAAAATCTGACTTACATCCAATGCAAACATCTTTAATTAAGTCCTCTATAAAATCATTATAGCACGCTTTAGTTGACAATGACTGAAGTTTTTTCACCAAGTTGTTCTTGAACTCTGAGAATTCCTCTTTAGATGAAGGGTTTGCTTCATCTATGCTTCCCTCTGTAGGCAAACTATCAGTAATTCCTAGAAAATAAAAATAACATTGAGAATTGAGAACAAAATATAAAACAAATCATGATTAATGTATAAAACAAATCATGATTAGTGCAGGTCAGCAATACAGTTTCCTAAGACAACTTACCAAAGGTTTCCTTGGCCATTTCAAAATCTGATTCTTCAACTAGTTTTTGTCTCCGAAGCTTTTCTGCTATTCTCTCTTCAGGTGTCATGTTTGCTTCCTGCAATATTTTTCTGGCTTCAGCTTCTTCTCTGCTTTTCTTTTCTTTTTCGGCTATTTTTTCTTCTAATCTTTTACTTGACTTTTTTTTGGTAGCCTGAAAGTAACAAAGACATTTTAAATTTTTTTGAAAACTTTTACGAGAGATCACATGTACTTACTGTGGCTGCTGCTTTGACTTCAGCAGGCTTATTTTCTGTTTCTTCATCTTCCCAGCTATCCTATCATTTATAAACAAGAAAAAATTATAATTTTGAAATCAATCACAACTTTACGTAATACTAATTGAGCAATAGGAATTTTTTGGCAAAAGAAGACACATGGTAGTCAAGTGAAAGTTGTAAGAATTGGAGCAGAAATAGAAAGGTACACTAAGAGAACTATTTTTCACTACAAGGTTCTACCAAATTTGTAGATATACTTGCTACTAATATCATCACAATTGAATTACAACTCACCTTGACAGGTTCATCTTCATCCTCACCTTCCCATTTATCTGAAATTATGGCAGTCGTAACTGGAACAGGGACAGAGGGTTCAAAATCTTCGGCATCTATAATCACCACAAAATCGTATTTGATTAGAGCATACGATTAAATGGAACTTTGCTATGCACTAATAAGAATTTCATACAAAAAACCGGTGGAATTGAATAACTTAATATAGAAATAATTAAATAAAATCACCCCAATCCGCCTCGGCCTCCATCTTCAACGAAAAATCGTGAACACACTAGTGTCCATGGCAGTTGCCAAATGCTTTCACTTTTCTAATAATGTTAATATGTGCATTAAAAAATATTAAATATAGAAACCTAACAATAATTAAATTTTGAAACTTTATTGCAAACCTTTTACTATGAATTATTAAAATTTTTTTTAACCTGAGATATCTCGTTAATCCCAGCGTTGCTTAGTCTAGTGTTTCTGTCTTCCAGAGGCGCTAGTGTTTGCCTGTTTCCGAACTGCTTTTCTCTGACATTACCTGTTATTTAGCAATTGATAGGAGTTTCTGTCTGTATTAGTTGAGTTGACGTTTCACGGTGACCGTCGAAACAAAAGTTACCGCAAATTGGAGTATCAAAGTGACCAAAGTTAAAAAAAAAGAAATATTTAATAATGTCTGGATTTGATCAGAATCCTTTTGCAGAACCGGCTGTTTTCAATCCGTTTGCGGTAGATTATTTATAATATATTTATTATACTTACTATTACCATACTAATATACCTGGTTGATAAATGGTGATTCATGGAGTAGGCCTACTCGCCGCATACAATATGAAAGAAAACCTTCTGAAAAATCACCTTGTTTATAAGTTTAGTGGTAAAGTGGTTGTTTACTTTCACAATAGGATCCATCTGTCCAGCAAGCTGCAGGAAACAATGCTGCAAGAGCTCAGCAAGGTCTTGAAGAATACAACCCTTTTGATGGTAGTAATCAAACTACCAGAGTTTCAATGGTAAAACATAATTATTATCATGAAAGTTGGAAGTGTGTTTGATTTGTTACAAAATTTAAGGAACGTGTTGGTGGAGCCAATCCACCCCCAACAATTCAAGCTGCCCCAGTGATATCTCCAGGACCACAACAACAAGCAGCTATGTCTAATGCGGATTTTCAAGTATTAATACTTAAAAAGAAAGAAGGAAATTTGTATTCATTATATTGCATGGCTTTATAGAGACGTCAAGAAGAACTAGAGAAGAAAGCTCAAGAATTGCAGAGGCGAGAAGAAGAATTAAAGAATAATGTACCATTCAACTGTAGGAGAGAACAATTGAAATGAAGACTTTACTTTTTTAATTTATGTTATTTACTTCTTCATTACAGCTCAGCGCAATAATTGGCCACCACTGCCTGACAAGTTTTGTGTCCAACCATGCTTCTATCAAGACATCAATGTGGAAATCCCACTTGAATTTCAAAAAATTGTCCGCATGTTATACTATATTTGGATGCGTAAGTTAAACATATCATAGATTTCTTGTTTAAGTTTATTTTTGTTATCAGAAACTTTTATTGATTTTATTTTGTTTCTTTATTTTCAGTGCATACCCTCATGTATCTTCTAAATGTTTTGGGCTGCTTAGCCTTATTCATTCAAGTGGGAAGTGGTGCCATGTTTGGCTTGTCAATCCTATACTGCATCCTTTTCACACCAGCTTCTTATCTTTGCTGGTTTCGACCTGTCTACAAGGCATTCAGGTCTGCCCTCATATTTCTTAAATTATGGCTTAACTTCACTTCTTAGAAGGAATTTGGTTTTGTTTTTAAACGTGTGTTTTTTGTCGTGTTTTAGATCGGACAGCTCATTCAATTTCATGGTTTTTTTCGTCATCTACTTTGGCCAACTAATAGCAACCGTCATCCAAGCTATTGGCATACCTAATTTGGGAACATGGTAACTATGAGTCATGCGAATGTGGTGAATGTTTATTTATCCAATCTTTCAACAGCGGATTCATTACTGGATTATCTACAATTGGTGGGCGGACTAGTGGGGGTGAGTTCCTGGTACCAAGTACTGCTGAAGGTTATGATATTCTAATATTTTGTTTTGTTTGGATTTATCACCATTTCAGGAGATCTTGCTGTTGGAATTTTAGTCTTGCTTATCGGGTTGGGATTTGGAGTTGTCGCTTTGGGAGATTTTCTTCTCCTCGTCAGAGTAAGAAGTTTTTTCTTTAAAATCCCAGAATTGTTTGCGCAGTTCATCATCAAATATTTGCGTATCCCTTAAAGGTCAGCCGTTTGTACCGCAGCACGGGAGCTTCTTTCTCTAAAGCCCAGGCGGAGTTCACTTCTGGAGTGATGCGTAATGAGCACGTCCGTGGAGCCGCTGCTGACGTTGTCGGCTCAGCTGTTCGAGCCCAAATGAGTAACCCATCTGGTGGTACAGGACCTCGCTTCTAAGCGATTTCTATCACTTTTTTTTTTTCGAACGATAATTCCACCCTTTAATCATCGGGCTTTTCTCAAATCATCTTCTAGTTTAAACATTTACATGTATTACGAGGGGGGAAAAGAATCTTCAGAACACAACGTGTGAATCTCGTTATTCAAAGCTAATCGTTCTCTTGATTTATACATCTATATCAATCATTTGCGATGCAAACCCTTTGCTGTTTTTTTTATTTTTTAATCTTTGTAACGTTTGTTGTCTTTTCTTTTTCTTCTTGTTCGTCTTTTCTCAGTCAGGTTGATTACGTGAAAGAAGCACTGTTTATCATACCGTATTTTAATAGGGCATCTTGGATCAAGCTCGGATTTTTTTAAAATTATTATTAATCGAAGTGAAGGGGCGATTGAAACGAGTTGTTCCTAAATCATCTAAATTCGAAAATTCGGGAGAAATTCTGAGACGCTGTTACGTTAAGGTTCTGAACTGGACAAACAGGAAAAAGTATTGCTAATAACTCTGTGAGATCGTAAGAAAAACAAATCCACGCTGTAGTTTAACGCCGCTGCAGAACATTTCAATGACTTTAGCCTGCCCGTTAATAATTTCACCTTTACCTTTCTTCACTGTGGTGTGTTATACTCGCCTCCTGCGGTGACAATTGCATTTGCTCTTTTAGAGTTGATAATAGTCACCCTCATACTTACTAGCATTACTACTACCCATCCACTTGTGGATTTATGTATGTTATGTTGAGGAAATACATGACAGTCCCCTATGTTTCAGTCACATTGTCATGAAAATGCACACCCAAGTCAGTGTTGTTAGATTTAAAGCGTTTGCAGGTTGATATTTATTCAAATTTTCTACACAATTTTGCATGCACAACAACACCGAAATTCCACTATAGATTTCGTAGTGGTTAACAACACATATCTTTGTTTTTCCCTTGTCGCCCACTCCACCTAAATAAATAGTTGATCCCAAGTTTTGATACGCGGGAAAAAGATTAGACAACCACAACTTCACGAATGAGCGATGACCATAACGATGTGAAACACATTTTATCATAATTACGAAACCCTGCGGTATGGACGCAAACAAGCAAAGAAAGAAGTTATGCACGGATGAGCCGATTCCACAAATACATCCAAAGCGACATTTGTTTCCCCTCGCATATAGAATGAGCTTTACTTTCGGCCATACTTTGTGAAGAAGTCTTGTTTCCTGAGATAATTAAAACTCGTCAGAAAAGTTTGTGCCCAGAAGAAAGAGCCGGAGCTGAGAGAAACTTACCAGCATTTGCAACTTCCAGGAACGAGAAGCCAGTCATAGTACAAACGAACCTAAAACACACAAATGTAATATGAGAAATCCTTTCGAGATAATCTAATTAGAATCCAAACCTGATAGCACCCAATTTCGTCGACACCGTCGCAATAGGTCGTTTTGGATTGTGGATCAGACGCAGCTTGTCTTTTATCCCTGGGCGACTGATCATCTTCCTCCACTTTTAGTTCTTCTTCGTGCTCGGTATTCTCTTCTATTGTTTCTGTTTGCGCAAGCGGAAAACTACGAGGAATATAAGGCGGTAACTCCTGAACCACTCGTGGGGGAATAAGATTTTTCAGTTTGCCCAGCACCGATTTCCCCATCGATCTGTGGCTCGCAGCACCTAAACACGCAGTATATTTTCAAAAAAATCATTCAGTAACTGGAATTCTATTATCTTGAAAACATTTTTATACCAGGTTTGGTTGAGGGGAAACGGGCGTGAGGATAAAATAGCTCTGCAACCAACAAACTAACCCAGCGCGGAGACGCTAGACACGATCCATCCATGAAATGGCATTTCTTTTTCCTGGCGATGTACAAATGTCCATCAATCATTAATGGTAAACCTTTGGAATAAACAGTCGAGTGGCGAACAACTCACAAGCATTTCGTTACTTCAACTGTCTGAGTGAAATAGCCTTCGTAGGGGATCTGAACCACGTACCGCCAAACGCCTGAATAAAACGTATCCATCATGTAACGGTTTTGCGGTATTCAAAATGTCAAGTATTTCTTATGCTATCTAAAGTCATTCTATCATTTATCAAATGTAGAATTTATATTGTCTTCTAATCAACTGTAGACTTGCAGGAAATACCTTGATAGTTCTTGGCGTACACAGGGGTGACGTACTCTGCTGCTGAAGGGCAAGGAGTTAACGGATCTTCTCCGATTTGCTATCAAACGAAAAGTCGTAGATTAGCCATCTTTCCTATTCTCGATGCGATAAACGAAAATGTGTATACGTTGGTATTTTTTATGGTGTTATAGTTATTAGGTTGCAGTAAATCGGGGTTCTCGATCCTCTCCTGCGGGTTGATAGCCGACATGAAGCGTCCGTTTATCAGATTCAAGATCGTGCAAAGACTGAAAAGGAAAAATACGTCTTATGGTCATTTGGCCACGGATTGTGAACACGCTGAATTTTGTGACTGACATGCCATAATTTTTGTCGCACAAGCCTCGTCCCTGTCGCCTTAAGTGTTTTTCTTCTTCGACGATTTCCGGTGTGACTGACCCATCTTCTTCTGTGGATCTCTTGCTCTTCTTCGCCCTCCAGATCCTGTCAAGAGACGGACAAAATTAATTAAACTTTTACAAAGGAAAAGTAATTTATGAATTTTACTGTTGATCGATTTTATCGATGACGTCAAAATCTTCATATTTAGCTAATTTTGGCAGGTTCTTATCAGCCTTCAGGATGGGAAGTGTAGAACTGAAAAAGTCCAATGTCTTATTGCGGATGAGCTCGCTGATGCGGCGAAAGGCGGAAGTCATCCAAAGGAAATACAAAAAAAAAACGAGCGAAATTTGAATACAGGTTGAACATTTCGACATGGACAGTTCCAGTCGAGAGAATGTGATGCTATAATTTGCTTACAAAGGATATGAATGGCCGTTGACATTTCGACCTAGGGGACTCTTTGGGATGTAGCCTTTGTTTAAATCGCCACACAAGTTGTCAAGCGATTGGACGCCTCCGTCTCCAGCCGCCGGAGAATCCATACCTATGAAATTATTATGAAAATAATGGCCAAACTGTTAGTAATTCTACAGTTTAATTATGAAATACAAGGGAAAATAATTACCAGGGCAATCAACATCTGCTTGTGCATAGGGTGGTCGTCTTACTTTAGGCGGAGTTCGCGTTGGCGACTCTTCAAACGGAAAATAACCGTCGGGGTATTGTGAAGGTTCACCTTGCCGTTGCTCTCCTCGACACGCTTGGCCTAGAAGCACCAACATTATAACAATCTAAAGTGGAAGAGAAGGAAAAAGGGAGAGAGAGAAAGAGAGAGAGAAAAAAAACCCTGGATTAAATAAACAAAGATCCAATCTAAAAAAGGTAGTGGAAAGAGTCCCGTTATTCCTCGTCCCTCTGCGAGAGCGAGAAGAAGAGACAGACAGACCGAAATTTCGTCTCTGGCTTCGCCCCAACAGGTGGCCAGTGTGCGGTCGTCTTGCCCACGGTTACATCCACAGACATTCGTTGTTAATAGTGCTCTAGGGGACCGTATTACCATACGGTACATTACGTGGTAGAGGACTAGGAACATAGCGGTTGTGTGGTGTGAAACTCCCGCTCATAAAATGGAAAATGCCGAATAGCGATCTTAAAAATTAGAAGGCCATTAAGCGAATACATCAAAATTGTCAAGATTGGGTTATGTAGCAACGGTCATTGGGAACCCTAAGGGTACACGAACACACTAGAGTTTATCTTAGCATATACTGTAAATGGCATTAATGCGCTCGCATAAACCGTTACTCCGTTACACAACCGAGCAAAGAACTTGATCACGAGCCCCTCTCGGGCATGAATTTACACTCTTCTCGAATGAATGTTTAATTGCTAAATAAGTCTAAATAAGTTTAGAAATTGATTTTGCAAAACTTACCCGACAACTGCTGCTAAATAGCTGAGAAGATGACTGGATACTCCGACGAGACATTGTGATCTTTCAAGTGATAAAAGTATCAAAATTCCATGGAAACAAACGAAACTGACGTCGAATAATACACGGGAATGGAGCTGTCGAGAGCGCACTGTTTTTTATTTTTCTTCCCAAGAAATGTGAGAAGGAAGTATTGAAATAAGCGAGCGATCGCTTCAGCAGTCAAACTCGTTGTGAAGAGAACAGTTCGACTGCTTCCTTCTTCAAGAGGAACGAGACACTGACACAAGACGAAGAAGAATACACGCCCTCTTTACCTCCTCTCGTATAGCGGGGCGCTTCAAAAATCACTATTCCGTTTGTTCTGCATGCGGTCATCCACATTTCCACGAGTTTCTCAGATCCCGCATAATCAAAAGCTGTTTATTTTCCTTCAACTGGATATTGTCGATCCGATCGATGGGAACTAAACAATTTGTTAACAGATTTGCCTAATTGAACAATCGTTTACCTAATTCACAGCCCACCCTTAATTATGCCACGATTTGACACACAATGTTACTTGTTTAAAACTGTTTTTTTTAAATCGCTAAATAGACATCTGGGTTTCCAGTACGGTACGGCCTAAAACGGAATTCTTCAGTCAAATAAAAGAAAAGATCGACTGACACCGATGCGGATGAATGACAGTTCGTTTGTGACAAGTTCTTGTATAAATAGTCAAAATACCGAATCCGACGCTGGATGACAATCGCGTTATTGAGACAAGGAGTGCGACGCACTCGATTGTTTCACCAGACACTAGTCCCGTTAGCCCCATTACCGTGTGCTGCAGACCATTAAATCAAGGTCTTCCGACAATCTTGTTTCTGTAGCCCTTCCTGTGTCAACTGTTTTTCGCATCCATTACAACCACATCAAATATCATTCACTCATATGACGCGATAGAAATTTACAAAAGACCGTGGCGGCGCAGCTTTCAAGAATACGAGCTAATCTGTACAAGTTAAAGTTGAATATTAATAGACAAAATCACATCTTTAAAAAAGGGAATTATTCAAAATGTAATACATTTTCAAGTACAAATAGCTCACATACTTATCAGCACAGAAGTGTTAAAATCATTGAGGGGGCAGATGTTTGTTCTTTATAACCTCAGTAGTCCCATCAACCGTAACAGTTTCTAAAACCCATCTGCGATTTACCCTAAATTAATTGAAAGATAATATTTAGACATCTAAAAATGCAAGTGGTTAAATTTAGGAAAAAAGTATGTTTACCTGCATTCTGTACCACATTTGGCAGATCTACACTTTGGGCAAGGGAAGAAACATCCAGGACAATTATCACTCAAGCAATCACACCTACAATAAATGTAGAGAAGTTTAATGAAATTTTAAATCAAATGACTTAAAATGAGACTGAACTTACAAATCAGCTCCATCAAAAATTAGCAATCCTTTTTCATTGTACTGGTATCCAGCTTTCCTACTCCAATAACCAACCATATTCAAAATTTATGTTAGTTAATGTTTATGGAAGAGACTATAAATATCTTAAGATTACTGACTTGTCTCTTTTGTTATTGCCATTTTTTCGACCGCCGTTATTAGTACTAGTGCTTTCGTTGCCACTTCCTGGTTGAGTTCGCATCTTTTTTCTCTTTTCTCGATTCGAATTTATTGGATCGAATTTGTCCATAAATTTGTCAGTATCGGACATTGCCATTGAAATCGCCATTTTTCCACAAAAATCAAATTTATAGAATCAGGAAAATGGCAATGCAAACTTATAACTTAACACGAAAACAAGGAGATCTTCTGACTTTTTAAGAAAGATTTGAGTTGGAAACAACAATACGTTTCGTCTGCTAGCTTTCTTCAAAACGGTACGTAGTAGTAACTAAATAAAGCCCCTACTTATTTAGTTATTTTAATAAATTTTTTCGTTTTCTTTTTCAGTTTTTCTTTTAGCGCTTTACATCCTGCTTTCGTTAAGTTAATTTCAGAATTTTGAAAATTTACAACCACTCCAATCAATTATCTAATTGTGGCAGTCCGACAATCTGTACTTTTTTATTATATTCTTGTAGCAAACCAAATAAGCAAACGTGGCAAACGAAACGAAAACGTAACAAGCTAAAACAACATTTGTTCTATGCTTAATTTATTCATTCAAACAGTAATTATGAATCATCAACTAAAAATCTGAAAAAACCAATTTCGATAGAATATTTTTTTTTTTTTACTTTTGTTGCATTATCTAGCTGAAATACAACGTTCTTACCGCGCTTATCATGGAAGTTGACTAACCAACTGATAAGCGGTTTGTTTCTCGTGCGTGATGCGCCAAACTTTCGTGGTAAAGTGTTTGTTCCGACTTACACAATGCAGGACCCATCGCGTGGATTTGCTGTAGGAACGGATCCTTTGGCAGACTACAATCCTTTTGGCAATCCTTTTGCCAACAACCAAACTGCAGCCGCATCTGTGGTAACGAGTGGGGTGATCTTTTCAAAGAATTTTGTTTATTTTTAACCAATTTTTGGCCTTTCAACATTCAAGGACCCAAAAACCAAAGACCATGGCGCCAGCAAGCCTCCTTCTGTTCACGTTGCCCCAGTGATATCTCCAAAAGAGACTAAGAAACAGACACCCCAACAGCAGGTGTCTATGTCTGCTGAAGATTTTCTGGTATAATTTAAAAATAAAATATTCAAGGAAAAAGATATCTCACCGCACATATGTTACGATCGTAGAAACGCCAAGAGGAACTCGAGCGAAAAGCCCAAGAGCTACAGAAGCGAGAAGAAGAATTGCAAAAGAATGCATTATTCAATGGTCTGTTTAAAACTGGATCTGATTACTAAGAAACAATTCTAATCGAATTATCTTTGAATTTTTCCATCTGCGCAGCGAATAACAAGGCTAATAATTGGCCGCCTTTGCCCAAAAAGTTTTGCGTCGAACCGTGCTTTTATCAAGACATTCAAGTCGAAATCAAAGTGGAATTTCAACCGATCGTTAACTTGATTTACTACACTTGGCTGTGTATGAGCCAATATTATTTTCTAGAGGAAAAAAAATATTTACTGATTCTTTTGCATTACTTTTTTAAATAGTGCATGCCCTTTTGTATCTAGTGAATGTTGGAGGCTGTCTAGCATTATTCATTCAGATGGGAGAGGGAACTATGTTTGGCTTGTCCATTCTTTACTGCATCCTTTTCACACCTGCCTCGTATATTTTCTGGTTCAGACCAGCGTACAAAGCATTCAAGTAAGTCGATTACTTCTTCCAGCGTTATTGAATATTTGCCGTAATTAAGTCACGATTATAATTCCAGATCGGACAGCTCCTTCAATTTCATGGTGTTTTTCGTCTTTTTCTTCTCCCAGTTGATCGCCACTATTATTCAAGCTGTCGGCATTCCTAATTTAGGAACTTGGTAATTATCGCTAATTCAAAACAAAATAACAATAATAATAGATTTTTTTCTCTTATTTTTCTACAATGTTATTGACAGTGGATTCATAGTTGGGTTGGCTGCAGTTGGTAGCCAAGAAAGTTCCGGTAAGTTTGCGCTGAAAATGTTATGCGTCATAATAATGGCCTGTTTTATTTCTTCTTTTTGCATTAATATTTTTTTTATTGTTTGGTTATTGCCATTACTACAGGAGACTTGGCTGTTGGAATTATAGTATTGATAATTGCTTGCGGTTTTGGATTGGTCGCATTCGGAGATTTCCTTCTCCTTGTCCGAGTAAGGATATTATTGTTATTATTATTACGGTTCCGCAGTACTTTGTGACCGCATCATCATCCGAACAGTACATGTTCAATTGTTCATAACTCCGTGCTATAATTTCTAAAGGTTAGCCGACTTTACCGCAGCACGGGGGCTTCGCTGTCGAAGGCAAGAAGTGAATTCACTTCCGGAGTGATGGGCAACGAACACGTCCGTCAAGCTACTACGGATGTGATCACCAACACCGTTCGAGTTCAGATGGATAACATTGGGTTCTAGATAACAGATAATCAGTTCACTTTCCCTGTTTATTTTTCCTCGTTCGGCATCCAGACTTACACTATTGGATTTATCAATCTACCTATGTTTGTTTTAAATTTTGCATGTATAATTTAGGGAGCTAGGTATATCAGGTATCAGCTGGTTGAATATATAATTAATACTGCACAAGCGTTGTTGGGAAAGAAATGAGATCATTTCTAAATTTGAGAGAAACCCGAGGCATCGGGTACGATTCGCTTGGATAATGTTTCGGAAATTTGAGGCATTCTCTAAAATACACATTCGATTCAATTAACAGTTATTTCCACTCAATTTACCCACTTTCAGCTGCTGTGACTCATTACGTCGTCTAGCCAACTGCAACATCGTTTATTATACTCCTATTTGTGTACTCACCGTAAATCCTTTACTCGGACGCTGAGCTAACGGTGACTAACCATTTTTCTTCCTTTTCCCCTCGAAGGATTTACGAAGTTCCTCTTTTTAAACGTTATTGTTGAATTTGTAACCAACATTATACGTAATATTTAATACGAAAAAAGGTGTCTACTATGTTGTGTTGCATATAGATACAAAATTGATATCCGTTCAACCAGTTTAGAAAATTTACCATAGCAAATCTGACCCTATTATTTACGCTTCGTTACTAGCTTTTATTTAATTGCTTGCAGTCTCATAAATTTCAAACATTTGATCTCTCAAAATTGATAAAAAAACTGCAGGCATTTTCCGTGTGTATTTTATTGGATCACCCGCGGGCTTTTATTTAAATCTGGTTGCGTTCACTAAAGGTTGTCACGTAGTGATAAACTGTTGCAGTATAGGCCTAGATACATCGTATCTCGTCGTTTGAACACAAAATTATCAGTTAAGGGGCAGGTTGAAGTCCACCATTTTTATTGAGCCAAGCGTAGTATGCCGTCAGGCGGGTGTAGATTGTCGGCGCAAAGCCACTTCCGCAGCCGTTATTCTTTGAAAATAATAATGTGATGTCATCATTTAATTTTTTTTTTTAATTGAATTTAGCGCGGGATACCTTCGACATAATTCCTATGGCGTAGGAGGTAGTGCCGATAGTCTGAACCAGTGGGGAACCTTCGTCGTATTGACACGGAGATCCTACATCTGCCGGGGCTGTTAATTGCGCAAGTAATAAAAAATAAATTTTCCAGTTATAATTGATTTTTTAAAAAGAACTGCAGCAGTTGACTTACAGCCACCACCGCACAGCATGTAATTCGAATTAAATTCTTCCGCGGTGTAAATTCCCGTGCAGGTAGCAGGCAACGTCACAGTTATTTCCCGCAATTTGGTAGATGGCGTACCACCTACCTGTAATTAATTTTGGATAGAGGAATTCACGACGTCGTTACACATTGTCATTAAATTGCGCTATGTTTTGCGTAAATTGAAGTACCGTAGTGGCCCCCCATCCAGCCAATTTGACTGTGGTGCCGCCAACTTCCTCCGCTTCGTCGTAGCGGATCAAATTGACTCGAGGGCCGAACGTAATCGTCGTGGCCATCTGTTGCATGTCACGTATAACACAATGCCCCATTTCAGATAAGAAAATAAAAAATATGCAAATGAAAATCCAAATATTCGAGACAATATGTACTAGTAGTATACCTGTAGCATGGCAATATCGTGGAGTTTGGTGTCGGGCACGTAGCCTTCATTGACGATGATTTTGAAAACCGAAATCGCTTGCTCGTCAACGTCCTGTGTAATTAAACTCACCTGAGCCACGACCACTTTGACTTGACTCGGTAAATAACTATTGAACGGAAATGGACACCCGGTTCGTCCACGCATGGAGATGAAATTAAAGTTAAATTGTGTTTTCAAAATTGAATTGTTTTAGGCTTGGCATTTATACCCGATGACGCAAGAGGCAGCTGTGACGACCCAACTGTTGCTGTAAATGAATCCTCCGCAAATGTGCTGTCCGTCGATCGTAATTGAAACTAAATGGGGTACGGCCGCTGAGAGTGCGGTGCCAACGGAAACACGCTCTTCATCACCTGCTGGCGCTCCTGATTTCACAAAAGAATGGCCACAATTATGACAACGAATTTGTCACGTTCTAAAATTTGTAGGTGGTAGTTGCGTTTTTCAAATTAAAACGATTTCATCATAGTTAGTTATACTACCTGCGGTCAGAACGACGAGAGCAGTCAACACTGATAGAACTTTCATCTTGGGCTTTTGTATTCTATTTGATTAAAGAACGTCATATGGCGAGCTCTTTTAGAGTCCCCAGTGACATTTTGGGTATTTTCCATCAAAGTAAAAACAAAAACAAAAGATAATACGACTAAGCCAACAATGACGTGACTGGGTTTTGAGCCATAAATTCTTTTCAATCCTTGAAGCTTTTTCTGATTATAACTGATAGAAACTTTCGTGTCGTTTTTAACGCCATATGAGATGATGAAAAATTAATCGTCAAGTGGACCACATACATAAAATCTGGATGAAACAGGGTGGCAACAACGAAATCATGAATGATGATATCTCCGTCAAACGTCGTGTTAACATAAAACTCGCATGCATCGTTTCCTGTTGCGACGTGTTGCGCGTTTTGCAATCGAAAAATCTGGTATCTATGCATTTTTACGCATATTAAAAAAATCCTGTTGGGTCGGACCAGATAGTTAGGAGGCTGACCTATATTTCTTGGTCATCGTTGACCCGGTGTATAATAAAAGAGAGTGTATCGGGAATTAAACAGCGGAAGTTTGTAATGACATTTTTCGTTGGTCTATACTTTCAATAATTTAATACATTTTCCCTCTTATTAAATATGTTGGAAAACTTTGAGTTTGACGTCGACCATATACTGATATTGTGATATAGTACCGGCAAGTGTAATTTAATGATTTAAATAAATGTTCAAATGATAGAAATAAGTCAAGCCAAAAAATTCACCATTGTCGGACATCATCTTACATATGAATAAAAATAAATGTCTTAATTTAGATAGACCAAACTTTGCAAATTCATTTAGGGCAAGATGTTTGATCTTAATTATTTATTTGGAACTCAAAAAAAAAACAATGTATTTTTTTATGAGTTAACTGCATTATTTTGTGATTTTTATTTTCTTCCTTGACAACCAACACGAACAATATATTGCGGGTTCAGTGAAGGGTAGATTTTAAAACTTTTCAAACGATGAATAACGAACTCTGTTAAATTATTTCAACAGCTGCGGGCCTGCGGTATAGAGAATCCAGGAGTAGTAGGTGCTCAAACGAGTGTATATGGTCGGCAAGCTCGGGTCAGCGCAGCCCTTGTTCTTCGACATGATGCCCACAACAATTTCTTCAGAAATTCCAGTAGAATTTGTTCTTTGAGTCAGTGGTGACCCCTCGTCGTATTGACAAGGCGAAATGGTCCCTGAAATTATATTTCAAGGAAAATGAAAATGATTAATAAACAAAATCTATCAATTTATTAATTTTACCTATTAATTTTATTTGAGCTTTGGATTATTCAACAAAATATTTTTTTTAAGATTATACCTGTAGTTGAACCTGCACAAATCATCGAGTCCGGCTGAAACTCGTCAATGAAAATTCCGCAATCTGCTGCAAGATCGTCAATGGGAGCCCAACGAAGTCTTGTAGCTTGAATTCCTCCGTCCTATTGAGAAAGAGTGAATAAAATTACTTTTGCTCTTGCTCGTTAGATTCACTTACGAGAGTTGCTCCCCATCCGACGATATATGCGTCCCACGGTGTAGCAAACTCGTCGATTTCTCCGTACCGGATTGGTTGAGCAGTTGGGCCGATTTCAATCGGTCGGGCCAGCTAACAAATTCAAATACGACATTAGTCGACGTTCTGTAAAGACAGATGCAGATTTTACCAAAGATTATTATTGTTAATTATACCTGAATCAGAGCGATATTGTGTATCAAAGAAACTGGATCAAATTGAGAGAATTCAATTAATTTATAAACACTGATGATTTGCTCCCCTGGATCAGGAGTGATGAGCGATAGGGCACCAATGGTAACCTTCAATTCCCCTTGATTTTTTCTGTGTAACAAGAAGTCATTGAGGTTGAAATACAACTTGCATTGCTATGTTTAAAGTTAGTAAGTCATTACCCATGGACGCATTCTGCTGCTGTAACGACCCATCCATCGTTGTGGATGAATCCACCGCAAATGTGCTGATCTTGCAAAGAGATGGAAACGACAAAGGGGTACTCTCCTGCAGCTGCTTGGGTACCTCCTATGATTCGCCCTAATTCTTCATGAGGCACCCCTGTGTTTTTGAATTGAGAAAAAAAATGATAAAGTTGCTGTATATAGTAAGAAAAAAAGAAAGGCTAATAACGCTTAGCAACTGCCAATGTTTACCTGAGACGAA
Organism: Daphnia pulicaria; assembly: GCF_021234035.1. NCBI lineage: Eukaryota > Metazoa > Arthropoda > Branchiopoda > Diplostraca > Daphniidae > Daphnia > Daphnia pulicaria. Next base: position 11,322,627 of record NC_060913.1, read on the forward strand.
AGTGAAAAAAAGGGTGAAAACAAGAGCATATAACATGGCTTTCTTCTCAAATGAAATGCATTTATATGTTAAACAGTTTGAATTCATTCTGGTTTTGCTCCACGTAACTGTTGACAGCTAATTTCAGTGATTGTTTGACGACACCTCCGTCTCACTGCTAAAGTAAAACAGGGGCTACTATGTCGCAATTTTCGCAGTCTACTTATATATCTGTTGTCGTTGGCTCGTTGCATCCATTTACAAATTCTAATCGACCAGCTAGATATTAAAAATTTTAAATTCCCCTGTCATCTTTGCCCTGGTGATAAAATACCTACGTGCAGGTGAATTGGATTACAGGGTTTTATTGAATACACAAAATGTTGCAATTTAATATACCTGCTGTCCAAATGAAAACGACTTTGTGTTACATCGCCATTTGCAAGGGCCTACTACAGTGTGGAGAAGCCATGATATGCTGAGGCTAAACGAGTATAAATAAATAGAGCTGACACACTTCGGTCAGTTCAACCTTATTTATTCTTTAACACGATCAGGACATGATGCCTATACAATTTCTTCCCGTATTCCCGAATCAAGAAATTTTCTGACTGAATCAAAGACGTTGTTTCTTTGTAGTACTGAAAAAAGGCAAAATAGTTTCAGAAGTTTTTTTTAAGCCGATCAAAAATTTTTAATTCGGATAATTAAACTATGCGTAGCTTTAAACGACTAAGAAGTGAGAATTTGGTCATGCTCAACCTTATTTTTACGATTTTTACATTATCTACGCATTTTCACTGAGAAAGTAAATACGAGTTCTACTATGTCGCAATCTTCCAAATATCACCCGAAATAGATCTGTGTTAGTTAGTAAAACATTTACGAAATCATAACCCACAGATACTTAGGATTTTAAATTCCCCGGCCATTCTTGATAAATACATAGGCTACATTTATGTTGTACATTTGTATTTTCGATTATAAAGAAATGTTGTGCTTCTGTCTCAATACAAAATATACATTTAGCAGTTAACAAATTACTTCCACCCACACTTACATAATAAAAAAAGCGTAGCTATAACGCTAGAACAATACGACCTATTCGACTTCGTACTGAAACCAAAAAAACAACGGACGCAGTAGCCCTAATATTCACCGAAATTTAAAAAAATTATGCTATTGAAAAATACAGTAACATGCGTAACATTTAACATCGTTATTATTGTTGCGTGATTTGCATTTGATTGAAACATAACTAATAACATGAACGGTACTCGCGATTTTCCTGAAGGCGTGGACTACGGAAAAAAAATTTTCGGTAGTAGATAACGCACTTTTATTCCCACGGCTGCGGGCCTGCGGTAAGGAGAAGCCAAGTAGAGTAGCTGCCCAACCGAGTATAAATAGTTGGCACACTAGGATCACCACAGCCATTGTTCCTCGACATGATGCCCACGACTATTTCTTCCGGAGTTCCGCTAGAATCTGTCCTTTGAGTCAGTGGTCCTCCCTCATCGTATTGACAAGGTGAAATAGTTCCTATAAAATTATTTCAAGCAGAAAAGTGTTTTGTTTTCTTTAATTGAACTAAATAATTCTTTAATAAAAATAAATGTTTAATAAATAAATTTTAATAAATAAATTTTTAAATAAAAATAAAAATAATTCTTTAATTGGATTATGCTAAAACCGTTTTTTTTTTTTTTAGATGATACCTTCAGTTGAGCCAGCGCAAATCATGGAGTCCTGCTGAAATTCGTCAAGACCGTACACTCCGCAATCTGCAGCGAGTTCATCAATGGGACCCCAAAGAAGTTTTGTAGTTGGGATTCCTCCTTCCTAATACATAAAAAAAAGGTGATAATAATAAGGGGGGGGGGGAAATTTATCGCTGAGTCTCATTCACTCACAAAAGTTGCACCCCATCCGACAATGTATGCGTCCCAGGGTGTGGCCAGCTCATCGATTCCACCGTACCGGATGGGTTGAGCGGTAGGGCCAAGTAAAATCAACCGGGACAGCTAATAAATTGAAATTCAACATGATTTCAGCTGTTGATTTTGACAGAGTGTTATTGTAAATTGTACCCTGACGAGAGCGATGTCGTGCTTCAAAGAAACAGGATCAAATTGATTGAATACGACAAAATCGGAAACGGTGATTTTTTGCTCCGCTGGATCAGGAATGATGAGCGACAGGGCACCAATGATAACTTTGAATTCCGATTGATTTTTTCTATACGTAATAATGCGTCATTCAATATATGAAATACTATTTGCATCGATTTGCATTCATATCATGCATTTCTATTATTGTGATCCTAAGTAATACAGGAACTCTTTGAACACACAGAATTTGATTTAATTATCTATTACCCGTGGACGCAGTTTGCTGCTGTGATGATCCATCGATCGTTGTAAATGACTCCATTGCAAATGTGCTGATCCAGCCGAGAGATGGAGACGACATAAGGAAACTGTTCTGTGTGATTCACTCGAGTTCCTCCTGTAATTCGCCCTGATCCGCCATAATAAGGCGCTCCTTTGTTTGGTTTAGTCATTATAAATAATGATTAGAAATTCAATGGTTTCAAAAGTAAAAAGATTGACAGTTGCATGTTTACCTGAGACTAAGGTGACGCAAATGGTGAAAACAAGAAAGTGCAACATGGCTTTCTTCTTATAAAGAATATTACGTGATTAAAAGTTTGAATTCATTCAATTTTACTCCAACGTACCTATAATTCAAGCTCAAATCCAAATCATATAGTTACAACGACGCCTCCGTGTGTCAGAAAAAATGGAAAGGTTTTACTATATCGCAGTCTTCCAGCTATCTGTAGCTGTAAATACATTTACAAAATCAAACAGGCCAGATCCAGATATTTAGGATTTAAAATTCCCCTGCTGCCATCTTTGAACTCTTGATAAAATACAAAATAATACGTACAGGTTTACTCGATTATAGTCTCATGGGTTTTTTTGTTTCTTTAACTGAATAAACATTAATGTTCCTCATAGTACCTAGTACCTACCACTACTTAACGCTCTCTACCTAAAGAAAAACTGCAGTGATGACCTCATACTTGAATAGTAGATAACGTACACACGTGATGTATGTCTAAGAGATAATGAAACAAAATATGTTTACAATAATTTCTAGTATATATTTTGGAACTCAATATCTCACTGAATAATGGTACAAACAAACGAAATCTACAGGCTGTTTGGTTAATAGGGCCTTTTTATGTGGATTAAGCAATTCTTAATGCGCAAATATATTTCGGTCGAAAAAGGAATCATCATATTCGTGTCGATTAAAGGTTAGCCGGTTGTTGGCCAGCGGTCTGCTTCAGCCAAGGGTAATAGGATGACAGACGGGTGTAGATAGTTGGCGGATAGGGAGCCACACAGCCGCGGTTCTTCGACATGATTCCGACTACAATGTTGCCTGTATCCGAGGATTGAACCAGTGGCGATCCTTGATCATAATCGCAGGGACTTGTGGTTCCTACACGACAATTCAGATAACAACACATAAAACGTTAGCAAACAAATTTCTGGACTGATAAAGGGCTTGACTTTTGTCTCTCACCGTCTCCAGCGCAAATCATGTAGTTGAAGGAATATTCGTTTTGACCATAAAACCGACAGTCGGCTGTGAGGTTGAAAACGTTCGTTTTATGAAGTCTCTGTTCCCAAACACCTCCTTCCTAATATAGCAGGGAGAGGATGAATGATGCATTATAACGAGAAAAGCACCTCACTCTAAATAGAAATTAATTGAGTTTTACATACTGATGTAACGCCCCACCCGGCGATAGTGGCCGTGTGAAGTGACTCGACCAGCTCTTCGTAGCGGATGGGTTTGACCGTGTCGCTAAAGACGATCGGCCTTTTTATCTGTATAGAGAATATTTTAAAAAATTAGTTTATTACGTATTAAAATTTATTATTCAGTGAGTGGATATAATAAAAGGAGAATCACGTTGATGAGCGCCAAGTCATCCATTTGATAAACATGGTCGAACGAGGGATAGATACTGACGGAGAGAACTTCGATGTTTTGTTCATTTGCTTCGGGTGTTTCCAACACAAACGCACCCACCTTCACCTTCAGAGCCTCATTGGCTTTACTGAAAAATCACCACCAAACACACGAAAATCGTTAACTTGATGCTGGTTAGAATTTCCTGTGCTGAAAAAAAATCTACCCAAAAAGGCAAGATGCTGTGGTGACGATGTTCCGATCACTGTAGATGAAACCGCCGCAAATGTGTTGGCCGTTTTCCGAAATGGACACGAGCCACGGGAATTCTCCCCGAGTGGCTTCATGGCCATTCACAATCCGGCCGACGTTGTCGGTTGGCACACCTTTCAAAGCGGTAAGAATAATTTATAGAGAGAGAAATAAAAATGTAAAATGAATTAAACTTACGTACAAAAGTAATTGTATGTACTTCGATAACGTTCAAATAGGTCATACAGTGAGACTAACCTTGAGCTGAGAGGATGAGAGCGACCAAGGTGATCATTAACTGCATGGCGCTATTTAAATTCTGCCTTTTTGCCTGCTGCTTGTTGTTTGGCTGTTGTTTTCTAGTAGCGAAATGCCTGAAATTTCTGCTGTCAATGTAACTATAACCAGAAATTGCGCAAATGTTGGATTGTTTATTACAATCATATATATTACTGACCTGTCACGTATATAGATTTCAAATGTCTTTATTCAGATATGCTACAGAATTGTTTGTTGATGTGTGGAACACATAATAAAACTGTCCATCAGATTCTCCCTGAAGTTTACTGAAGATTTGAAATCCAACATATACACAATACACCAGGTTACAATCAACCATACAGATAATTGCAGTCATAAATTTTATGTATTTTTGATATTAAGTTGATGCGAAGATTAAGGTCAGTGACAATAATCCCCCCCATCGGTTAAGGTCCTTAGTTAGCTCATTTGGTGGAATAGGTTACGGGAGCGAAGTCCTGCGTTTATAGACTCGTTTTGTAGAAATTTATTATTTGATAATTAATTCGAATGAACGAGATCACGTCGATTTCCCTCATAAGATTTGAGCAATAAAGCGATTACGGATTACCAGCAAACATAATTTTCTTGCTCGATCGGTTAAAGCAATTTAAAAATAATTTGTGTAAGTTAAAAGAAAAAAAGAGCTTCATTTTGAGATAAGCACACATTGCTACATAGCAAAAATCCCCTAACCCCCTAACAAATTTGAAAAGGTGTTGTACGACAAGTTTTGATTGGGATTTGAACGTATTCTTATCTTGTTTTGGTTTTTTTGTTTTTTGTTTTGTTTTTTATCATCTTTGTTTGAATATATCATAAAGCAGTCACCCCATTTTTCTAGCTATTAACGAAAATAAATAAAGAAATTTTTTAAAAATGATTCTGCAGGTTTAACGCACTCATCACAGGGGAACGGGGACGAAAAATAAGATTATTTACCGGCTCGCAATAAGTGGGAATAAATGGCAGTCATTTTGCTGTGATACCGTATTATTATATACTTGATCAAGGTGATTTAAATTTGCCCATAGGAAAGTCTTTTAAAAAAGATTGGGGCCATCAACATAAAGATATTAAGTAACATGCATTCCCACCAAATGAACATTTGAATTGAAAATAAAATTTGATAGTTATATGATATCATATAGGGATGTGTGTATTATCGTTTTGCGATTTTCGATAAAATCAACAACTATAGTGTGATTGTTTCGGTCAACGCATGGTGAGCAATATAAAGTGTTGGAATTAAACTCGGTTTGCGGCTGGCTGTTGTCCAGCGTTCTGGAGAAGCCACGAATAGTAGGTGGCCAAACGGGTGTAAATCGACGGAATGGTTGTGTCAGCGCATCCTTGGTTCTTCGACATGATGCCAACCACAATTCGTTCTGGGATGCCACCGTAATTAGCATCTTGGATCAAAGGGTCTCCTTCATCAAATTCGCAAGGTGCAACTCCTAAATGGCGCCAGAACCCGCAAAACAAATCAAATACTATAATACATTTCTGTTTGAAGTATTACCTCCCAAGTATCACACAATTCATGGCCATTGTCAGCCTGCGATTACAGAGGGGCGCAATTTTTGGTATGTTTACTTTACCTTCGGAAGAACCTGCACAAATCATGAAGTTCTTTTGGTACTCGTCAATACCGTAATCTCGACACTCCGCATCAAGATTATCAATCGGTGCCGAACGAAGTCTTGTTGCTGGAGCTCCTTGAGGCTACATTATGTTCAAAGAATTAATTATGACCAAACAAAAGAATGAAGTAGTATGTGCTTAAATTTTTCCTTACAAAAGTTGCTCCCCATCCGACAATGGCTGCAACCCAAGGTGTGGCCAGTTCGTCGATTTCGTCGTAGCGGATGGCCTGGGCGGTATCGCTGAAAACAACGGGACGGGACAGCTTTAAAAAAAATGAATTAAAATTAAAACTTTGGCCATCTGTGATGAATAGCAATGGGTTGTTTTACATACCTCGATTAGGGCAATGTCGTGCAGTTTAGTTACACGATCATATCCTGAGAAAGTGATGTTCGAGAAAACTTCGATGATTTGCTCTTCAGGATCGGGAGTGATGAGGGACAAAGCCCCAACGGTGACTTTGATGTCGGCTTTCAGTTCACTGGTATTTAGTAATTATTGAGAGTTGAGAACAATTTAGGTGAATTTATTAATTTTTTTCAAAAATTACTCGATGATGCAAGATGCGGCCGTCACGACCCAACGGTCGTTGTAGATGAATCCGCCGCAAATGTGCTGATCTTTTTTCGAAATGGAAACGACGAAAGGGAAGTCTCCTCTGGCTGCTTGAGTTCCTCCTACAAGTCTCCCTGATCCTCCATTAGGCGCTCCTGTGTATAGAGAAGATATACATTATTTATTCTGGAGGTATAGCCAATACATTTATAATAAAACCAGAAATCCCGGGTATTATAGCGACAACGTTTGTATAATACCTGAGACGGAGGCGACGAGGACGGCGAAAACAAGCGCGTACAACATGACTATATATCACTTTCTAGAAAGAATTTTCTCGACTGTTGAAGTCTGTCCTCGCACCTTTTGACTTATAAGACAATTGGAGACGATGCTTTTTCGCCTTATCAATTAATCTATGGAAGAAAACTTTGGAACGACGAGTTGGTAACTGATTTTAGTGAGATTTGAATCTATCGAAGGTTCGTTACACTTTATCAAAAAATGGTGTTGGGAAAATCAACACCAACACTAAATGATGATTTCATTGCATAATCGGTTGTATTACAATCGATGTGTGTCAAGGATTTTTATTGTTCCGCAACTCTCAGCTCAAACCGTCAAGTCAAAATTTCCCATCGCATTTCTAATATATCTTTTGATTAGGCTGCAAGATAATGTCACGGGCCGATATCAATACAATAACGCAACTGTCAATTGTAGAAAAGTTCAGCAAGTCTTTGGAATTACGTTCGTCTTTTCCACATTATACATTCAGCACCGATTTATTAGAGAATTGAAATGATTTTTATGGTTTATTTTGACACAAGACTGTGAAACGTATTATTCAATAGCCGTCAGAGAACTGGATTTTTTTTTTTGGGGGGGGGGGGGGGGGGGTTGAAGCAACTATATGAACATTACACTTGATTTAAAGTTATAAGAAGAAAGTTAGCGAGTCGGTGCCGGTTGTTGTCCAGCGGTCTGCAGAAGCCAGGAGTAGTAGGTGGCCAAACGGGTGTAAATCGATGGAATACTCAAGTCAGTGCAGCCCTGGTTCTTCGACATGATGCCAACCACAATTCTTTCTGGAATGCCACCATAATTAGCCATCTGAACCAAAGGTGTTCCTTCGTCGTACTGGCAAGGGGACACGGTTCCTAAAATTTATTTAAGAAAAAAAAGTGAATTGCTGAATTTTCATTTCTGAATTTTGATTTGTGTTATCTGATTATTTAACTGAAATCTCACCTGAGTCAGATCCGGCGCAAATCATGAAGTTCTGGATGTACTCGTCGATACCGTAGGCACGACAATCGGCCATAAGATTATCGATGGAACCCCAACGAAGTCTTGTAGCTGGGATTCCTCCTTCCTATATACAAATTGTGATATAATTAAAAAATAAAATTCTTACCGCTCTTACGTATATGAGTCTCGTTTTCACTTACGAAAGTTGCACCCCATCCGACAATGTATGCGTCCCAGGGTCTGGCCAGCTCATCGATTTCATCGTACCGGATGGGTTGCGCAGTTGGGCCAAATACAATCGGTCGAGTCAGCTAATACACATTGTTATTGTTTGACATTAACAAACTGCGGACTTGACCGAAAAATATTCGTTTAAATTGTACCTGGATAAGAGCGATATCGTGCTTCAAAGAAAGTGGATCGTATAGATCGAATTCGACAATAGATAAAATGGTGATGATTTGCTCCTCTGGATCAGGAGTGATGAGCGACAGGGCACCAATGGTAACCTTCAATTCCTCTTGAGGTTTTCTATGTAACCATCAAACTTCAATTATAACTCGCTATGCAACACAGCAAGAAGAAAGTAATAAACTTATAAAGTAATGATTAATAGGCCTATTAGCCATATCACAACTCAAATTGGCGCATTACCCATGGACGCATTTGGCTGTTGTAACGACCCATCGGTCGTTGTAAATGAATCCACCGCAAACGTGCTGATCTTGCCGAGAGATGGAAACGACGAAGGGGTACTCTCCTGAAGCTGCTTGGGTACCTCCAATAAGTCGTCCTGTTCCGGCATTAGGCGCTCCTGTTATGTGAAAACAAATTAAAGAAGTAATTCTATCACCCAAAAACGTAACGGTCTAAGAGAATCAACATTTTCCCTATCAGATTGTTTTGATTACCGGAGACTGAGGCGACGAGGACGGCGAAAGCAAGAACGTACAACATGGTTTGTGCGTTGACTGGGGTAGATTGTGATCAACTGTTGGAGTTGGGACTGATTGCGCCCCACTTTATATTTTAGAAGCCGACCGCGCGGAGTTTGAACGACACCTCCTGATAGGGGCATAGCTGCTGACGCTTGGAAACGTCAAAACATATCACGCTGTGTTGTAATAACTCTTAGCCTGTGTTGCTATCGACGCATAGTGCTAAGTTAACCGTAGTTAATCTGGTCAGAAAATTTGTGAAATATATTTGACTTTCAACCATTTCCATTCAATTATATAATTCGTTTATATTTGCAACACGGATGTATTTGCAATTCTTTTCTTCCTTCTCCGACATTCTTTTTATTTGATTGCAATCGACATCAGCAATCAACATCCGTGAGCGATATTACGTCATCAGTTGCACTATATATTGTGAACGTGGAAAATCCAGGTTGCTCTATGAAAATTGAAAAGGTTAAACCGGATTATAAACCTCAGATCGTCACCGCCCGATAAAGCGATTAATAAAAACCCTAGTCTCTAACGAACCGTGTGTTCGGACTGATATTTTGAACTCCAAGTTGATATCATGATTCAAGGATTATTGTCAATATCCCTTAACTTTATTTGGGAAAACCTTACGGAGCTGTGCAGCAATGGGGTCATGTAATGCGTATTGATAAAGAGCAAGGGGAATTTATTTTACCAGATACTGGATTTATTCCCTTTTATTCGACCGAGCAGAGAACAAACACAACGGAAAATTCCCATTTCAAACTTCTCGACATTCTCTAAATACCTAGGCTCGACATTTGATTTTAAAACGTAAGGATTCGATTAAAAAAACAAATGTCTCAGCTTTAAAAAAAAATTCCAACCAATAGTTTCACCATGACGTCAACTCCCGAATCTCGGCGGATGTTCGGGATCGCGGTATAAAGGCGACGTAAGCGCGGACGATATCTAGCGCGCAGTTATTTGCCTATCCATCAATCACGCTCTTAATGTCTATGGACATTATGTCTCAATCTCCAAGCTAATCACGAGATATACATACATCCTATCGGTAAACCAGCAGCACGGTCTCGTCCTTCGTCATCTCATCGCTTGGGTATGTTTGCCCATAAGATTATTGTTTTCAACGATAAGAAACATTTTGGGTTCAATAGCGGCACAGCGTTTTATTCCAGCGCGTTCTCAATCGAAACGATAGATGCCGAACGAAACACGTCCTTTGAGCGTTCGTTGAGTAGAAAGTCATCATCAATTTTGAAATGATATCTCGGCCCTTGTTTGCGCACTGAAGTGTGTTTATCCCACCGGATAGGAACAATGTAAATTAAACAGACACGCAGTCTGGATAGTATAAGGAATGCGATGGCGGATAGTTGAACTTAGTTCTGCCACCGCAAGGTAGATGGTGGCGTGGGGAAATAAGCTTCAGCTATGCAAATTCGACCAGTAAAAACAAAATCAAAATCGTATCATAATTTTTTTTTTCTTTTTCAAAAATGGTTTAAATGAGAATTAATTGTGAAATCATTTAAATGTAATATTGGAAATGTTAAAAATCATTTATGGAGTGGCCGATGACAGCTCTATAGCAGAGAAGAGCGGGTGAGTCTGTGTAAAAAGGTGGGAAAATCACAAGAAAGAAGAGAAATTCTAGAAGAAGAAGAAAAGAAAATAACAATCAAATGACGTGCTGCTGCTGAAGGCGGGAAATTTGATTGACGGCTCATTTCGCGCAGCGCAGCACAAGGGCCTCTTTTTCACCGCCGCCGACCCACGCTAGCCGCGCGTCTGGTTGGTGGTGAAACACGAAAAAAACAAGTGTAAGAAGAAGAAGAAGAAGAAGAAGACCGAAACACACCACCACCACCACCAGCAACATAGCGACATCATAATCAGTCAAGAGTGTAGAGGCGTGGCCAGGTCCGTGATGATAAGGAGTCGACTATAACATGTATAAGACGAGGAGAGGGGAATAAAAAGCTTTCCGCGCGGTATATACTACTACACAAGAAAAAGATGATGGAAAGAAAAACCCCCCCATCCACCAAATATAGGCAGAGCTATACAGCAGCAGCAGCAGCAGAAGCATATATATACTGCTGTGTGTGTGTGTTGTATTGTAGGCTGTCGGATTCTCTAATTGACACTCTTGAAATGTGCTCTTGTAATTTCGTTTGCCGACTTTTTCGGGGGAGACTGAAAGTATAGCGCCGCACTCTGCTCCACGGCTACCGGGCGGCAACTGGCAAAAGGTTGAAAATGGTGGAGATGGGGGGGGGGAGAAAGGTGCATATAATATTGCCTTATATACACATACATTTATGTAGATGTAGACATCAAGGGCTGCAAAGAAAAGAGGGGGGGGATCCATCCGAATATAACCGCTCCGCATGTGTGTGTGTGTGTATACCAAAACTCAATCCCAAAACGCGCTGGCAAATCAAAGAGACGACGAATGGAACCGCCGGGGCTTTCAGCATATAGCTTCTTCTTCTTCTTCTCATAGGCCGTCGGTATATGTGAAACAGAAGCCCCGTCGTCTATGTAAAGTAGCTATAGTGTGCTGTGTGTATAGTATAGATGTTTGAAAACGAGGTAAAATGGAAAAAAAGGCAACTCGGTGCGCGCTGTGTCAAGAAACTCTCGGCTGTACCTCACTCACCTGATTATCGAATGCGTCGGCAGATTTTTTTGACGCTCACCGACCCCATTCTATAACCTTCGTTTTGATTCTTTTTCTTTTTTTTTTCTTGTCTGTATTAGTAAATAGCGCCTGTAGGTTATTTATTGTTAACGTCCCTCGGCAGAGAGAACTCTTTATAACAACAAGTTAAGAGACCCAGCAAACTGATTCTTATCGTTATCATCACCCAGCAGCCCCGACCCCCATCACCAAATTTCCACCGGGCACATCATATACGTATAAGAAAAGATTGCGATGTTTTGTGTTGTTGCTGCCGGCCTTCTGTGTTGTGTACCTGTGCTCTGATGGCTCCTGGTTGTTACGGCCGCTCTGCATTTGTTATTCACGACAGCCGACTTTATTTTTTGGCTTATCTCGGCGGTCCATCTCCTCTATTTTCCTATCCATCATCGCACCAATTTGATTTTTCTCAGCGTCTAGCTTATTTTTTATTATTTGACTTCGCCTTTTACTAGTTGATTTTATTTAAATCACTTTAGGGCATCAACAGCAGTCGTCATTAGAGACGGACATATTTAGGAAACCACTATAGTCGGAATCGGCGGCCGCCATCGAGAATGACCGACCAACTTAAAATTATGACTCAGTTGTTGCGCCACTGATTTCAGTTGTTTACTCTCAAGTTTTCAAGGCGTGCCTACATAAATTTTTAGATTGCTGCGCAGTACATTTTCTAAAAAAAAAAAAAAAAATTTAAAACGTCACTCTCTTTCCTTCGGATTATTATTATCAAGTCCTATTAAATCAATCAATATTATATTTATTACCCGGGGCGTTGATTCCGACGAATAATATTACAAAAATGAAGCAGATGACAATCACATTCTGATTGCTCTCAGCACCATCAGCAGTTCAGACACACGCATCTATAATCACGTCAAGTGTCTAGTCTAGCAAAATATAGCGCCAAAGATACACACTACTACTATTTATTTCAAAAGCCGAAAACTTTTAACAGCATCACCGATTTTGCTGGCTGGATGCTGGCTGGATGCTGGGGGACACATCACGCAGGTTATGTCACGCCGTCAATTCGATTTGCAAAGTCAACTTTATAATTGCTTTCTAGCTACACATCTTTGAACTCTACACAGTGTATAGATACTGGTGCGCTCCTGGTGATATGCTTTCAAACCTTTCAACACTTTCCTTTGTGTGTCTAACACACACCTACATATATACTACACCCTGCTGTGTACAGATTGACCTGAACTGCTGCTTATATTTAAAAGCCGCCCTCTCATGTCATTCCACCGGCGAACTCGATTGCTACATATGCTCTAATAAAAAGAGAGCGCTCTTTCATCCTTTAAATATACAGTAGTAGCTAGTCGTAGCTAGTAGAGTAGTAGTCGTAGTAAGTGTTCGCCTAGACAGCCTCTCCATCATCCAATCAAAGACCTTTTATATCTAGACCCTAGCTATTCTCTTGACGCGACAAATACGTGTCGGATTACTAGATAGATGTATAGTATACCTTTCCTTTTTATAAGGTGAAAGTGAGGGGGAGAAATGTTATCGAGAGTTTTCATCCGGGGGACCCTCAACATCATCCACCACCCCCCTCTTTCCTAAACGGCGCTAATCACGCTCGTCCAGAACAACCCCTTTTTTCGCCGTGTGTATATTATCCGCACCCGCTATACACAAGCAACCAACCGACTATTGCTATAGTCTATAATACATAACAGACATCTAAATATCTTATTCGATGCCGACTGATCCCCCCAGATGATGCTGCCTAATCCTCCAGAGAGGTGGGGTCGTTGTACACAACGGAAAGAGGATCCCAGCTCAACGTCGGTATATACACGTATACTTCTTCTGTACGTGTGTGTGTATGTGTGCAAAGATAAAATATTTATAATACCAGGAACAAAACTCTTTGACATATCTAACCACGTTATTTGTGCCGGGCCCCAGCATTTTTATTTTTTGTGTGGAGTGTACATGTTTTGTGTATATACCACACCACCGTGTAAACGATGGCACTATATAGAGTATATAGCTATATACAGCCCCAGCACGAACCTTTTTGTAACCCCCCTCGAGAATATATAGAAAAGTGTTCGGCTGGCGGCTAAAAATCTCTGTGGAGTTATATTATAGACCCCGGCGTGCTGCTGCTGTCTATATAGCCACTGATGTGTGTGTGTGTAAGTTATAGATGTTGGGGGGGGGGGGGGGGGGAAGGGGGGATGTTGTCGGTGATGTTCCAGCATGTTTTGTGGACGGACCTGCCCGTCCCTCGACAACAGCGCAAAAGATGTACTCGAGTCTGTATACCTTTTTCGCTATTGTAGATCTCTGGCGACGACGACTAGAGTCGCTTATAGATGTAGGCCAGATGTATAACAAAGTTAGTCGGCATTTGACATCATCCACACGCCCAGCGGGAGGGGGAAGCTCATACATTATACAAAGACCGTATACTATATAAAATACATAGAAATAAATATAGAAGAGAGCGGCAACAGCCAATCGAAAATCGATGCGCGGGAAAAACGAAAAAATAAAAGTTGGTGCTGTCGGCCGCCTCAACACACAAAACTCAACCGTTTATTCCCGGCGGGATTTTTCTTTTCCCCCCCAGCCAACTGCGCTAAATGATAAAATGATTCAGTTGAAAAAGGCGCCTTTAATGTTGATGCGTGCCCTTTTATTTTCAAAATGCAGATTTCTTATTTTTTAATGAAGTATTACGCGAGATGGGTTATTTCCTATGGCAATTGAAATGTCCCGGCAGAAAAACTATTGATCCACAGCCGCCGTGATCTCAGTTCCTCGTCGGGTGACGAACTGCGCAGCGAATAAAAACTCAAATTGAACAGGAATCATCGATAGTTTAAGAAATCTAGTTTCACCATTGGCATTGTGTAAAGGTTGGTAGATATTCAACTTAATTTAAATTTACAGTTAGTCAGTTTTCTTGGGTAGATGGCATCATATTCATAAATTGCTTTTCTACTTCCAGATTGATACTGTTCATTATTCCAAATATTCAATATCTGTTCGTTTTAATCGAATGAATTGATACTTTTCATTATTTAAAATTAGGCTATATTTTTCTTGTCGCGCTATTGATTGATGAATTGATTTCACAATTTTGTTTACTCAAATCCATTTAAATATTTCTCTCCATCATCGCCCAAATATAGAATCTTGTACTGCTGTGCCGCCAACGAAACGAAAACTGAAAATCAAGTGGTCGATTCCACAAAAAAGTATCAACCGCCTGACGAATCAAAAAACAAAAATTATTCATTCGAAAAAGGCGCCTGTATTATTGTGCATGATGACCTATTTTATTGTTATATGCAAATTCTTCATTTGTTATTAAGTATTACGCAAGATGGGTGAAATTATTTTCAAAATAGGATTTTTGATGAACGAACATGTCATTGCAAGTCGGATTGGTGACGAACTGCTCAGCGAATATAGGTTACATTAAAGAAGTTTTCGACAGATTTAGTAATCTGTTTGCATCATTGGCGTTAGGTAGAGACCTTTGTACTTACTCAACCTAATTTTTTTTAACTTACGTCACATTCATGTGGGTGGGAATGCATCGCATCTTCGTCGTAAGACTTTTAATCGATTGCGGGATCCATCAATCCATAATCCATATCCACATTTTAGAAGCGACAAGGAAATAACAGGTTACCATACGTGTGTGTCAATACGTGATGAAAGCCAACATTTTTAATTAGCACCGATAATTAAACGCGGTGATAAAATAATAGGACGATAATGCAGTGATAAAGGTCCAATATCTACATGGCAATATCTCAAAAAAAATAATTGCTACTTTTCTTCCAGATTGATAATGTTCATTGTTCTAAATATTAAATTGTTTTTCGTTATTAATCGAATGAACTGATTTTAGGATTTATCTAGAAATGTTTCGATTTCTCTCCATCGCAAAAAGGAACTCGCTGCGCTGCTGTGCCGCTGCGCTCAACGAAGCCAAAAACTGAAAAATAAAAAGTTGCCGATTCCACAAAAAGTTTGTTGTGCATTCCCGACTGTTGGCAAACAAGTATGACCTTCCTCCACCTCGATTGGGTTTTTCGGTCGGATGATTATTTTTTTTGGGTCGTGTTAGAACTGTGTCTTCAAGCGCTTGTGTATTTGAAACCGCGCGATGTTTGTTCCAAGCGTATTACGTGATCAACGTCAGCCGAAATCATTCGGATGTCTGTCGCCTGCTGGGCAGATGGTGTTCTTTGGGGGCTTCCTCCGATGTTAATTAAATATAAATCGAGATATAAATACAACAACAAGCGTGGTCGGCTGTTCGCGTTTGATGATGGTGGCGGCGCCAAAAATGATTCATTTGAAAAAGGCGCCTCTATAGATGTGCGTTCTTATTTTATTTTCGTGTGCAGATTTTTCATGTTTTAATTAGTATTATGCAAGATGGGTGTAATTATTTTCGAAATAGAATTTTTGATGAATGTACTTTATATGTCAATGCAACTCGGATTGGTGATGACGTGAAGCTTTAACAAAATGCAAATCATGTGGTAACTCATCCTTTCAGCATTTCTTGTGGCACCGTGGCTGTTACTGATGGCAAGTTATGACATGTAGGATATCGATAGACCATCTGGAACGAGCTGGGGAACCATGAGCACTTTTGAAAAATAGACTATTTAAGTCCGCAAAATGAATTGGTATCGATAGACTCTAGCAATAAGGAAATATCTCCACATTTGTCTAGCGCAAGGTTCTGATAATATCAGTCCAAGTTACTATCAATTGAAAACAGTGAAGTGTTACCTCAAGATTGATAATGTTCATTAGACTAAATTATTTTTCTTTTCGTGCTATGAATCGAATGAATTGATTTCACGATTCATTTCACCCAAATTCATTTTCCTATCTTCATCACTTCAAAAGAAACTTGCGCTGCATGCTTCCTGCCATGTTTCAAAAACCCATAAAATGATTCATTCGAATAAGCCGCCTGTATTGTTGTGCGTGTCATTAATTTTGATATGCAGATTTTTCATTTTTTAAATGAAGTATTACGCAAGATGAGTGTTGATATTAAAAAAAAAAGGACTTTTGATAAACGAACTCTAAATTTCATTGCAACTCGGATTGGTGACAAACTGGACAGCAATTGTTATTTTGTTAAATGAAATATCGTAGTCAGTAGAAGTTTAATGATAACGTCCCTAGGATTGAGTAGTCTACTAAGCTATACATAACGATATTTCTTTAATCATATTGTCGGCTCTCAGTGAAATTTTCAGGATTGTGAGTCTATGGTTAAACATTTCGATTGGAAAATCTCAGAGTATTCTATTAGACGATTGGCAGATCGTCCATTTCAATTATCTAAATGGATGAATTAATTAGGCTAGAATTTCATGAGAGCGGTTGTGAAAAAATGACTGTATTTAAAGTCTGCGATATAAAGTAGTAGCGATAGATAACCGCGGTAAGCAAACATCTAGACTTATGACTAGCGCATAGGTCCGGTAAATACCTTCCAAGATACTATCAATCAAACAAATTGTTGCGCTACTTCCACATTGATAATGTTCATAGTTCACAATCACAATCATAAATGATTTTTTTTGGCTCTATAAATCGAATGAATTTATGTCACGATTGATTTGCCCAAATTTATTTTCCTGTCTCTCTGTGATCATCGCAAAAAAACATGCGATGCTTGCCTTCCGGCCCAATGTTTCAAAAACCAAAAAAGGATTGTCACCTGTTTATTGTGCGCGTCTTATTTTATTAAAATATGCGGACTATTCATTTTTTATTAAGTATTACGTAAGATGGGTGTAATTATTTTCAAAATTGGATTTTTGACGAATGAACTTTAAATTTCATTGCAACTTGCATTGGTAACGAATTGAACAGCAATTTTTATTTAATTAAATCAACTATCGTAGATAGTGGAAGTTATATATTAACGCTATAAGCATTGAGTAGTACGACTTGCTCATATTGACAGTATTTGATTATGTATTTATTAGCTCATGAGAGTCGTGAAGTGCTAGGTTTTCTTCTATTCAAGAATCCCAAGTTGAAACATCGAAAAGCACTTTGCCGGATTAACTGCCAATTATCCGACACAGACATTTTTAATGTTAACCTGTATGCAGCTTCACTACTCTTGAGACTCTTAAAATAAGATTGTATCAGTCTGCAATATAAAGTAGCAGTGATAGTTGTCCGCGCTGAGAAAATATCTTCACTACTGTCTCGCGTAAATACCGGCACAAACATTCCAACATATCATCAATCAAGCAAATTGTTGAGCTACTTCCAGATTGATAATGTTCATTATTCACAATCATAGCCTAGTATTTCTTTTAACTCTATAAATCGAATGAATTGATTTTCTCAAATTTATTTTCCTGTCTCTCTGGGATCATCGCAAAAAAGAAACTTGCGCCGCTGCGCTCAACGAAGCCATAAGCTGAAAAGTTAAAAGTTTTCGATTCCACAAAAAGTTTGTACTGGATGTTTGCAAACAAGTTTAACTTCCCCACCCCTTGTCTGTTATTTTTTTATATAGACGACCAAAGAAGCGAGTTAAAAAGGGATCTGTCTAGAATAATCTGCCAGTCTCTATACTTTCCAGCAGCTTTTTCCTTTCCTTTTTTTATTGAGTATTACGCAAGATGTGGGTGTAGTAATTATTTCCAAATAAGAATTTTGATGAAAGAGCTTTAAATTTCATTGCAATTCAGATTGGTGACGAACTGCGCAGAAGTTAAAAACTCAAATTGAATAGAAAACATCGATAGTAATTGTAATCTAGTTTCACCATCTACTTTGTGTTGAAAGATTTGTTGATATTCAACTTTATTTCATTTAACAGTTATCCCGTATTCATGGTTAATTTGATCGACGATGTGTTGGTGTGCCCATATACACACCAGCAATGACGTTGATCAAGTAAACGTTACCTCATATCGTATGGTGATCAGCTAAACTCAGTCTAGTGAACCCATTTTATCATAGGAACGTACCATGAACACTTCAATACATAAAATTGTATAAGGTTTTATATAAAAGTAGCGATAGGTAAACGTGACGAGGCAAAGATCTTGACGATTATGTAGGGCTAGCAGTTTATCAATAATCTGATGAATTTCTTTCAAATCACAAATTGCTACTCTACTTTCAGATTGATAATGTTCATTATTCCAAATCTTCAATTTCTGTTTTTTATTAATCA
Source organism: Daphnia pulicaria (assembly GCF_021234035.1). NCBI lineage: Eukaryota > Metazoa > Arthropoda > Branchiopoda > Diplostraca > Daphniidae > Daphnia > Daphnia pulicaria. The sequence continues at coordinate 11,341,471 of NC_060913.1, forward strand.
AACGAATAGTTGATATCGCGATTTATCTAGAAAATTTCCCATTTCTTTCCATCGCAGAAGAAACTGGCTGCTGTGCCGCCGCTTTGCTCCACGCAGCCGAAAACGGAAAATTAAAAAGTTGTCGATTCCACAAAAAGTTTGTTGTGTATTCCCTTTGACTGTTTGCAAACAAGTTAAACCTCCTCTCCTTCCTCGATTGTGTTTTATTTTTTTATGGACGACCAGACGAGCGAGTGAAGTTAGATTCGCCCTAATGGGCCAGTCTCTAGACTTTTCCAGCAGCTTTTTCCTTTCACTCGTCTCTTCTGTGTTGTGTGTTTACTGTGTACACACAGCAGAGGCTCGCGCCTCATTAACGCCGAGCTCTGCGTGCACGAACGGACGGCAAATCGACGGCTAATGAATTGATTGGACCGTTTTTATTTCCGAAAGCCGATGGGGGGGAGAGGCCGGCCGAGACTCGCGAGTTATTTGCCGGCCCACACAGCAGCGCCCGTCCGTCTCGGCACGCTCTCTCTTCAAACCGTTGATGAACTCTGGAGCTGTTGTTGTTGTTCTCCTGTTAGTGTATATATAGTCTATAGCTTATCAAACGTTGCTCAAACTCAACTGCTTTTTCCTAGATCGGAGCCCGGCTGTGGCTGCCCAGCATCACGTCCCTCCGTTTATTTCGCCTCATTGTATAGGTCCCATTTTATTAGCCGGAATAATCGAGCGACTGGATGTTTCCGCACGTCCGACCGTACACACACACATGTATATATATACGGTCCGGCCTTATTTCGGTGTTTTCGACGGATACATCGGCCGGCGTTTTCCTCACCGGAGTACAACAGACAGACGGTAACAACCGGGACCCAACAATCTCCTCTTATTTGTGTGTCCCGCGTCTGGCTGCTGTTGGCTGATGTGTTAGACATTCAAAGATTGCCCTGCACAGCACAGCACGGATGCTGCTGGACCATTTTCTTTTCTTTCCTTGTGTTATATCCAGTTCTCGAATATATATCAACGATCAGCATTCAAAACTCGACTGCTGTGCCCCCCCCCCCTCCGCCCAGTGTATAACCGACCATGCAAATCAGGGCCTCAAAACCTCCCCCAACCCGCTGCAGCCGTCAAGCCAATTTGAGGCTTTGCCTGTACATCAACTGTGTATCTATATAGGCCTATATGTGTGTGTGGACTCGTTAGACATGCACGCAGGACGTCACGTTCTCCCGCTGCTTTTCTACTTGACATTCAGTCGCAGTTTCGCCGGCTACGGGAGATGCTGCTGCTGCTGGCCAACATACAAGTGAAACAGTCACGAAAGAATTATCAAGAAAATCTATCAGGAACCACGGTCGCCAAACGACATTAGATTTCAAATTTTTTTTTAAATATTTGGTAGTCAAATTAGCTTTTAAAAAATAATTATTGGCTATATCGGATACCAAAAATTTGATCGCAACTTTTAAGTTTCAATTCAAATCAACCGCCAATTTTGATTCGCGTTCCATTTGGTCAGCCCAAACTTGATTTCCTATTGTTATAGGCTACATGTGGGACGTAAGTAATTGGATGTACAGAAAACAATTATGTACAGTTCTCTCTATAAATTTGTAATTATTGTATAATCAGGTGCGGAGAGATGGAGAAAAAAAAAGGGGCCGTCTGAGACGAAAGGGGGCGGGCCCAGTTGTTAGTGAACCTTTTTTTCTCTCTCTCTCCCCCACAACTATACATGTGTTGTGTGTTGCCGGTACGTGGTTTCAAACATGTAATGATGATGATGGAGTAGTACTCCTGCTGGTCGTTTTGCTGCGGATGGATAAGATGATGAAGCTGTGGTCGCCTGTATAATGACGATGATGCTGGGCTTCCACCAACAGAAATTCCCACACGGTCTCTTCGATATTTTACCGTGGCTGCTGGACAAGGTGTTCAACATCAAACTGGCCCGAGTCCATGTGAACGCCAACCCGCTGGTCAGATGGTTCCTTATTTTAGATTCTGACAGCGTGTGAATCTGAGACGTCTAACGTTATATGTCATTAATAATTCCATCATACGGGGGTAGTGTCTAGAATTATCTCTGCAAAGTCCCTCCTTATTTGGTGACGATCAAAACTAAATCGTTTATTTTTCTTGCTGATATTTTTGATGATGACTCGGCCCGACTGTATTGTATTGTCTGACTCATTGTAAAGCAATTGAAGGCTGCTTGGCACCGAACAAACAAACCCCCCGTCGTTTTTTTTTTTTGGTTGGGTCGCAATCTATTGTTATATTTATTACATATGGCGTCGCATAATATAGTCGCCATTATGTCTGTATCAGAATCTAAGACACAAACAAACGCCCTGAAAACGCCACTAATTGTTGAACATGGACCTGTCAGTTACATGATCTCTTTTTATAGCCTGGGAAATTGGGCAGGATCTTGTGTTGTAGTTGAATGGGTGGAAATGGCTCAATGCTTTGCGCTAAATCCGCCTCAGGCTGTTCTCATTTGAAATTCATCCGAGAGATTGTACATTATGTAATACCCTAGTATCTAAGTGATGATTAACCAATAAATTTTAATTGTGCGAATGAAAGCGAAGTCATAAACTTTGGAATAGGACAATGGCGCTGAATGACGCAATGTGGTTGCAGGGGATCGCACCGAAACTCGCTATATAATACTTATAAGGAACAGATGGAAAATAATGACATTTCCAGAACCGCAAAGAACTTATAGTACCGTCGCTAGGTACTACACTGTTACCACTGCGCTCATTATTCAGCTTCATGAATATTCACTTGAAAAATTATACGATGAAAGTTATTCAGAGAAATGGCCCCGCGCTTTGACGTTGACTTGTCTTGTATCTATGCACACACCGCACATATATGATGTGGACGACGAGTCTATTATGAAAAATGTGCCGGTTATCTATTTTTCCAAACTGAAGAGCTTCTATACACACAACAGTCGAGAGAGAGAAAAGAGAAGACGTGTACAGTACGTATAGTACATATAAGAGCGCGGTGCGAGCCTCGCCATTGTCGTGGTGCAGGCGCTGGAATGTGTGGAGGAATGTCCTCGTCACCTGGCAACTCGACGACGAGAGGAGAGAGAGTCACAGCCGAGAGCAGGGCAGACAAATATGTTTTGAAACGGAGGTGCTGTATACATCGAAAACTCCCAAAAGAGACGAGAGAGAAGGGCCACACATATATACAGCACACACACAGACGAAGCTTTTCATGTGTAGATGTCGCCCATGCCAAGAAGAAGAAGAAGAAAACATAAAAGAATGTCGTATGGCGGAGAAGGTGTATATATGTGTGTGTTATATAGCGGTGTGTTGACTTTTGAGTAGTGCCGGTGTGCTCGGTGGGGGTGGCTTGTTGACGATCCCCCTTTTCTCTTCTTCTTCTTTTCTTCTTATTATTACACACATATACACACGGAGCATTTCAGCGCGGCACGATGAGCCAGCGAAAAACTGTTGGACGCCTCTCTCTCTCTCTCTCTCCTTTGATTCTTCCATTTCCAATCCGACATTATTTTACACACAACAAAATAGACTCGCACACAATCATTCTCCACACCGGTTTTTTCTTCTTTCTTCTAAAACCCTTTTGCTGCTGTTGGCTGACGAATATTTTTAGCCATCAGAGTTCATTTTTTCTTTTCGACAGGAGCAGAAACAATTTTTTATTCAAATGAGATTTTTTAAAAGGTGGGATGATGTTATTGTTGGGGTTCGCCTCTGTCAATTCATTTGTTTTCTTCTTCTTCTCTCTCTGTCTCTCGGGAGTCGTGATGATTTCTGTAATAGAGTTGCTGCTGCGGTCGTTTCTTGTATTGGCACTACTGCGTGTTGATCTAGCGAAGAGAGACTGCCGTTTGTTGTGGTGGCGCGTTGTTCGCCTGGGCGAGGCAATCCAAACATCCGCTCCTTAAACCTTTTTTTCTATTTCTTTTGCTGGGGTCGACCCCCTTTTATTTCGGTTGTTTGGGAGAGAGAGAAGACTATCCCCTTTTAGTGGACAACAGGGAGGTTTGATGGCTCTATTTGCGCATATCTCCCATGTCTGTATAACCGAATATATTGTCATCAGGTGAGAGAGAAGCGATGCTACACAAACAGAACAACAGCCTTTATTTTTTGGGGGGGTTCGCTGTTGATGTACGTAGAGGAGCACAACAACATCCTGTCGCCCCCGCGTGTTTGCCATACATCTACTATACGCCAAAAAAAATATGTGTGTTTAGATGAACAAAAAAGAGCTGGATGATGGCAGCCAGCAGCTATAGGAGAGAGCGGAAACAAATAGGCGCGAGTTTGTTTGGCTATTATTATTATTATTATTATTATTAGATAGAGACTAGAGAGATGTGACACATAGAAGAGGTCTCGGCCTTTATGCTATCTTGTTTTTGGCGTGTCCCGCCTATTATCTACCTGCAAAACGGGTGTGACACTTTAGACGTGAAAGACGATCCTTTTATTGTGCGTACGTGTATAGGCCCATCGTCAATGATATAGCCCGGAGAGAGAAGAAAGACCGCCCCCGTTCCGACTTCCTGTTTGCCAATACAAGTTGATGATTATTTGCACAAGAGTGGCTCCTATACATGTGTTTTTTTTTCTCCGACCGATCCTGTTTGCTTTTCTTGTCGCCATAGAAATACATGGTAGATGGTATAAATATTATTATGGTTAGAGTGTGTCAACCGTCAGCGATGACTCCAGCACTCGGGGAAATATATCTTTTGAGATTTGTCGGTAAATGTCGAACGGAAGCGACCACTTTTCAAGACAATTAGAAACAATATAAGACGACGTGTTTGTTATTACATTTTTCGACAGGAAGCCTATAACATGACGTAATAATACAAATATCCGGCAGCGGTTTATTTTCTCAAACGATTTTGGATAGAACGAGAAAACCAAAAGAAAATAAATATTGTTTTTTTCCGTTTGGAGAAAAAAAAACGGTTTGTATAATTGTCGTTTATTTAATGGGCCTATAATTCGCAGTGGGAGTGTCCGTGTATAAATCTCTGCGTGTGCGATGTTTCGCCTGACGTGTGCACATAGCCTCTCTAAGCTTTTATTTGATACCACACATAGCGGTTCCCCATATCAGCCAAAGAGAGAAAAATATGCTGCATGGTAATAGACAATGGCGCTCGTGCTGATGCCCGGCATATATATAAATCTATATAGGCCCCGATGTGTTTACAGCTCTAACCTCTATACACGATCATAAAGACATTACCCACATATTGTGGCTAATCTTGACAGAGAAATATGCGGCGCTAGGTACATGTCTATCTAGAATATATAAAACAACATCTGCGGATTTAGTCGGCCGGCAATAACACACGCCCACCTTCTGGCTATACACTGCTGTGTGCTGTGGGTCCTGGATCCCCTCCTTTTTCGGTATCGCATGACACGCTATACACACGTTCATGGGGAGACGAGCTATCATGACTTTAATCCGTTCCTTTTTTTCCGCATCTCTTATTATTTTACCGCACGGTCGCGCTATTTTATAAATGTATTACAGTTGCATTTAAAATCCGCACACAACCGGCCAGCCGGAATCATATCGTTGGCGGTCGGTAGCCACCAGCAACTTGTCTGTACACGCAACAATAATAACCGACAAATATAGGGACACGCCTTTTCTTATAGTTGATTTTTTTGGAGAATTTTCTGATTGAATTAAACAATTTGGTTCGAATTTTTGGACGACATTCGCTGTCAATTTAAAAGGGATTTTTTTAAGGTGACGTAAAAGTTAGCGATAGCATTTCCATAGAGTTACATCACGTGAAATTGTCAATCTTTTGCGGCCCTTCCATAATATAATCGATATGCGGCCGCAATATTGAAATATCTAAGCCGTAGAGAATCAAAGATCAATGTATAAGATGGCTGCTGCCTGGAAACAGAGCGATTTATATTCTGATTTCAAATAAAGCCATAAAAATAAAAGAAAATCAAGAATAAAAGTACATTCTTGGAAAAAGTTACATCGCCGGGGCTTCTCTCCTATGTATGTATATAAGGGGCAGAGTTACGTCTTGGGTCTCTCAACTATCTAACAATAATATACAAAGGGACGAGTGAAGCTCTATTATTTTCCAACAGGCGATCCGGTTGAAATTTGAATAATTCGGCACCGCTGACTTAAATATATTTCAATACGGCTGCTCGTGAATCTATCTATCTATCTATCGTACTATGTAGCAATAAAATAGATCTATTCAAGCGAAAATGCTATCTAGACCGGCGGCGGCAGACTTGCCGCCCATAATATTACATAATAGACAACACCACCACCACCGTTGGATATATACGACCTCTCTCTCTCTTGTGTATACACGCGGTCCGATCTACATAAATGTAGATGCTGCTTTCAACAAATCAACTGGCTGGGCTCGAGCTCTGGCTGCTGCTGCTGAATGGTGCGGCAGCAGAAGTCACTAGAAGGGCAACAGCAACGGTAAAACCCCACAAAATTGGCCCCTTTTTATACCATAACCAGAGGCGAAATATCTAAGAAAAAGAAAGTGAAGAAAATACAGGAGCACCAAAAGAATAGAAGAGACGACTCGATTTGCATCCGCCGCACAATCGACACATCTTATAGAAAAATGGTGGGCCGTTTTGAATGCAATGCCATACACAGGGAAAAGAAAAAAGTCACAAATTGGGCCGATATGCTCATAAAAAAGGACAAAATTTCGGGCCCGGGGTTCTCCGTCGTCCCTCAAATGACAACCGTTTCGGTCGGTAATAATCCGAATGAATGACGGACTGCTGCATATTATTATAACCAGCTTATGCGAGGAAATTCGAATTGCTGGGAGCTCTGAATAATAATCAAATCATCAATAATCGAGCAGCGCGCTCTCGCGGGCCGTCTAAAATGCGTCGTTGTGGTTCGGGGGATAGATCGGAGCAGCTTATAAAACGTTGCTGATGCTGTGCTGTGGCCTATTGACAATCGAATTTTCAATCAATTGGCTTGAGTTGTGTTGTCATCCCAACAGCAATTTTTGTGTTGTGCGTTCCCCCCTCCCCCCTTTTGCTCTTTTTATTTCTTCGCCGGTTCCTAACGGATTTAGACGTGTAGGACTGTAGGGGGACTAAATGGGACCGCCGATGATGATGGGCGTGTGCCAGCCACCGGGCTAGCAGCAGCCATTTTTTTGAAAATATATACTGTTCCCGCGGTTTATATGTAGACCCACAAACTCATTTGCATGGCTTATTCCCATGAATTTAAAACCCCATTCTATAGCGCAGCACTACGTATATTTGCATACAGCCGCATCTATCCACATATGGAGGCGTAGAATAAATTAGCTGATTTCTTATTCTCGTCAAAATAGGCCTAATTGCCAATTGGTAATCAGAGTCACGTTCCGCGTCTCTTCGATTGCGTCTGCGATGCGCTTGGACATTTTTGTGTCTTTTATTTTTTTACTAGCAGCAGCAATTTAGCGCCCAGTCATCACCCCCGGGTTCACGTGTGTCAAATAACCCAGCCCGGCTTGTGTCAACCAACTATAGAGCCCTGCCATCCGCGCACAGACAGACGCACTCCACAGCAGAAAGAATCAAAGAGTTTCTGATGCGGAGAGGGTGGACATAATATAGTATACGTAGTACGCCGACAAGAAAATATTTCAACTATGTCTCCACTTGTGTCCCTTCAAAAACCAAACAGCTAGAGAAAGTTGAAAATAAAAAAATAAATAAATAAAAATAAAAGCACTATAGTTATTTTTCCATCCAGCATATTTTTGCTGGGGGGGGCTAAAAGAACCAATCTAACAGTACACACACACACACACGGAAGAAACAAAAAATGTGTGTCTTGTAGAAGAAAAAAAATACGTTTTTTTTTGTGTGTGTGAAGAACACAGCAGCAACATCAACAGAGAGAGCACATATATACACACAAAAGGTTGGGATATAAGAGCTATAGGCATTCCGGCGCTGACTAATATTTGAGTTTTGGTCCTCCTCTTCTTCTTTTTCTTTCTTTCTTTCTTTTCTGCCCATCATTTTTTTAAAACAAATAAAAAACCCCGCATAGCTCGCCTATTTTCTGTACATGTCTGATGGTAAAAATGTCCCACCGTTTAGACATTTTTCCGACCAACGAATATTAATCGAATTTTTGACACGCAATCCGATACAAGACAATTCGTGTGTGGGCAGTGGATAGGCTATAATATAGAAGAGTCAATATACCGGCCAGCAGTTGGTCTGGTCTGTCGATATCAATCTAAATGTGGATTAGTAATAACAGGGGCAGACATATGAGCCAGAAGGTTTACAGACATAGAAATGTGGTCTGGGACGGAAACTGGTGACGCAAACTGTTCGACAAATAAGAAAATAATAAAAAAACGGATAAATATTAAATCAATACGACGATGAAACTAAATATCCAACTGCCGGCTCTCATCTATATGTACGGTACAGACGGACACACAACTTTGATGTCTATTTATGAACGAATATAGACACACACACACAGCACACCAGGTAAAGTAGGTGAGAGAGTAGACTGTCGAGCTGTTCAAACAGAGATGAGCCGGCCAAGCCCGCGCTTGGAAATACAAGTGCTGTGTGTGCGTGGGTTAGAAAATGAATTTCGGTTCTTTTTTTCCTCGTCGCCATTTTATATTTAGCCAGCTGAAAAAAAAAAAAAACCCGTTTCATTTTTTCCTCTTACGTAGTATAGACAGAATCGACAATATCTAATTCAAAATATTTCACGTCTAATAGATTTATGGGCCGATTAAAAATGAATCAAGAATTCCCGGGGTTATATACATCAGAGCCATTAGCCACCGGCTGTTTGGGTTTTATTTGATTTTTATTGACTCTGTGCAACATCTTACATACTACACCTCCAGCCTAATAGATGTAATAGCTGTCGGCTATATCTCTAGTAGTATATCTCTAGACGAGAGCTGACAGTTGACACATAAGTGCGTGGGAAATCAACAAATAAATCAATAAAAGTCCATCGACGACGTCGGTCGCCTGTGTTAACGTGCGCACCTCGTCTGTGACCCTGTTAACTGCCGGGTGAGAATATCCAGCCAAAAAGGGGCCTCTTCTGCACACACACACTGAGAGAGGGGAGGGATCACAGAAAGGTGTGTGTGTGTGTATATCTCTACTTTGTTGTGTGTGTGTGTGTGTGTTAGGGGCGGTTTCACCAGACGGACAGAGGAGGAATTCCAACAGCGTCTACATTACCGCTCGTTGTTGGTCCGCGCACAAGAGAGAAAAGGTACTACAAAGGGAAAAAAGAGAAAATCTAATATGTGTATACAAAAGTCAACGCTCTCTCTCTCTCTTATTCTCTGCCCTAGCTGGCCCGGCTCTCTTAGATATCTATTCCTTTCCACTCGAACGCTGTCGGCCGTGTATAGATCCGTGACAGTCAACAACCCAAACGCTCAAGAAAAAAATCTATAAGTGTATCGCGTAACGTATGAATATCCCACAGCCAATACACTGGCACCTCACCCCCATAAAAGGAGAGAAAATGTCTAAACGGCCTATATAGCCTTCATCATCTCTTACATTTGAATTTTGACGTTGAAATCTACTATACGGTGTCCGGCAACCAGGAATCGTTTCCAGCCGTTGGTTGTACGCGAGTTGGGGGGGACTGTATCAAACTTTTCGATGAGTTGTCAACGCTTGATTTTCATCTGGTCCTGGTATTATAGAGGAGCCAACTTTTTTTTCCCACCCACGTTAGATTCTATTGGGCGTTAAGAGTGCTGGGCGCGCGCTGCTGCTGTATTATGTATATACAATTGTAGCGTATCCAACGAGCGTGACTAACGTGCTCCTATAGGCTCGGCTGCTGGTTGTGTTGGACCCAATTAAATCCGCACGCCCCGCCGGAGATCAAATTCGAATTTGGCGCGCCACTTAAATCAAACGAGACAAGAAAAAATAAAAAAAGGAAATAAACGAAGGCCTATCCGTCAAGAGTCTCTCAGGCACACAGGCCTATATATCTTCTATATAAAGATGTTGGACGAGTTGGTTTAGATATGTTATCATCACGGCGGGCCATTGTCCGGCTCCTATCCTGTGTCCTCCAGCGTCAAAAGCCGGAAACGATTAAGGGTCCGCACGCGCTGCTGCTGCTCCGGCGACCAATCGAACCTATAAATAGAGAATCACATCTCGCCCATATAGACATCTAAATAATACAATATAAAAGAATAATAACATTAACCGGCCGGCACTCCATTAACAAGTCTATTGTGTCTTGTCCGCCATGCCCACTGACTGTGTGTACACTACAACACATCCATCCGTATAGCGCGACGTTGCTGGGGCTGGGAGGGGCTTTTGATCAATGTTCAATAGCCCGTGTGTGTGTGAGTGTGTGTACTATACTTGCTCTCCTTTTCATTTCTATTTGAAAGCCATCACCAGTGAAAAAAAAAAGAGAAAAAAAGATTATAGGGTCCTGTAGCTCTTTTAATCTACGCGCCACACACACAAAATAATGATAACATGTGTATAGAGATATAAAAACTACTACTGCGCTATACAAGGCCCTCTTCATTCCGTGTCAACGCGTTCCTATATGTACCGTACTACATCTATTCTGCCATTGAATTTGGGGTTGGTGTTGTAGGCCATCGACTCTTGTGTGTGTGTGGGACCGACTCTTCGACGTTTCCGCTCGAGCGCCAGCAATGTCTTGTTCACCCCACCTCTACACATCGTCTCATCCGCGCGCTGGATTTTGACGCGCTGCGGGAGATCATCTGCCCAGCAGCCAGAACACAAATAGTCTTTTTGATCAATGGGCGAAAAAGATAAACCCGCAAAAATCTACATTTCGGAAACAAAAGAAAAAGAAATGGAATGTACGACGACACATTTGTATCGATCAATCAGCCTATAGTATTTTCTCTTAATCCGCTTTTGAGAATGTGTGTGTGTGTGTGTGTGTAAATCGTGTTAAGTCGCGGATTGTCCGAATTTTTTCTGTCAAATCTATAGTCAAACATTCTCGGATGTGCGAGAGATGGTATGCAAAGATAGGGCGCCAAATTCGAAATTTATTAAAAACAATTTTTGAAATGATTGGGTTTCTTTTTCATTTGAATTTTATTTCACTCGACTGGAGGAATGTGTAGACACTCAAATTATCTTTACAATGACACATGACAAAATACACACGATTTAGATTTGTATACATCCGCGAATTTTTATTTTTTTGTTTTTATCAGACTGCAATCGAAAAACATCGAATTTTAGAAATTGTTGAATTACTTTTTTGTTAATTTTTCTTTTTCTTTTCTGGAATGAAAATTGTGATTCGAAATTCGAATGACGAGGAACTGACGAAATATATTAAATGACACAACACCAATTTACAGTCAATAAACACAACAATCAATCATCGATCCGTGGTGAAATACCGTTTAATCAAATCAAATTCAATTTTTTTTCTTCTTTTTATCTCCTTAATGTTTGGCCGTCAAACTGGCGGCGGAATTCTTGGGTCCGGCTGCCGACGAGGTCGAATCGCGTTGCTGTTGGAGTTGTTGCAATTGTTGTTGTTGCTGCTGCTGCTGCAGGCAGTTGATCCGCATCACCTCGGCCACTTGCTCGTAATACTTGGTCAACTGCTCCATGCCGGAAGGCACGGAATGATTGAGCGGAGTGCCGCCGGACGAGAGCTGCTGCTGCTGCTGGTGCAGGTAGGCCGCCGCCTGCTGCTGGTGGTGGCTGAAATGGTGGCCGTTGTTGTTGATGAGCCGGTGAGGCCCAATCAGCGGAAGCCGCAGCGATCCGGCGCTGGATATCGGCTGCTGCTGGAGGATTCCGCTTCCTCCGTTGCTGGTCGGTTGGGGGAAGCGCCACAATCCGGCGGCAGCGGCGGCCGCAGCAGCCGCAGCAGCAGCAGCCGCCGCCGCGATGGGCGACGACGGAACGGCCGGACTAGAGGCCAACGACTTGGCCGGATCGACGTCGCCGGAAAGATTGTGGGTCTGCGGCGGACTGGTCGATCCCAACCGGCGGAGGTGATCGTCCTCCTCCGAGTCTTCGCTCACCACGTCGACGTCCTCGTCCAGTTCGATCTTGATCCGCTTATTATCGTTCCGCCTTCCGGCATCTTCTTCTTCGTGACTCTGACTGCTTCCGGCGCCGGAACTGCGTTCCTCCTCTTCATCCGTTTGCCTCTGGCGCTCACCGGCCATGACGTGCTGTTCCTCGTGACGGGTTGGTTGCGGATGATCATTCCGGCCCAGCAGACTGGCCACGTCGAACAAACGCTTCCGGGCCGGAGCCGACGACCCTACAATTCCGGGCGGATGAGACTGCTGCTGATGCCGGTGCTGGTGGTGATTGTTGCCGACCTGCTGCTGGCCGTCGTCGGACGAAGCCGACGGCGACAGCGACGTCATGTGCGGAATGGGTGCGGCGGATGCGGCGGCCGCGGCGGCCATCATCAGGACCGAGTGGTGGTGCTCCATCATGAGATTGCGGTGGTGATGCTGCGGATGCATTCCGCCGCCCAGGGCCTCCACCCCGTGGTGGTGGCCGTGGTGGTGGTGATGGAGGCCCCATCCGGCGGCCAGCGAGGCGGCCACGTGATGGGCCGTGACGGGCGACGGCGGCGGCGTCGGTGAGTCCTCCTCGTCGACGGCCAGTCCCATGTGCTTGCGGACCTTGCGCTGGGCCTTGCGCCGCCGGAAGTCGCCCTTGGTGAAGTCCTCAATGTTGGCCGGGTGGATGGCCCAGTAGTGGCCCTTGCCGTTGGCACTCCGGCCGGCCTTGATGAAACAGTCGTTGAGCGACAAATTGTGGCGGATGCTGTTGCGCCAGCCAGGTCCCCTGGACCGGAAGTAAGCGTAATTGTCCAGGATGTACTGGTAGATGTCGCTGAGGACCAGCTTCTTGTCCGGCGAGCCCAGGATGGCCATGGCGATCAGGCCGATGTAACTGTGCTGCGGTTTAGGCTCTTCCGCCAGGCCCACCAGTCCGCCCGGATGACCTCCGCGCATCAGGGCAGCGGCGGCCGATTGCTGGTGGTGGTGGAACAGCCGGGGATCGCAGTGCTGTTGTTGCTGCTGCTGTTGCTGCTGTTGTTGTTGCTGGAACTTGGCCGCCGCGTAGGTGAAGAAAAACGAACTCAAATCGGTGGATTGGTGTTGTTGCTGTTGTTGTTGACTTGGAGTTGATGCATTGTTGGCGGGTGCGGAATTGTTGGCGGAATTTCTGCTGCCCAGCTGGGCCGATAGAGCGGCGGCGGCGGCTACCTGTCCGGCGTAAGGGTTCATGAAAGCGGCTGCCGGATGGCCGACTCCGGCGAAGCGCAGCCGCTCGGCCATGGCGTAATTGTAGAGCTGGATGCGGTACTGATCCAGCGCCGCCGGATTAGGCTGCTGCTGCTGCTGCTGGAGATTGACGTGCGGATGATTAGCGGCGGCGGCCAGGGCCGACGAGGAAACGACGACGGAAGAAGCCGAAACGGAGGCCGGCGAAGTCGACGACATGTTGGCGTTGTTGTTGTTGTTGCTGGATTCGCTTTTGAAGGAGAAATTGAGCGGCGGAATAAGGGGGCCCAGCTGAGGCATCCGGTTCGTTGGCGACTCGGCACTACTCATGACACACTGTCCAATCGAATTTTCGCTTGCCTGACACACTCGATCGGCTTTTCTCAGTTTCACCCGATCAAAAAATTAAAATCACCTTTTTTTCTTCCGGAAACCAAAATTGAAATGTCTAAACGGAATTGTGTTGCTGAACGGGGGCCTGAGTGCTGCTGCTGGACTGGGACTGGGACTGATTGAAAATGGGAGAGAGCCAAAAAAGAAGAGCTCTTGGTTTGTCAACGTCCAACGGGGGAATTCAGCATCCAACAGTGGCAAACAGCATCTTTATTTGTTTGTGCTGTGTGTCTCTGTCTGTGTGTGTGTGTCTGTGGGTGTGTTGAGTAGCGGAGCTGTGCGGGGCAGAGCGACCGAGCTCTTGGTGGGCTGGGCCTATCCATGTACACGCATGAATCTCACAAAATCAAAATACATAGAGCCAGGGCTCGGCTCAATCCGGTGCTCAGGATTGGTCGGATCGGCTGCCAGCTCCTCCCATCGTGGCCATCGTCGGCCCTCTCCCATTGGCAGCCCCCCGCACACTCGACACACACATCCACATAACCATCCGCTTTGATTCTCTTTTTTTATTTTATTATTTTATTTTTCCGGGGGGAAGAAATTCTTATATTGCACACCCAACTCCGCCCATCGCCCATTATTGTTTGCTGTCGGTTTTTATTTTATTTTTCTTCTTCCAGGACCGAGTGTAAGCGGGAAATCAACGCTCCGGCGATGGATGAGAGAGAAAAAAAATATTACAACAAGAAAACATCACCAGACGCGCAACGCTGCAACGTCTATAGCTAGATGAGACTCCTCCCACTTTATGCGGCACATCTGCTGCCTCTGATTTGTTGTTTTCTTACATCATCCCTTGGATTTCATTAATATGAAATAACTCGACTAAAATTGCTCCGGTCAATTTTTTTTAAATTATTCTTAAGCAAAAGAATTATCATTTTCTTTTCAATTCAAATGTTGCTTTGAATTATTGGAATTTCATCGGAATGCCATTAGCGATAAAATCGACGTAATGATATAAATAGACAACACAAATGCCTGAATTCTTTTTTCTTTCCAGTTCCCACCGCATAAAATAAGAAAATGAGACGGAATTTTCGAATAATTTGAGGACACACACGCAGAGTGTGTATCTGTGATGAGCGTCGATACACACACACACAGCACTACATACTATAAGATATAGAAGATGTCGAATAAAAAAAAGAGATATTAGACGAGGCCCTGTAATCACATCGCGGTGAACCGCGCGTAATACAAAACGGCCGACGGTGTCATTTGTCCATCAAGGGCCGCCATCACAGCACATCGTTACACAACAAATCACCCCCTTCATCTTATCTTTTTTTTTCTATTTTCCTTTGAAAAATAAAGATGGTGATGCCGCGCATTCTATACATGCATACCCCCCCCCCTTCAAACATTATTTCATGTAGTTATATACCTCCTTGTGTGTGTGTATTTATTTACTACACATTTTTTTTTATTGTTATAGACGGGCGGGTGGGAGGGTTTATGTCGCCAACTTTCTCCTCATTTTTTCTTACTTCTTATCTCTCGTTCACCACCCCCTTTCGGTCAAATCCAATTACACGACACGGCCGTATTATAATATAATGTACCATAGATAGGATGGCCGGCCGGCGGATCGGCTATTGTGTGTCGTCGCCGGTCGCGACGAACGTTGTGTTATTATTATGCAATAAGCTCCTTTCACAGGCATCAGCAAGGAGACTCTCTATATCTTTGACGTAAAAGCTCAGCAACATCTTTAGATTCCTTCTTCTTTTTTTGATTTCGATTAGCTTCTCTTTGATGGTTATTACATCGAGGTTTTTTATTCTTTTATATATTATAGATCCGAGTTTTTCTACGGGATGTGCTGTGCTCCTGCTGCTGTATGTAAACCCATAGAGAAGGAGAATAAGAGAGGGCGTTTTATAATATCGCATCTATTTTAAAAATACACTGGGCATACACAATCTGAAAAGGGGCGGTTGCGCAGATTCTTTCTTGTGTATATTATTCAAAACGCCGCCGTTCAACATTCCCTTTTTTTTAAATAAGGAAAATCAAAATAGGAAAATATTTTTATTTCTGTCTATAGGCATCGACTCTCGTTATATGTCGGTTCAATTTTATAAAGGGGAATGATTTAAGCAAAAAAGGATAATCAGTGACGGTTGAACGAACCTGGGCAACGTTTTCCCCCCAATCGGGAACATTACGGCGGCAGCACAGGAAACTATGTATATATATAGCCTACGGTAGATGTATTAGAGCTGCTGGAGGATCGCGGGCTGGGGCTGCTGGGATTGTGTGTAATGTAATCGATTAGACGTTGATTCACGACCCGTTGACGCGAGAATAACTCGACATCCGGCTACTGCTGCCGCTGCTGCTGCGCAGTACATAAAAGGAGAGAGAGAGAAAAATGAAAGAAACGGAACTACTACTCCGCTGGCGCATAGTTGCCCTGATTTGCCGCTGTTTATACATTAGAGAAATCGATTTCCTTTCCACAATCAACGCATAATCAAATACAAAACGATCAAAATCGACTAACCGTCCAATTCAATTCATTAAGATTTGTTTGACACATTTAACCAGAAATATGTGTCAGGTATTTTCTCACCATCAAACAAATAATGTACGCCTAAATAACAATATCTCGAGGTCCCATCAGTGCCAGAAAATAGTTTTTAAAAATCTATTTATCGAACATAGCTATAGGAAAATGTGTCCGGCTTTCAGCTGTGCAACTGTGCAAATGCCATTGTTTTGTATCTGTGTGTGTGTACACACACGATTGGTTTTTTTTAAATTTCGACATGCATGTAGGCCTTATTAAGAGATAGGACCCGCGTTCCGGAAGACATGACACATCCATGTATAAAAAGAGGAGAAAGCTGCTGCTGGATGGATGTGTGTGTGTGTAGCTGCTTGTCACTTGTTGGTGTCAATATTTTTCAAATATGTGCATTCGCTGAGCTGTCAAACCTTTTGACAGGGCTTTCTTCTTCTATTTCCTCCAGCCCATAAGAAAAAAAATTTTATTTTATTTTATTTTGAAAAAAAAAAAATGACAAATCAAACGGAACACACAAAATATAAAAGGGGAGGGAGGAGTGGAAACTCAAAGAAAACACCTGGGCCCCTACCTACCTACCTATATACTGCTGATGTGTTTTGTGTTGATTAGGCTCTCCGTTTTTTCTTTGTTGTCATTATATTCTCCCCTTTTTTTTTATCTTTCCTTTTCTCTACCAACAATCTTTCTCTCTCTCTCTCACTTTCTTTATTCTTCCATTTTCTTCTTCTTCTTCATCTCTCACGTCCTTAAATGGCAACTTTGGTTTTTGTATTTAAAAAAAGGGAAACAAAACAAAACCAAAAAAGCTTTCGATGATGTTTGACACGAGGAAGGGCGTATCCGACCCGTGGTTGATGCTGAAATACACAGGAAGTAATAAGAAAAAATAAAAATAAAAATACAAGCAGCATCTTTTTCCCTCTCTCCTTGAAGGATTACAAGAGGATCATCCCTTTTTTTTTTCTTCTTTGGCCCATGCAAATTGTTGTATATGTCCACCAACCCAAACATTTTGAGCCAGGCCCACTAATAAGGTGGAATATAACACACACTGGCGAGAGTTATATATCAGCTCTTTTGATTGAAACAGGATCTTATATTCGTTTTTATATACTATCTCCCAATTATCTTAAAAGGATTAAATGATTGAATATTGTGATTTGAGTCGATAATATCCGGTTCGTAGTATTTTTAAATAACTATCGAATAACCACCATAGGCCTTACTCTGATTTCTTTGATAGACAAATATTCACAAATAGTTTGATTGTATCGGATGGACGTTGATTAAGTGATGGGGCTGCCTGCTGATTCTGCTAAAAGGTAAAATTTTTAATGTGACGGGTGGGGGGCTATATACCTACTGCTGGGGCTTATCGCACCTTCGGGGTTGGGTGCTTCTAATCCTCTTAGTGGACGAGATTTTGACAAACGACTCAATTAAAAAATGAAATTCAAACACAATGAAGAAAAAGGGGGTAGCTATAGGTTGAATGAAGAAGACATTTTCTATGTGTATTAACAATTACTATGTTGTACAACATCTGGAAACATCGCAGGTCTATAAATACATACATTCTATAATAAGGCAGCAGCAGCAGTACATCATGTGTACTGGAACTTTTGAATGTAAATATTAAATTTGTGGAGAAAATAGAAGGAATCCCGCAGAGCAGAAAAGACTTGACAGGGGGTCCATTTCTCTCACACTTGCTCGGCTATAATCTTCTTCCTTTTATGACCGGTTAACTGGTTAAATGGTCGTTCCATCCCCATATACATAAATGGTCGACTGCTGTTTATAATAGAATCCCATTGTTAGTCGATCGTGTAAACAGTTGGGAACCTATCAAAACACACTCTATCCAATCTGGTCCAGCACACCAGCTCACCCTATATAGCCGAAAAATTTGTCAAATTGAAAAGGGGACGACTCAATTGGGTCCCCGTGTGTGCCAGCAGGCACAACATTGTGGGTTTCCCTGGGGTATTATCTTCTCAACTTGACCTCCCGTCGATCGCAGGTCAACGCGCCAAATTCAAAAGGTGATGATGGCTCCCTGATGAATGAAGGGGGTCTTTAAAGAAGAGAAAACCCCATCAGCTCAACATCATCGACCGTGTATATATTTAGCCCCCCGAAACTTGTCACACAGCACAAGGGAGAGCATATACATAGTGACAGGGGACGACCATATCCTCTCTGCTGTTGTGTGCTGGGAAAAAGCAGTTGACTGTGTATATGTTTATTGTGTATAGCAGTTGCAATTCAATTCTCCGATCAAAAGGGGGGACACTTTTTATTTTTTTTTATTATTCATCCCTAGCTGACAGTTGCTCTATACACTATAGAAAGAGCCTCTTTCATCGATTTGATTTCGTTCCTCTTCTCTTTTTTTTTTTTGGGATGGATGGGGTGGAAAAGTAACTGGAACTTGTCCTTCTGCTGTGCTGTTGTGGGGAGCTTTTTGCCGCTTGTATACACACACAGTCAAACATGCAACTTTTTTTTATATGATCTGCTTTCATGTTTTTAAATGTATATGAAAAATTCACGAAGGATATCCGATGATTCGATCGGGATTTGACGCCGAAATTGTCGGGAATTTTTGTTTGAGTTTTCAGACTGCCGAGCTGATTCGATTTCCCCTGTCTCGGCAATACTATAAACACAATATTTCCGCTGTATTCTAAACGTATAATAGTTGATAGGAAACTTCAAAATCGATCGATCTTATCCGCCCTAATCATCATTTATAGGTGCTGTTGCTATTATTATGAAGGGCGTGGTTTCACCGTTTGATTGAACTTAATTGGTTCCGATGATTATTAGCCCAGATAGGAAACGCGAGTTTGAAATTCGAGCGGGAAAGTGATGTTCCGTATAGAAAAGGGAGGCCCATCTCTTGTGGGTGTCGTGTGAATGGGGCCAATCGGCTCGATTTTCACACCTCTAGCCTCAATTGCAACGATTGACAAGGAGCCTCAGAAAGAAAAAGAAAAAAAAAGGAAAAGATAGAGATAGAAAGCTCCTGTTGATGGTCGACAAATCCCTCTAGCTCTCTTCTTCTGTGGTACTACGATCTGTCACCATTGATTTGTGAGCCTCCACACACAGACACACGGTGCGATAAGAGAAAGAAGAAAACGGAATATATATTGAAGGGAGAGAGTTCAGCAAGTCTCTTAACACTTGATCTATTGTCATCGCCCTTGTCTGTTTTCATTATATTTTCCTCTTCAACGCGCCTTAGAGAGAAATAAAAAGGACGGCCACATACATTTGGAAAAAAGAAAAGCCCACCGCTGCTGAGCCTGTATAGCTCTTTTGTGCCTCTATACATGGTCGTGTATAGAGTGTGTGTATAGCCAAAGGAGAGCTGCTGTGCCATTGGCTATATAGGCCTACACAGAATAGAGAGGAGAAATACCTCCAGATATTTCAATTCCCTTTTCCATATTAGATTTGATAAGCCATTTGGACAATTGCTGGACGAACCAAAAATTCAAAAGAGAGATGACCATGTATGTAAAACAGGAGCATGTAGAGTCTACACACGCATTGGAATGATCTATATACCCCCCGTTGCTGGATGTTCCATGCTGCTAATAATCATCGCAAAAATCCGGAGCAGATTATATCGAATAACCCAAAAGAATTTTTGAAATTCCTGAATTTCTCTACGACGTATGGCTGTTGTACATTTGAAAATTCGCGTACGAGATCCTTTTTTTAGCACCTTTTATTATTATTAAAATACAGAGAGGATATATCTGTTGGATCTCCCTATAAAGTAAATCTATTGTGCGATTTTTATCTCTCCGATTTTTTGAATCGCCCAGGAGATTATGGCACTCTACCGCCGTTTTTATTGAACCAATTTAGATTCTCTTTTCTCTCCCATTCTTCTTCTCTTCTTTTATATTATTCCCTACAATATTTCTATTCATCTGGATGCAGCGTCTATACTTGATACTATTTGTGTGTTCGAGTGTCGAATATTCGACGCCTCTGCTGCTTGAACCGCGTCGGATCTCTTCGCTCTATTTTCGGTATACCATCACCAATCCAAAAACCAAATATTGTGGCAGCTTTGACGGTTCCACACGTTCTTTAAAGGTCTAAATATACACAACACTCAGCAGCCGCCGCTCTAATATAGTCGAACATTTCCGACTCGAGTTTCAATTGTTGTCAAATTTTTGTTCTTCTTCCCTTTTCAATCGGACACGCTCGTCGAACACCAGTGAACAACCGAGACACAGAGAGGAAACGAAAATGTCTGCACGTGTCCAAACAAACCCGTATATATCAATAATAAATAAATATAGATTTTTTTGTGTGTGTCGTATTATTATTGGTTGCGTCTATTACCCAACATCTCTAATATCTGTCGCCTATATCCAGCAGAACGAAATCTGCCACATCCATTTTGACACAACAGTTATCATCATCTCCATTGTGTTACCAACTGTGAATGTATGTCCACTTTGAGGTGCGTCTATTATTATAGTTGGTCTATATTAGAGGCAGACATGTCTGCATTGTATTTATATACACTTTCATCGTCATCGAACGGCCATTTGGATATTTTTACACCAGTACAAAACATTTCGACATTTAATGGCCAGTCCCCGTTAGAAAACGGTAGAAAATTCTATCAAGAATTATTACACATTTTGAATGTCTAAAAATAGATATTGACCGACAATTCTATGGAACGCCATAGGGACAAAAAATTAACTGCTCCAAAGTAAGCATTAATTTTTTGCTCTCCAAAAATAAGTGCTCAAAATTTAGTGCTCTCTCGCATCCGCCCTCTAGCGGGCGGTTCAAAATATTTCGCTATCAATGAAAATATTGACAATTGAATATCGATTAAAATCTAATTTTCGAATCTACATCAGCGTCGATCAGCGTCTTACCCCATCACCTCCGCCACCAGCCCACCACCCTTCTGTCCTGTGATTTTTTTCGTGTTTTTTTTTATGATTCCATCTTTGTCTTCGTGACTAGTACTTCGTCGATACTTTTTCTTCTTCCCCAGCAGAAGTAACAATATTAGTCCTAGCATGTTCCGATGTTCGGCATCGCCGGAATCCGGAATGGATGCATGACGTATTTCAGGATTCTCGGAAGACATAAGGGGTTGCCGGGTTGGCAAAGGTGATGAGGCAAGAAAAAGGGCAAGCATTCGAATTTAGAAATCCCATAGTTAAGCTAAATATTGGATTTTAATCGATAGCTTCCAACTCCCTTCACAAGCAGGCGGAGAAACGAAATATTTTGAACCGCCCGCTAGAGGGCGGATGCGAGAGAGCACTAAATTTTGAGCACTTATTTTTGGAGAGCACTAAATTAATGCTTACTTCGGAGCAGTTAATTTTTTGTCCCTATGGCGTTCCATACAATTCTAACCGGAAATGGAACACGTACATTCTTTGTTTCCATCTATAAGCGCACTAGTCCAGTTTCCTATTTATTGCTATTGGTTGGCTTTCATCAAAGGCGAATAATACAATCCACACAGAGCACAGCAGTCAGCGAGGGAATACAACGAGCGCTAATAAGAGTCAAAGTGGGAATCGTTAGATGTAGGCTACAACACACATTTGCTCCTGTATGTACATCCATACAGCCTATAGCTAGGGCCAGCCAGGAACCTTTTAGCGCCTTCTGCTGTTATTATTGCTGTCAACTCGGCTCTCTCTCACACAGTTCTTATTTTCTATTGCTCTACACTCTGCGTGATTGACCTTTGACTGATTGGCTATAACCCTTTTTTTTCTCTTTTTCTTTTGGCCAGGAGTACAGATGAGGGGGGGACCATCTCTCTCTATACTCTTTGACATATTGTTGGCCAGCCACCAGGGGTTAATAATGCACTGCACTCTATAGCTCTTTCACGGCCATCAGCGGGGGCTATGTAGCTACACAAAAGACATCATTATGTTCCCTCTCTCTCCTTTTTCTGTGATGGGCCATTTTTCCGTTGGTCCCCCCTCCACCGCTCACTTTTGGCCCTTTTTCACATGACTGGACTCTCTCTCTCTCCCAGGTATTGACTTTTACATGGACCAATCGGGGAACCTTTCCCATGGACATCCCATGGCCAACAGGAAAAAATCGAGCCCGTTATAGATCAAATAGATGAATTATAAAATGTATATTTGCGTGTGTGTGTGTGTGTATTTATCGATGAAAACCACACGGCCGTCAGCGATGACAAGCTGATCGCATCCAGCATCAAGATATATCCTATATACAGATCTAGCTATCTCCTCCCGCTCCCTCCTCCGCAATATATCTAATGCATTCCTGGAAATGCGGGGTCTTTATAAATGTTTTATCCTATTATGTGATCGATTTCTCTGGAAATTCAACTGTCTCTCGTGGGCTATAACAGCATTCAACTGTCAATAACACACACGCATTTCTAATACGTATAGCGTCCAACTATTATAACAATTCTCAGCACCTTATCTGAACGAACGAACTTTTGGATATGCAAATGTGACTACGTATTTAGATCAAATCTCTTCTGTATTTATAAATAAAAGCTGTGTGCAACTGCGTATTGATTTCCAACCATATTTATATATAATAATACTCCGGAGCAGTTGAGCGATGGTGAAATATGGAAAGATGAGAGAAAAGAGTACATATAAAGGATATAGAAAATTACGCGAGTTATATAACACACAGCAGCAGCAGCAGAGAGAGAGAGTCTCTGCGCATTCAATCTCCCGCGGGAGTTGTGTGTATTTATTAATCGGCTCGGCAGTGGTTTCCCACATATACAGAACAACATCCAGAGCGCTATACCGTAATACGTACTCAACAGACTCTGCTGCTACTGATGCTGCTCGGTAGATATTATATATAGGATATCATATATAAGAAAAGGAGAGAGAGAAGCCGTCGAGTTGCAATCTCATTTTCTCTCTGATATGATGATGATTCTCCTAGCCCATAGGAGAAAGAGAAGCCGCAGTCCCCCCCTTCTACCACCACCACCATCGCCTATCTCTTTTCCGTGTCTCTGCTGGATCATATTTACAAGCGGTTAGAGACTTATGTATGTGTATAATATCAAAGGAGTATATAGCACATAGTATACACACACAGACACACACAGACACATGTAAGGCTGCTGCCGCTGTGGGACTTTTGGGACCGCGGGAAATAGGAGCCAGGAGCCAGCTCGCGCGCTATATGATGTATATAGGATAGACTGCACGGCCAATCAGAAAGGCGGGTCTTTCATCATGGCCGGAACCAGCAACTCCTTGATGGGCTGCTTTAGGGAATTCGGCACGTTGCCCCAATCCGCTTACATGTACACACTGGGTTCTCTCTCTCTCTCTCTGTGTGTGTGTGCTGTGTGTTACCTATACAACCCCGCCGTCGCTTTTTAATCAAGGAGCGGGTGCCCAACATGTTATTTTCAATATGCGCTGCTGGTTAAAGATAGAGATGGAGTGATGGGGTGGGAACCATATCGACTTCTCTATAGCAGCCCGTTGGGAGAGTCAAAAGATAATGCGCCAAAGTCGCCAAACGGCAGAAATAAATCTCTACCGGTAGTAGATATAATAATATAGATCTCTTATATATTCCACCCTATAACTGACGTATTGCGCAACCCATACGACACCGATTTTCTTATTTTTAAAAAATCATATAGAAGATGGATGGTAACAATAGCGGCCATTTGTTTTGTGTTTGATAATACCATTGTAATATTCTTTCATTCCGTATGTGTGCGGAGTCATGGCTCGATCCGCTGGTTGTACAAACACAACAGGTGATGATGTTCAGTTATTTTTTCAAAAAGAAAGAAATAAGGAATCCTCCGTAATAAACGCAGGTGTTGTTGGGGGATTTAGTATAATAACACACACAAAGAAATACCCAAGAAAAATCCAGGAATAAGAATATTAAGAGTTGCTGGTGGTAGAAGAAGAAGAAGAAGAAAAAAAGGAACAATAATAATAATAAACGATTGCTGTGAGCGCAATCGGCGGCGGTGGATGATCGCGGTGTCGAGATTGTGCTCGAGGAATTTGTCGGCGTATAACAAGAAGAAGACGAAGAAAACGAAAAAAGTATAGAAAAAGAAAAAGAGTGCTAACAGGAGACCCGGGCGTTTCAAAAGAAAGAAAAAAGAAGAAGAAGAAGAAGAAGAGAGAAAGATAGAGCCGCCTTCAACAAGTTAAGTGCTGCCCTTTTGTGTGTGTACCGTGTGTGTGTGTGTGTGTGTACCTTCTTCTTCTTTTTTTACGTATACGTCATCGACAGTCTCCGCTAGAAAGAGAAAAATGAAAAAAAAACTAAAAACTGGAGGGGATAGTAGTTGAAAGAGGTCCATTATCGACACCATCCGATCAGCACCTTTCTTCTTCTTCCACTTGCTGATGGCACTGCTGTGTTTGAAAATCCCGGCGAGCGGGTGTTGTTACACACAGAGGTGGATACGGATACATATTTTTTCTCGCGCCCCTACACACACACACACACACATAGATATGTTGCTGTAACTCATCTCTGTCTATTTGGCTGCTTGTTATATCCGCTTGAGAGTTTTCCTGCTGTGTATCTCTCTCAACTATCCGTTTGATTTCTACTTTTTTTTTTCCCACACGATGAATCTTCTTCTTCTTCTTTTATTATATTCAAGACACGACCGTTTTTGTGTGTGTGTGTTTCTTTGATTCCGCCGGAATGGTGGAGGGGGGAGGGGATAGGGAAAAATATTTTCTTATTCTTCCGCCCCGGATGGAATAATAACTCAGTTGAATGATGCCGATTCGTTTCTTTTTCCACTGCGGGGAATTTCTGTGTATAGTGTGAAGAGAGAGAATAACCTGCCAAAGAAATCATTTCATTCCAGTTCGACTATACTTTTTATCATTTGATTATAATGATACAGTATAAATAGGATGTATCAAATTGTTTAGCTCTTCCGTTGCGACTTCCATCAATCCGTCATTTGCCAACGTTTCTATTTGTTTGTGACATAAGCATAGCTCAGCGGCTAAATAGAACTATATAACGGGCCCATTATATGCCGATGATGTGGGAGAACAAACGGCGCATCCAACATATTCCGCACCGCCCGCCAAATGGCTCGATTCCGGCCGAGAAAATCGACGAATGGAAACGAAAAAAGTCTTCTTCTATTCCGGAAATCATTATGTCATCCTCTGCCAGGACTACAAAGGATGCCTGCCCGGCTTTTCATTATGTTGCTGGACGGACTCTTGTGAAATCGAGATGATCAACTTGTATAAGAGAGAGTTGCACAGCAGCAGCGTAGGCTGGTCCCAATAAGTTGGCGTAGAGTCTATAACTGTTGGCTTCTCTGTGATGTGTAGAGACTCGTCTAATAACCGGCAGCCCTATATGATGGCGTGTCTCGTTATAAACGTACGCCATGTTTAATCATCCGAATAATGACTCGACGCTGCCATACAGACCAGCAACACACCAACACACATACAACACAATACACATAGAAGGACACAAAGTTAGGCTACGTGTACACATATAATAGAAGGTAGGATAACTGGAAAACTATCCGCAGTTCCAGCAGCCTACATCATAGCTCGTCTACTACTCTCGCTACTTTTCTCTTTTCCGGCTCTTCCACCGGAATTAATTATCCCTCTCTTATAATATGTTAGACTCTCTACTTATACCAGTAGCTTTCGCCATCGAGAACCTCTATATATAATAGAACCTTCCCTCGTTTCTCCAGCCTCCCTCCTCCCCTTTTTTTTCGCCTATACACATCCATCCCCCGGAATATAGTAGCCGGCCCTAAACAGACGCAAAGATTTAATCCGATATTTCGTTCCGCAGCAGCCTACACGGCCCCCATTGTGCTCGATTATGTACATCAACTTGGCATTCAATCGCTCGGTCGATCATGGGAGGCCATTTTGATGGCACGCCATACAACACACACACAAAGTATTATACATGTGCGTGATGAATTGAATGTACAGTGCTGGGGAGAACATAGGGAATCTTCTCGGCTATGGCCCCCATCCGGAATGTCAGTCAAGCAGATGGACATTGGAGCTAGAGGAGTCCAGCAGCACGAGCGCGCGTGTCAACGGGGCCCATTCACACGGCGATTAGTATACGTATAGTACTATAGCGAATAAGACTGGACGAAAAATATGTCCGTTTGTCCTTTTGTGTTTGACTAAATACATTTCGGCTCAATACCCAGCGGCTGTATACGCTCACATACTGCAATATCTGCTGCTTTCGCAAAATAATTAACTCTTTTGGATCTCACGCGAATTCGTGACTCGATCGATCGATCTGTAGGGGATGACGTCAGCTGTTTTTCTTCGACCAATCACGAAAGATTATGTTCATGTGTAAATTCGTTTGAATTACCCGCCAACTCTTCTTATAACCGAATCCTTCAGCAGAGAAATGACTGGATGTATATAAAAAAGAGACAGATGTAAATGTGTGGGGTTTGTTTTGATATAAGAGTGTGGTGCTGTGCTGTGTCTGTGTAATATACTTGACGTGCATAGTTGTGCACCCCTCTTGTTGATGCTATTAGAGTTGTCATTCCGGACGGAGGGGCTTTTTAAAAAATAATCCGTTGAGTTCATCTTCACCTGGACCCAGCGCAGCAGCGTCGTTTTCTATCGTTGATTCTCTTCTCGATGGCTTGTATCCTTCAACTTAGTAAGGGGAAAACTTAAACAAATGTTGTGACAAGAGTCGAATAGCTATTACAATAGGCTAGAGTGCGGAGAGCAGAATATAAATTCGGTTAGGTCGAACGAGTGAAGCGCTCCCAAGGAATGCGATGGAAATATTTCTGGGAAAAAAGTTTCCACATTTCTTGTACACTACTGCTGTAGCCGACACGTGGCATCAAATGATTAAAAATAAAACACTACTTTTTGACGTTCACTATATTCATTACAAAATTGCGCAAAGCAAGCAATTAACAAAGTCTCTGAAATATTAATAGACTTTAACGTCAAAAACACTTTTGCTTTGGACTCGGCAAAGAAAAATATGAGGAAAAGAGCAGTTTGAAATAGAAATTCAATGTTCAGAGATAAGTTAAACGCTAGAAATTTGAGCCCATCGGAGCCCATAAGTCATGAGAAAGTCCGCTCGTGTTGTTGTAAAAGTCTCATCTGCCGTGTAGTTATTAAATTCTCATCAGCCGGAACCAGCAAATTTGAGTATATAAGTCGAGCTTAAAGCGGACCGTTCTAGTTCCTTAACCAATTTAATATGTGCTGGATCTATGTTTTTTTTTTTTTAATCTGAAAGATTACTTTTGGATTAACTCGGAACAAATCTAGCCTGATTTTTTTTAAAGCTATAGCTTCGTTCTGTGATTTTCATTTTAACCTGTAATTGTAGTTTATATGTGCTCAACTTTGCTAAGGTAACGATTTACGGAAGGCGTTCATTTTAGTGTACGACCTATGCATAAAAAAATCTTTTCTTAGCAAATTGCAAATTAATATGAAAAAAAAAAATTACTTTAAAATGCATAAAGCATCATAAAGTGAAGCAGAGATGGTAAATCATGAAGTGTATACCAGTGTCTGCACTTCACTACTAAACAGTTTGAGCATCACTGCACGCCATCTAATGGCAAATTGTAAATTAATTAATAGCGGATTTCCGTTCCTAGTCAATTGCCTATTTGCCTAACTCTTCACCTGTCTCGCTTGCTCCGTACGTATTTCTCTTCCATCTAAACGACTAATTAAAAAAGAGAAAACTATTGGAATCAGAAGGACCAATCATTATCACGAATCACGATCAAAATAAGAAAATATAATGCGAACTCGGATGCGAATGGGATGAGGAATAATATCGCCAAGCTTCCAAAAGTAATTGCTCGAAAATTGTGTCGTTATAAATAACAGCGCGTTTCTTACATGTTTACCTAACAACCTTAAAGGTCTCCAAGGCAATTGATTTGGGAGTGTATTCACTATTCAGATGCAGTGAATACACCAAAATCAACGCATCCACCAAAATGTGTTATTAATTATGCGGTATTAAATTTCACAGTGTCTAAGTGTCTACCTGTAGGTAAACTGCATCCAAATCACACGAATGGATAAGTAAAAACGGTTAAAATACAAAATTCGTGTAATGAATCCGAGCGCTAGATGGCCATGGATCGCAAAACAAGAAAAACAGAGAGCTGACTCGAGCAGAAATTTTTTTTTTATTGGGGTAAAAGTAAACGGATCGTCTAATTGGAGTATTTGTTAATTGATTTAAAAAAAAATTAAAAAAACGTGATTTTATTGATGTTGTTATCAGACGGAGTAGCTATCTCTAATTTATGACGTCATGAAGCTATGAAAAAAAGAATGACATCTGGTGAGTGACGATCAAAATGAAATTGCTGGCTCTGTTTAGCCCACACCTTCCCAGTTCCCACCCTCACACAACTCAACCAACATTTCAAATTTCAATTTCAACTTTTTTTACGTTTGTTTGTTATCTTCGTGTTCTAACGTAGTTTCATTGTTCTAACGTAGTTTCATGGTAGTTTGAACTTCAGAAGAGAAGATTATGTTGCATTCAGAGTTTTGCCGGAATTTCATTTTCTATGATAAATTGGAGTTAGACATTTAGTATTCTTTATGGTGTGTGAAGAATTTGTTGTGTGTCTAAGAAGTTCTAGCTGGTGCTAGTTTTTAGCCAGCAAGTTGTGTAAGTAAAGTTTTGTTGTTTTTCAGTGATTCAGGTCTTATTTTTTTCTATTTCTGGGGTGTAAGTCAAAGAGGAAACACCCAGTTTCTTTCAGACCTCTTGTCAATAAGGTTTGCCAACAATCTTGTCAGCTGAGCAATTAGTCTGTCGTGCTTTTGTCCTTAGGCTAAAGATTATTCTTGTTACTTGGGGTGTGTGCTTACGCCTGGTATTTTATTTCTTTTCTACTTACTTTGTCTCATATGTTATATTATTCATTCTGGTTTAGACTAAAGATGGCTGACTCCTGGGACCTACCCTTTAATCCCGATGAAATTTACACAGTGGA